>NC_061508.1:235245048-235448876 GCF_022539505.1 Lolium rigidum | reverse complement strand
TTGGATGTTATTAATAACAAGGTTATATCATTGTATGAATGATGTAATGGACACACCCAATTAAGCGTAGCATAAGATCTCGTCATTAAGTTATTTGCTATAAGCTTTCGATACATAGTTACCTAGTCCTTATGACCATGAGATCATGTAAATCACTTATACCGGAAAGGTACTTTGATTACACCAAACGCCACCGCGTAAATGGGTGGTTATAAAGGTGGGATTAAGTATCCGGAAAGTATGAGTTGAGGCATATGGATCAACAATGGGATTTGTCCATCCCGATGACGGATAGATATACTCCGGGCCCTCTCGGTGGAATGTCGTCTAATGTCTTGCAAGCATATGAATAAGTTTATAAGAGACCACATACCACGAGTACGAGTAAAGAGTACTTGTCGGGAGACGAGGTTGAACAAGGTATAGAGTGATACCGAAGATCAAACCTCGGACAAGTAAAATATCGCGTGACAAAGGGAATTGGTATCGTATGTGAATGGTTCATTCGATCACTAAAGTCATCGTTGAATATGTGGGAGCCATTATGGATCTCCAGATCCCTCTATTGGTGATTGGTCGGAGTGAGTACTCAACCATGTCCGCATAGTTCGCGAACCGTAGGGTGACACACTTAAGGTTTGATGTTGAAATGGTAGAACTTGAATATGGAATGGAGTTCGAATATTTGTTCGGAGTCCCGGATGAGATCCCGGACATCACGAGGAGTTCCGGAATGGTCCGGAGAATAAGATTCATATATAGGAAGTCATATTCCAAGTTTGGAAATGATCCGGTGCATTTATGGCAGGTTCTAGAAGGTTCTAGAAAAGTCCGGAAGAAATCACCATGGAAAGTAGAGTCCCGGAGGGACTCCACCTTGCATGGCCAGCCAACCCTAAGGGGGAGGAGTCCAAGGTGGACTCCCCTAGGGTGGCCGGCCAACCCACCTCAAGGAAAGGTGGGAGTCCCACCTTGGGTAGGACTCCCTCCTTGAGTAGGTTTCCCACATATGGGAGGTTTTAGTGTTGGGGTCTTATTCGAAGACTTGGACTAGAACTCTTGGGGCTTCCACCTATATAATGAGGGGCATAGGAGAGGGGGCTGACCACTTCAAGCCTCAGCCTTGGCCGCACCCCTTAGAGGGCCGGCGCCCAACCCCCTCTCTCCCCAAACCCTAGCGGTCTCTCTCCTCCACCACATCCCGCACGCTTAAGCGAAGCTCCGCCGGATTTCTCCACCACCACCGACACCACGCCGTCGTGCTGTCGGATTCAAGAGGAGCTACTACTTCCGCTGCCCGCCGGAACGGGGAGGTGGATGTCGTCTTCATCAACAACCGAACGTGTGACCGAGTACGGAGGTGCTGCCCGTTCGTGGCGCCGAAACCGATCGTGATCAAGATCTTCTACGCGCTTTTGCAAGCGGCAAGTGAACGTCTACCGCAGCAACAAGAGCCTCATCTTGTAGGCTTTGGAATCTCTTCAAGGGTGAGACTCGATACCCCCTCGTTGCTACCGTCTTCTAGATTGCATCTTGGCTTGGATTGCGTGTTCGCGGTAGGAAATTTTTTGTTTTCTATGCAACGTTATCCTACAAGTGGTATCGAGCCGTGTCTATGCATAGATGGTTGCACGAGTAGAACACAATGGTTTTGTGGGCGTTGATGCTCTTGTTATCTTTAGTTTGAGTACTTTGCATCTTTGTGGCATAGTGGGATGAAGCGGCTCGGACTAACTTTACATGACCGCGTTCATGAGACTTGTTCCTCGTTCGACATGCAACTTGTATTGCATAAGAGGCTTTGCGGGTGTCTGTCTCTCCTACTATAGTGAAGATTCAACTTACTCTTCTATTGACAACACTAGTATCACCGTTGTGGTTCATGTTCGTAGGTAGATTAGATCTTACTCGAAAACCCTAAACCACGTAAAATATGCAAACCAAATTAGAGACGTCTAACTTGTTTTTGCAGGGTTTGGTGATGTGATATGGCCATGATATGATGATGAATATGTATGAGATGATCATTATTGTATTGTGGCAACCGGCAGGAGCCTTATGGTTGTCTTTAATTTTCATGTTGAGTAGTATTTCAAAGTAGTTGTAATAGTTGCTACATGAGGTGAACAACCATGAAGACGGCGCCATGAACCTTGACGCTACGCCGACGATGATGGAGATCATGCCCGAAGATGATGGAGATCATGTCCGTGCTTTGGAGATGAAGATCAAAGGCGCAAAGACAAAAGGGCCATATCATATCACATATGAACTGCATGTGATGTTAATCCTTTATGCATCTTATTTTGCTTAGATCGCGACGGTAGCATTATAAGATGATCCCTCACATTAATATCAAGATAATAAAGTGTTCTCCCCTCGTATGCACCGTTGTAAAAGTTCGTCGTTTCGAAGCATCTCGTGATGATCGGATGTGATAGATTCAACGATTCACATACAATGGGTGTAAGCCATGTTGCACACGCAGAATACTTGGGTTTGCTTGACGAGCCTAGCATGTACAGACATGGCCTCGGGACAACGGAAACCGAAAGGTTGAACACGAGTCATATGGATGATATGATCAACATGTTGATGTTCACCATTGAAGCTACATCATCTCACGTGATGATCGGTTTTTGGTGTAGTGAATTTGGATCGTGTACCACTTAACAACTATGAGGGATGTTGTATTAAGTGGGAGTTCATTAGTAATTAGATTAAAACATGAACTAATTATCATAAACATAGTCTGGGTAGTATTTTGAATTAATTTTGTAGTATTGGCATCCGTTTACTACTATGCGCTAGTCTTGTAATTGAGATAGAAATACTGTTAAAATCTGACAAGAAATTTTATGGATTGGTACCGTATTGTTAAAGAATCAAGAATTAATTAATTCCTATTGCAAACTTTTAGTAAACCTCACATTGTTGATTCAAAGAGCTAAGGTTTCAATTAGTACCTAAAGTTATCTTGTCTCCGTCAAACTTGAAGTTCAAATTTGTTTGAAAAGTAAGGAGCTGAAAATTTAGTTTTCAGAAATAATCAAGGTATGAGATATATGTGATATCTAAGACCTTATTGCAAGATGATAGAATATAAATTTGGTGAGACTACATAAACTCATAAGTTTTATGGGAATGTATGAAGGTTGAAGACGCCGAGCGTCACAATCCTCCAACTATTGGGGCACTAACGATATTCGCATATCCATGAAGTTATCATCCTTAGTATACACCGTTGCTAAGACTCGTCGTATCGAAGCATCACGTGATGATCGGGTGTTATAGATTCTACGTGTGCTTACAACGGGTGCAAGCCAGATTTGCACATGCGAATACTAAGGTTAAACTTTATGAGCCTAGCATGTACAGACATGGTCTCAGAAAGTTGTCATGAATTGATGGATAAAATTATGAGTGAAATTGTTCATCGTATTACAAAGTTACTAATAGTGAAATTTAGAACACTTGTCATATGATGATCAACTTCAAAATAAGAACCTCAAGGTTATTGGTATTAGACCAGCAAACCTAGAAGTTATTGATGTTAAAAGTGTTTTTCTGAATAATGAGGAAAGCTAAAAGAGAAACTACAAAAGATTATTGGCAGAAAGATAGAAAAGACTAGAAAGTCTAGCTCAGGTGTATATAAATGATATACATGTTATGGTTGTATTCCTAGTTAGGTCACACTATGAAATTCTTGGGTATTATTACTATATTGGTTGGTATGAAGTGTCATACAAAACAACACAATACAAGAATACAATGGCCTAAGTGACTGACAAGGAATATGATAGAAATGCACGTCTGGAACAAAATAAAGTGTTATTATGTTCGTCGTTGGCATTCTATCTAGCCCTTAGAATTTATAATAAAGAACTTAATAATTGTTATTTTGCTCCAGTCAAATGAAAACAATGAGTTGTTCAAATTATGACATTACTCCATATATGATGGATAAGTTATTATAAATCTTAATGGTGAAACACACATACATAACACTGACGCTAAAGTGCCATAAGGCAAATGATTTGAATTCCACTTATTTGTGGAACCTCCATTTATGTCATGTTAGAAAGGAACGCATGAAGGAACTCCATGCAAATGGATTTTTGGAGTCATTTGATTTTTGAATCATTTGGCGCTTGCAAATCTTTTCTAAAGAGAATGATTAAAATGTCGTTCATAGGCCAAGAGTTGAACGGGCAACTAACTTAGTGAAAAATACATGATGATGTATGTGGTTCACTGAGCATAGTTGTGTGCGGGAGATTCTTCTACTTCATGAAAACTTTCAACAATGAATTGAGTATATATATATGGATATATTCAATAAGGAAGAAGTTTGAAACATTTGAATGGATTCAAATAAATTTCAGCATGAAGTGGAAATCATCGTAATAGAAAAGTTTAATATCTATGATTGGATCATGGTGAAAATATTTGAATTACGAGTTTTAGCGAACATCTAAGAGAGTCATGAAATTGTTCTACAACTCACATTTCTTGGAGCATCATAATGATGATATAGTATCCGAGAGATGTATCCAAGCCTTGTTGGATTAATGATGAGATAAAATATTATGACGCCATTATATTTTTGTGGATTATGCTTTAGTGACTACCGCTTTTACACTGAATAGAGCATCATCGTGATCCGAAGAAATGACACCATACGAGTTATGGTATGGGTATAAACCCAAATAGTCCTTTCTTTAAATTTTGGTCTAAAAGTTAACAACCAAAATCGGATGAATGTCTTTGTTGGTTATCCCAGAGAATTGATTGGGAATTCTTCCCACTATGGAGACAAAGACAAAAGTGTTTGTCAATGTATCTTATTTCCAAGAAATTGTTTCTAGTGAAGTATTTGAGTGGGAGGACAATATAATTTTATAAGGTTTATGAACCTGAGCATAATGATCAGAGTAGCGCAGCATCGGAATTGGTTTCGGAAGCGGCCACGACGATCATGGCTCCCATGACTACAAAGTGTTTTAGCCATGGAGATCGAAGTACATATTGAACCTTGTAGGTATGGTTTACTTTGTGATCAAATAAATGATTTGTGGACAAAGGATTGATTTTGAACAATGATAAACCAACTACAAACAAAGAAGTTATGATGGGCCCTGATTCCGTTAAAATGGCCATACGCCATGAAATCCATAATAGATGAATACTTTTTGAAAGTAAATGGATCTATAGACTTGGATGAAATATCCTTAAAGAAGCTCGACTTGTCAAAAAATTGTTTACGACAAAGTTCAAAGAGTTGACTACGATAAGATTAGATCTTCCGTAGCAATGCTTATAGTCTATGTGGATTATTCTAGTAATCACTACATATTTCTTTTATGAGATATGCTAGTAGGATGGCAAAATACACTACTTAACAGAAGTATGTATACAAGATACAACCAATTGTTTTGCTAGTCCGTAGAATACTAGATAGGTATACGAACTTCAATTGGATGAAGTGAGTATTACGGAGTTGGAATCTTCACCAGATGAAATAGTCAAAGAGTTTTTGATTTCATCAGAAATGATGAAGAGGCTTGCATTTGCAAGAAATTAAGTGGGAGCGCTGAGACATATTTATAATACTTTATGTAGATGACATATAGTTGGTTATAAATAATGTAATTATATACTTGATTAAAATGTTTCATTGAAAATTAACTTCAATGAAAGGATATGGACTAAAACATATTTAGTGTCAAGATCTATGAAGATAGATTGAAACACATAATAAGTTTAAGTCAAAGTACATAGAATGGATATTGAAATAGTTCAATATAGAAATATTAAGAAAATGTTCTTGTCATGTGAAGGTTTAACAAGACTTGAGTGTATCTGACACTCGATAAGTAAAAACACATGAGTGATTTTAGATCACGAATAATATGTACAAAATCAGATATCTTGTGCTCTAAAATGTTATGAGCATATACCGGAATGATTCATAAGATGATCATGGGACGACAGTAAGAATATCCTTGAGTATTTTAGAAGAACTAAGGATATATATATATATATTTTTGTATGAAGAAATGACAAACAAATCGCTGTAAGGTGTTACACCAATATTGGTTTTGTCACATATAAAATATAATTTCAATCTCAAATTAGACTAAGTGTTGTTTAAAAGGTAGCACAATGAGCTAGAAATTGTCTATGCTAGATTTAGAAGAGTTCTAAATATTGTGATGGATTCTACAGAAGAAGGCAGAGTATGTCATTGTTTTGACAATGACAAAGGATGTTAAGTCAAGAGGTTCTTTGAGAACTTGGTGTAGTTCCGACGGAGTCAGAACTTTGAAGCTATATTGTGTATGACAATATTAGTGACATATTTCAGACCGCGGAATTAAGGTTCCACCAGAAGACCAAACATATTTAATGCCGACTCATTTGGAAATGAGTGATGCGTTGAGACGCAAATAAATTACAAAATACATACGTTTCTGAGCGTGTCAGATCCGTTGACTAAAAACCTCTCCCGTGAGCAATACATGATAAAGCACCATAAGGCCAAGGTGTTATATCTTTACAAATGTAAACTAGATTATTGACTCTAGTGCAAGTGGGAGACTCGAAGGAGATATGCCCTAGAGGCAATAATAAAGTGGTTATTATTTATATCTTTATGTTTATGATAAATGTTTATATATCATGCTATAATTGTATTAACCGAAACATTAGTACATGTGTGATATATAGACAACAAAGAAGTCCCTAGTATGCCTCTTAAACTAGCTTGTTGATTAATGGATGATTAGTTTCATAATCATGAACATTGGATGTTATTAATAACAAGGTTATATCATTGTATGAATGATGTAATGGACACACCCAATTAAGCGTAGCATAAGATCTCGTCATTAAGTTATTTGCTATAAGCTTTCGATACATAGTTACCTATAGGGGTGGACACAAAGCTCAAGGCTCGAGGCTTGGCTCGGGCTCGACGAGGCTTGGCTCGAGCTCGACTCGGCTCGAAGGTCGGACAAGCCAAGCCTAAATCCTCCGATCAAGGCTCGAGGCTCGACAAGCCCGCTCGATGAAGCTTGCAAGCCGGCTCGAAAGCTCGATGTAATAAAAAATCGCCATTACCTTTGCTAAAAAAAGTAACATTTCACAATTATAAATAATAATTGAGTGTGAATACATTCATAACATTGTCTAACAAGTTTCACAAAGTAGGAATAATACCGCTAATAATAGCATCTATCACAACTTCACAAGTCATGGCGATGATAAACAATAATTGAGCATTAGTGCAGCTACTTGCGCTGCGATTTCACACTCACGAACCTAATTGTCATCTTCTGTATGTTACTGGGACAAGGAAGAAACAATTTAAACACTAGAAAAGCCTCAGGCTAATAAGAAACTAAAAATGCAACCACAGACTGGCATAGACGTCAAAATTTACATGTTAATCATTTGCAATAGTCGTGCTCTTATTTGGACTTTGAAGTCAGGCCATACAATTCGATTCAGGAATGCATCGTGTAACTCAAGCCATACAAGCTAGGTGATCGAGAGAACCATTCCTGGGCGCTCCTATTTCAAAACACAATAAAAAAGCAGTAGACTAATTCTTCCGGACGTATTGCTCAACGAGCAATCAAACTTCACCGTATCTAGAAAGCTAGGCGGCGCAACTTCAAGATAGGCAAGCAGCGGTTTCACCTCCAGGCGGCAGTGCATCTCGAATCCGGCGAACAAGATCTACTTGTTGCGTACCGCCTCGGATTGATCTGTCGCCATGGAGCCTATCCTCCATCGCTGCCATCAATCTTGAAGAGGCTAAGAGACAAGAAGGAGCAGGGGACAGGGGGAGCCATGGGAGGACGAGATGGGGACGGAGCGATGGGTGACGGGCTGGCGGCGCCGGAGCAAACCGAGTGAGCGATGAGCAGAGGACGGGATCAAGGAAGGCAGGGGAATTGCGTACAGGAGGGGAGATGGGTGCGCTCGGGCTTAGATGGGCTGGGGCGCTGGGTGTACTGGCCGGCTCGCGAGCCGAGCCACGAGCCTGTCGGGCCGAGCCTCGAGCCCAGCTTTCAGGTAAATTTTAGTGACAAGCCGAGCCTGGCTTGGCTCGAATTTTCACGAGCCTGGTCGAGCCGAGCCACGAGCCGGCTCGGCTCGGCTCGATTCCACCCCTAGTTACCTAGTCCTTATGACCATGAGATCATGTAAATCACTTATACCGGAAAGGTACTTTGATTACACCAAACGCCACTGCGTAAATGGGTGGTTATAAAGGTGGGATTAAGTATCCGGAAAGTATGAGTTGAGGCATATGGATCAACAGTGGGATTTGTCCATCCCGATGACGGATAGATATACTCTGGGCCCTCTCGGTGGAATATCGTCTAATGTCTTGCAAGCATATGAATAAGTTCATAAGAGATCCCATACCACGGTACGAGTAAAGAGTACTTGTCAGGACACGAGGTTGAACAAGGTATAGAGTGATACCAGAGATCAAACCTCGGACAAGTAAAATATCGCGTGACAAAGGGAATTGGTATCGTATGTGAATGGTTCATTCGATCACTAAAGTCATCGTTGAATATGTGGGAGCCATTATGGATCTCCGGATCCCGCTATTGGTTATTGGTCGGAGTGAGTACTCAACCATGTCCGCATAGTTCGCGAACCGTAGGGTGACACACTTAAGGTTTGATGTTGAAATGGTAGAACTTGAATATGGAATGGAGTTCGAATATTTGTTCGGAGTCCCGGATGAGATCCCGGACATCACGAGGAGTTCCGGAATGGTCCGGAGAATAAGATTCATATATAGGAAGTCATATTCCAAGTTTGGAAATGATCCGGTGCATTTATGGCAGGTTCTAGAAGGTTCTAGAAAAGTCCGGAAGAAATCACCATGGAAAGTAGAGTCCCGGAGGGACTCCACCTTGCATGGCCAGCCAACCGGGGAGGAGTCCAAGGTGGACTCCCCTAGGGTGGCCGGCCAACCCACCTCAAGGAAAGGTGGGAGTCCCACCTTGGGTAGGACTCCCTCCTTGAGTAGGTTTCCCACATATGGGAGGTTTTAGTGTTGGGGTCTTATTTGAAGACTTGGACTAGAAGTCTTGGGGCTTCCACCTATATAATGAGGGTCATAGGAGAGGCGGCTGACCACTTCAAGCCTCAGCCTTGGCCGCACCCCTTAGAGGGCCGGCGCCCAACCCCCCTCTCTCCCCAAAGCCTAGCGGTCTCTCTCCTCCACCACATCCCGCACGCTTAAGCGAAGCTCCGCCGGATTTCTCCACCACCACCGACACCACGCCATCGTGCTGTCGGATTCAAGAGGAGCTACTACTTCCGCTGCCCGCTGGAACGGGGAGGTGGACGTCATCTTCATCAACAACCGAACGTGTGACCGAGTACGGAGGTGCTGCCCGTTCGTGGCGCCGAAACCGATCGTGATCAAGATCTTCTACGCGCTTTTGCAAGCGGCAAGTGAACGTCTACCGCAGCAACAAGAGCCTCATCTTGTAGGCTTTGGAATCTCTTCAAGGGTGAGACTCGATACCCCCTCGTTGCTACCGTCTTCTAGATTGCATCTTGGCTTGGATTGCGTGTTCGCGGTAGGAAATTTTTTGTTTTCTATGCAACGTTATCCTACAGGAGGTGCAGCAACATGTGTAGCATTAGCATTACTAGTGGTAGTAATAGTCCAAACTTTAGCTATATTGTCTTCTTTTTCATTTTCTTCTCTTTCCCACCTAGCACGCAATTTGGCCATCAATCTTATATTCTCATTAATTCTAACTTGGATGGCATTTGCTGTAGTAACAATTTTATGATTATGATTTTCATGAGGCATAACTTTCGATTTCAAAAGATCAACATCAGCAGCAAGACTATCAACTTTAGAAGCAAGTATATCAATTTTCCCAAGCTTTTCTTCAACAGATTTGTTAAAAGCAGTTTGTGTACTAATAAATTCTTTAAGCATAGCTTCAAGTCCAGGGGGTGTGTTCCTATTATTGTTGTAAGAATTCCTATAAGAATTACCATATCCGTTGCCATTATTATAAGGATATGGCCTATAGTTGTTACTAGAATTGTTCCGGTAAGCATTGTTGTTGAAATTATTATTTTTAATGAAGTTGACATCAACATGTTCTTCTTGAGCAACCAATGAAGCTAACGGAACATTATTAGGATCAACATTAGTCCTATCATTCACAAGCATAGACATAATAGCATCAATCTTATCACTCAAGGAAGAGGTTTCTTCGACAGAATTTACCTTCTTACCTTATGGAGCTCTTTCCGTGTGCCATTCGAGTAATTGATCATCATATTATCAAGAAGCTTTGTTGCTTCACCAAGAGTGATGGACATAAAGGTACCTCCAAGCAACTCGAATCCAATAGGTTCCGCGAAGAAAAATTCAGTCCTGCATAAAAGGTTTGGATGATCATCCAAGTAGTCGATCCATGGGTTGGGCAATTTTTAACCAAAGATTTCATTCTTTCCCATGCTTGTGCAACATGCTCATTATCCAATTGTTTAAAATTCATTATGCTACTCCTCAAAGATATAATTTTAGCAGGGGATAATATCTACCAATAAAAGCATCCTTGCATTTAGTCCATGAATCAATACTATTCTTAGGCAGAGATAGCAACCAATCTTTAGCTCTTCCTCTTAATGAGAAAGGGAACAATTTTAATTTTATAATGTCACCATCTACATCTTTATACTTTTGCATTTCACATAGTTCAACAAAATTATTGAGATGGGCAGCGAGCATCATCGGAACTAACACTAGAAAATTGCTCTCGCATAACAAGATTCAAGAAAGCAGTGTTTAATTTCAAAGAATTCTGCTGTAGTAGCAGGTGGAGCAATAGGTGTGCATAAGAAATCATTATTATTTGTGGTTGTGAAGTCACACAACTTAGTATTTTCAGGAGTACCCATTTTAGCAATAGTAAATAAAATAGACTAGATAAAGTAAATGCAAGTAACTAATTTTTTGTGTTTTTGACATTGCAAACAAGATAGCAAATAAAGTAAAACTAGCAACTAATTTTTTTTTGTATTTTGTTTTAGTGTAGCAAACAAAGTAGTAAATAAAATAAAGCAAGACAAAAACAAAGTAAAGAGATTGCGATGTGGAGACTCCCCTTGCAGCGTGTCTTGATCTCCCCGGCAACGGCGCCAGAAATTTGCTTGATGCGCGTGGTTGACGTATTGTCTTTCCGTTCGACACGCGTCCGTTGGGAACCCCAAGAGGAAGGTGTGATGCGTACAGCGGCAAGTTTCCCTCAGTAAGAAACTAAGGTTTATCGAACCAGTAGGAGTCAAGAAGCACGTGAAGGTTGATGGCGACGAGATGTAGTGCGGCGCAACACCAGGGATTCCGGCGCCAACGTGGAACCTGCACAACACAAACCAAGTACTTTGCCCCAACGAAACAGCGAGGTTGTCAATCTCACCGGCTTGCTGTAACAAAGGATTAGATGTATAGTGTGGAAGATGATTGTTTGCGTGAAAACAAGTAGAACAAGTATTGCGGTAGATTGTATTTCAAGTATAGAGAATTGGACCGGGGTCCACGAGTTCACTAGAGGTGTCTCTCCCATAAGATAAATAGCATGTTGGGTGAACAAATTACAGTTGGGCAATTGACAAATAGAGAGGGCATGACCATGCACATACATATTATGATGAGTATAGTGAGATTTAATTGGGCATTACGACAAAGTACATAGACCGCTATCCAGCATGCATCTATGCCTAAAAAGTCCACCTTCGAGGTTATCATCCGAACCCCTTCCGGTATTAAGTTGCTAACAACGGACAATTGCATTAAGTATTGCGCGTAATGTAATCAATAACTACATCCTCGGACATAGCATCAATGTTTTATCCCTAGTGGCAACAACACATCCATAACCTTAGAGGTTTCGTCACTCCCCGCATTCACGGAGACATGAACCCACTATCGAGCATAAATACCCCCTCTTGGAGTTACTAGCAAAAACTTGGCCAGAGCCTCTACTAATAACGGAGAGCATGCAAGATCATAAACAACACATAGATATAAATTGATAATCAACATAACATGGTATTCTCTATTCATCGGATCCAAAAAACACAACATATAGCATTACAGATAGATGATCTTGATCATGTTCGGCAGCTCACAAGATCCGACAATTAAGCACAATGAGGAGAAGACAACCATCTAGCTACTCGCTATGGACCCATAGTCCAGGGGTGAACTACTCACTCATCACTCCGCAGGCGACCATGGCGGCGTAGAGTCCTCCGGGAGATGAATCCCCTCTCCGGCGGGGTGCCGGAGGCGATCTCCTGAATCCCCCGAGATGGGATTGGCAGCGGCGGCGTCTCTGGAAGGTTTTCCGTATCGTGGCTCTCGGTACTGGGGGTTTCGCGACGAAGGCTATTTGTAGGCGGAAGGGCAGGTCAGGGGGCCACACGAGGGGCCCAGGAGACAGGCCGGCGCGGCCAAGGGTTGGGCCGCGCCGCCCTACCTCCTGGCTGCCTCGTGGCCCCACTTCGTTGACTCTTCGGTCTTCTGGAAGCTTCGTGTGAAAATAGGCCCCTGGGCGTTGATTTCGTCCAATTCCGAGAATATTTCCTTACTAGGATTTCTGAAACCAAAAACAGTAGAAAACGACAGAATCGGCTCTTCGGCATCTTGTTAATAGGTTAGTGCCGGAAAATGCATAAATATGATGTAAAGTATGCATAAAACATGTAGATATCATCAATAATGTGGCATGGAACATAAGAAATTATCGATACGTCGGAGACGTATCAAGGTGACAGTGTGCATGCTATGTTAGTACTTGGTTTAGTTGTGTTGATCTATCGTGCACTCTAAGGTTATTTAAACATGAACATTGAATATTGTAGAGCTTGTTAACTCCAGCATTGAGGGTTCGTGTAATCCTACACAATTAGTGGTGTTCATCATCCAACAAGAGAGTGTAGAGTATAGCATTTATTTATTCTGTTATGTGATCAATGTTGAGAGTGTCCACTTGTGAAAGTATAATCCCTAGGCCTTGTTCCCCAATACTGTTATCGCTGCTTGTTTATTGTTCTACTGCATCTGTACTGTCCGCAATATTACCACCATTTCCTCCCTCGTCAACTACACGCCAGCAAGCACTTTTCTGGCGCCGTTACTACTGCTCATACTTATTCATACCACCTGTATTTCACCATCTCTTCTCCGAACTAGTGCACCTATTAGGTGTGTTGGGGACACAAGAGACTTCTTGCTTTGTGGTTGCAGGGTTGCTTGAGAGGGATATCTTTGACCTCTTCCTCCCTGAGTTCGATAAACCTTGGGTGATCCACTTAAGGGAAACTTGCTGATGTTCTACAAACCTCTGCTCTTGGAGGCCCAACACTGTCTACAAGAATAGAAGCACCCGTAGACATCATGGACCCCGACCACGACGACAATGCAGGGCTCTACCATACATTCCTACGCCGGCAGTTGCAACCCATCATAGACCACATTACCGTTGGGACTTCTACGGGTTCCCACCCCTGCATCTTGTCTCTCGAGATCAAGTGCACCCGGTAATGCGCATCCGTTGATGAACGAGAGGTGGAAACACTTTTGACTACTCCGTCCCACTCCGGATCTTATGGTTAACACGGGTATTACGGCACAAGAATCATCGGACGACATTTGTTGTTTAATCCTAGATGGATATAAACCCTTGCAATGGAACCTCCACCATATCAACACAATCCATGGTTCCATTGCCCACCACATAGTCATATTCATAGTTATGAAAATAGTGGTTTTGGTTTTTATGCAATAGTGATAAACATAGTACTTTGCAAGTAATTTGATAAAAATACTCGAATGGCATGAGCAAGTGATGAACTTGCCTTTCTTGACTACAAGATTATGCAGGCAAGGTCTTCGATACGCAATAACTCCAAATTCTGAAATAGCATCATCGTCCGGTAAGGACGATGTTTAAAAGATTGGCAAGGATGCAATAATGCATAAGTATGAGATGCAATCGGTCTAAGCGTGATCTAACCCCGATGATTTAGGATTAGTGAGTGGTAATGATTAGTTCAGGGTGTGTTGTACTTTTAGAATGATTCACAAACAAGGTTATTATTCAGGGTTGTGTTGTTTTAGAATCATAAGCAGGTGGTAAAATGGATAGTAACAATCATACACACCCAGGAATAGTAGTTGTATAATAAGTAAAGAGCAGTTGTCAATTTTAAGTCCTATAGTGCATGGTTGATGATTACTTATTATATATTTCAAAAGAATAACTTTGTAAGAACATATTCTTTAATAAAGAACAAGTATGATAATTAGGTTGGAGTTCTATGGTTGACTATGGTTTCATGTAGTTGCTGGAGTAAGTATCAGGTGGATCCCAATAATGATGGATTCATCGACACCTAGGGCTGGTAAGGCTGAGTTAAGCCTAGGCATCCTAAGCAAGTATTTATACAAGGTTGCTATCAGGATTGGTTCATCTTATTGGTGATAGCTAGCTAGGTTTGATAGGTCCTGTTAGGCAAGGTTGATGACTACTTCCTATTTACTTCAAAAGAATAACTTTTGAAGAACATACTTCTTAAATAATAAGAAGTATAACAATTAAGGTTGAGTTTGTCTTGTTTTAGCTATTGGATCTCTAAGTAGAGTATGGTTGGTTCCTAAATAGGATGGTTCATAAGTATCTCACACTAGTAGGGTTTAGTGGAATATGGTTAGGTAATGTTCAAGATTTGGCATAGTTGCTCCTGAGGTTCATCACATTGGTGTGATGCTAAGCATGGATAACTAAGCTTGGTGTCTCAGAAGATAGGATCTAGGGTTGGTCCTATTTGATCAGCTAGGTTTGATTAAGATGAACACATGGAATGCTAATCTGCTAGTGATAGGGTTCTACATTTGATGTGGCCAGGACAAGTATTTAGTTGCTACTATGGTTCTATGTTTTTTAAAGAAGGTACCATGATCACATGTTCTAACCTAGGGTTTAGGTTAGAAGCAATTTAAGTTTCATATTGATTATTGGAGCTAGGGTTCCTAATTGAATTAGGGTTTTGGAATCACATGAAATGATGAGGTTGTAACATCATTCAATATGGAATTAGGGTTTGCTATTTACCATATGGTTCTATGATTAATAACTTCCTTGTAAAGTTGAAGTTATTAGTAACTTGGAAATAAAAATAATATTGGATTTGGTATTTTATTATTTTTAAACAATTACTAATTAAGGTAAATATTAATTAGGGTTTAAATTCCAATATTAAGGATTAAATAAATTACAAATAAAGAAAATTAGTGTTAATGGTTTCTTTATTTACTTTACTGGTTTTTTTTATTTATTTTAGATAGTTTCCCTAATTATTGAAGTTTATTGAATTTAGAATTAATAAATAAGGCTTAATTAACAAGTATTAAATAATTGAATTTTTTAAAAAATAAACATTTCATATTATATTTTTATTTGATAGAGTTTACTTTTCTAAGAATTTTGATATCTTATTTTCATTTTTCTGAGTTAATATGAATTTTCTAAATTTCATGTAAAGTTGCAGCAATTTATGAATTTGAAATTAAAATAGAGGATTACTAAACGCACCCGGGCTAGACTACCCCAGAGGCTGACTGGTGGGCCAGATGCCACATTGTCTACCACCGTGGTGGTGATGTGGCAACCAAGTGCATCACCGGCGGCCTGTGGTGGTCGACGCCGGCGATTTCGAGTTCCTGCGGGGGCGTGCGTATGCTTGTTGGAACCAGGGAATTGAGACGGACCAAGTGGTGGCGGCGCCGCTCCGAATAGGTCACCGGAGCGTGCTCGCCGGTGACGTGCGGCGGCGATGGCCATGGGCCTACGGTGAGGAGCATGCTAGAGGATGCTAGGGGAAGAGCTAGGATGCTCTGGAGAGTCAGTGACTCACCGTGAGCACGACGGGCTTGTCGGCGAGGCGAGAGGAGGTCTATGTCGCCGGAATTGCTCGATGCCGGCGCCGGAGAAGATGGCCAGGCATGGTCGATTGCGAGCACCTCGGCTCGATTCCTTGCGCACGGTGAGCTTGTCGACTATGGCGGTGCCGATGGTGGTCACGGTGAGGCACGGGGATGTCCCAGTCGACGGCGATGGTGATGGCCGGGCTAGCTAGGGTTTCGGGCATGAGGAATTTGAGCAGAGGAGGAAGCAAACCAGGGACTAGGGTTCCTCGCGGCCTTTATATGGTGCCAGGGCGCGCCTCGTCATGCCTTCGGTCGAGGAGGTGCTGCCGGCGACGAGGAGAAGCGGACCACGACGTCGTGGTGTCCTCCATGCGTGAGGAAGGGATGAGGACGACCCCCTCCCTGATATTTTGTACGAAGAGGTATGGTGGGCTGCAATGGGCTTTGCTGGGCTTGGTGCTGATGGGCTGCTGGTGGGTTGCTCGCCAGGTAAGGTCCAGGTGAGCTTCACTTCTCTTTTCCTTTCTATTTTTCTTTTCTGTTTTCTTTTTCTATTTTACATTCTATTTTTAATTCAAACTTAAATTATTTTATACCATGCATGTATTTTATAATTTGAATTTCACTAGGAATAAGAAAAGGATAAATGTATTACTCCATTGTTGTTGAACAAACATATGTGTGAGCCTTATTGCAATTTTTAATACTATATGGCATTGAATTAAGTGCCCACATGACAAGAATTTGAATATCATCTTGGAAGGACTCAAAGTAGTTTCCAAATGACATTGTTCTTAGTTGATGATATGTAGAGTTTTATTGAGTATTACTTTGTAAGATATAAGTCACGAGGTAAGGTTTGTTTATGGAGTTCTATTAAGTAATTGAATAAGTGGCATAATTTTATGTGCTAAGATGTCCCTAAGGACTTGATCTTTTATTTAGAGAATTTGGTTTCTTGCATATGATTTTATGTGAGCATCCATGTATTAGGTTTAATAATTTCTATTACAACCCCCTTTTAAGGTTAAACTATTATTATAATTTAATAACACCTTGAAATACCTAGAGTAGATATTACTCTCATCATGGTTTGGTATTGGTTCTAAGGATAAGTGGTTGATCACCACCATGGGTTTAATCATATGGTTTAGCACTAGGTTTTTCTTATGTTCAAGAATTGAAGCATAAGATTTATTTGATGTGCAAATCTAGGGTTCAAATGCTATTTACCTAATGACACATGGGTTGAATCTTAATTGTGGTTTAGGTTTTATTTGTGATCATCCAAGTGATACTCAAACTAGGGTTGAGATTTAATTCTAGGTTATAGAGATGGGGTGTCTCCATATTGCATGTGCTAGGGTTTAATTTTCCCCAACCATGATAAGGTGGTGGCTTGCTTCATATCTTATGTGCTTCCCAAATTACTAAGGATTTGAGAATTGGTTTTATCTTCTACCAATTTAACTTCTATTATTATCCTCAATTTATCATTAAAGTAACTACATTGGTTATATTTCTTTTTATAGTTAACTTTGGTCATATGGATGGATGGTTTCTCACCATATAAAGTATAGAGTTTTACTCAAAAGGTTTTCTTGTGGTTCTGAAGTGAAAGATAAGTGGAATGTAGATGTGGTAGATTTATACTTATGATCCCCGAGTGATTCACAAGTTAAGGTTAGGATATAAGCCTAGGGTTGCTTACTAGTTATCTTCCTATAATTTCATGTGGGAAGGAGATCTACTTATTCTAGTAGGTTTAACTTATCCTTACATATCTCAAGAGCATGATCATGGTTTAGGCATGATCAACTTGTTCTTAATATCTCTACCTTAAGTTCTTAGGGTTTATGATTATTACTCTTTTTATAATGATCAAGGTTTGGCTTCCTAAAGTATATCTCTCCTGAGTTAGGTTTCTCACTTCTAAGATCAAGTATTGTCTTGATTAACTAAGGTATAATATCTCTCTTATAGGTTCTTGGGTGGACATGGCTATGGTTGTCTTAATAGATCATATCCCAGGAGAATGCCTGAGATATTTACTTAGAATTTTACTTAATGAATGATGATTTAATCATCAGGACATATGGATAGTTCTCTCCCCTAAATTTAAGTGTTGCCTCAACTAACTTGAGTGTAGCACTATAGCTTGAGCTCTCTTTCATAGGAATATTTATTCTAGGGTTTATGGTATGTTCACAAGATCTCATTATATAATAAAGAGTTAAGTCTCCACCTAGATTCTTAGTTGGATTAGTTGCTACTTTACTTCATCATTTCATAGATATGATCTTACTCCATTTGGTGTTGGCTATCTCACCACTCCCAAATGAAATGGTTTAACTCCTAATACTTTAGTTCAATGGTGTCCTTGATTCTTAAGTAGGTAAAGCTAAGGTTAGTATGAATGGTCTCTCTCATTTGGGAAGGAATTCAATGATAACCTAAGGTTAGGCTCCCTAGAGGTTGATGTGATTATCAATATCTAGGTTTAACATAATTAGGTTCTCTCTCTAGGAATTGTCTTGAATAATATCCTGGTGTTCCTCTTAAAGATGATGGTTTGAATACTTGGATGTATATCCAAGGTTCAGTTCAAGGTTTATCATTGATCCTCTAATAAGTAACATAGAACTCTCACTTCTCTAGGTTTGATGTATAATAATTTGGAATGTAGAAGAATATATACTTCTTGAGTGGATCTCCTTGTTATAATTCCAATGTTGAAGTGGAATGAATACCATGAGGTTTCATGGTAGGATCATGGATTAGTTTTAAGACATGGAGAAGATAGTCAAGAATGGTTTCTTCATTTTATTGTTACTTGGTTTGTACTTAAACAAATGTTCTTATGTTATGGCAATGATTACCATATTATGATCTGTTATAAGATCAAGTAGTTGATCATTGAGTAAAGTGTTGTTGTGTTGATTATTAGTTCCATTTGATCTAACCGCTTAGATCAAATCATCTCTTCCCAAAACAAGGTTTTCACAAAGTCACATTGAGGTTTGTAGCGCTTGACTTGATGAGCTACTTCAATTCCACCAAGGTCAAGTGAAACTTCGATTCATCGTGGATCGTTTTACTTTAAAGCGCGAAAATTCCCCAGATTTTCTATGCATGAATGCAATGCACACATCTGTTTCCTCTATTTTTGTAACCCCAATACCTGGGATATTACAAGAGAGGACTGAATGGATCACCATATATAAATGGTTGGATTACAACAACTCAAATGCTTGCTTGAGATAGAGGGAAATAGCTTTACTGCCTCAACAATAAAAGTAAAATAAAGGCCATGCGCAGAGGGAAGAAAAATTACTCATGTGCTAGAGACTTTTGTTTTAAATGCAATAGGAGCGTTGAAAATATATATTTTGAGAGGTATGTATGTCTATGTCAACGGTAGTGATAATTAATATGACTCATCATATAAGTTGCGTGCCTCATGCCCATATACTATTAGCGCCCACAACCTTGTCTTACTTTAATGATTACCAAAGATCTTCAACATATGCATATAGTTTCAACCAAGTATCGCAAAGGGGTACCTCCATGCCTTGTAGCGACCTCACCTTTTCAAGGTGCCGTTCTCTGTGCGTATCTGTGCTAGTCCCTGGATCAATCGCTAGCACAAACAGTACAAGATGTAATACCAAGAAACAAGGGTCTTTATTACATCGTATGATCCAGAATTTACATAAAGGATTACAAATTGCATAGCACAAGGCTAGCATATCATCAGAGTTTCACAACGAATAAACATAGACAGCATGGAGTCCTTCATCTTCATGTGCCACGAGCGAGCATGTTGAGGATAGACTCGTAACCCTAACCATCGTAACTCACTCGTCTTTCAAAACATCTGCAACATGAAAAGTTACAGCCACGAATGGTCAATACTTTGAATGTATTGGCAAGATGACACTATAGTGGACTCAAATGGCAACCTAACACTTAAGTGTACATTTGGATGGTAGAGCTCAGGCATATTGCATAAAGCCAGTTTTCTCCTATCATTTGACAAAACCTTTTCTTCATACTAATTAAGCGGTACCATTGATAGAAATCAATGAACCTGGAAACCACCGGTAAATCCCCGGTGAATCCTCCTACCCATGATCAACTTGGTTTGGGCGAACTACCCCTGTAGACTCAGACCATAGACATGGCACGGGACCTACTAGCCGATAGTCACTTGCACCAATTGGCATAACCCTCGTTCACCCATCAAGTTTTATTTAAGAAGTTGGGATGAGGAGACTTTAGAACATGTGCCTTGTCGGCTCGCTCAAATTGTCCGTAACCGGGACATGGCTAAGTACTTAGATTTAACACTCTCGAGAGGTTGTACAATTTACCCACATGACCTAGTCTGTTCTTCTTCCATGATGCACATTTTGCTCAAATGGACAGATGTTGACTAGGACGAGACTTTTCCGAAGTAATCCCCGAACCTTCCTCTACGGACCCCGTACCAACCTACAATCCCCTACATCATCCGTCACGTAGGATCCGGGTTCTCACAACATACTCTGTCAAGCCGTAGCCCATATAGCATGTGGTTGTACGGTAAGCTAATGAGCAAGGTTGTCTATTATCTCTTTGTTCCTCGGGTGGCCGTCCACAAGTGCGATACACTCGGGGTTCGGAGGTTCGACGACATGACCCCGCAGTAACCACTCAACATAACCCAATCCAAGCCACATTCCACCCGGGTAGTTCATTGAATTTAGTTGTTTTTCCATAACCACTACTAAAACATTTTCATAGCATAGCTAAGCATCAACTAAATTCAATGGCGACAAAATATAGTCAGGTGGAAGTAGCTATCTACTGGGATTACAAAAGCAAGGCATACCCTAGACATACTACAAAAATTTCTACGGTGCATTGATAAAACTGGGATAACTGTGAGGGTGTGTCACTTGACTTTTTGGTAGTTGATGTGCGTTCTCTTTTCTTTCAACAAAACACGTCGCTCTCCACATGAACTATAAGATGAAAATAGCACAAAATAAACACACCATTCATTGCAACATAATCAAACAAGACAACAATCAGAAACCGCTCTATGGTACTAAGGTGTGGCATGAGATTTGGCTTGCAAGATAGGTGTCGGGATTTGGTTCATGGATCCTAATGGATAACAAGGGTTTTAACACATGGGATATGTGGTAGGGTTTCTCGACCTCACCGGAGCAAGGTGAAAATCTAAAATAGGACATGTCACACTTTACTCAAATAACTCACTTGTTATTTAAATAATATGAACTAGGATAATATGTTGTGGAGAGATGTGATCATGGAACATGGTGAATGTGTCTAAATGATTTTCATAGTCGAAGAACGATATTGTGGATCCTAAAAATACCGCGAAAATAATGTTTGCAAAGCCGACATGCAAAATGTCTAAAATGGTCTACGCATTTTACTGATTCTAACGATATAAAATTTGTCAAAAACCGACGGGTAAAACTAAAGATATGAATTTTACAGTTAGCGGTTAAGTGCTAATGTTGTTCAAAAAGTTGTCCGAACAAGTTGCTCGGATGGAAAAACTTTCTACACGAAAGATGTAGAGAATAATTTTACAAACTTAACGGAAGAACCACTATTTAAAACGAAGATCTATATCTATAGTTACGGAATTTCAAAGTTTCTCGTGGGCTAGTTAAACTACTTAACACGAGTGGATCGATCAGATGTGCAAATCAGATGTGCAGCTAACGTTGGACACTTGGATTAAAATCCAACGTTCTACGATGGATCACCATACATCTATTCTAAACTTAACGCTTCAGATTCAGACTTAACATGAAGAGATGTTGGGATTTACCGCGCCGACGATGATGAATGACGTCAACGATGGAGCCAGATGCGGCGTCGTGTTGCTGCTGTGCTGAGCGGCAGAGAGAAAAAGGGCAGCAGCGCGGTGTGTAAGAAGAGAGGAAGCGCAGCTGCGAAAGAGAGAGAGGCGCGCCGTGCGCTTGCCCTGGGGACTCTGGGCAGGGGTTTATATAGGGGATTGGGGTGTCCTGGTTCACTGAACCGCGGCGCGCGTGGGCGCGATTTGCGGGCGAAATTTGCGCGAGCGAGGCGGCAGCTGGGGAGTGGGGACGGTCGTGGACGCGGGCGGGAGCGCGGTGCGTCTGCTCGCGTGGGAGGCGAGCGATGGCGAGGCGGCCGGGTGGAGCTGAGCCGCGCGGGGTGGCCAGGTGGGGTGGGCCGGGGGCGAGCTGGGCCATTTCGGCCTGGCTGCTCCCTTCTCTTTTTCTTTTAAACCAGAAATTGAGAATACATTTTTGGAGTATCAAAAATATTCGGAAAAATAAAAATGAGGTACCGCTGAATTCGCTATGGAAAATACTTTAATATGAGACCAAATTTGGGATGAAAATATAAATTTTATAAAATCAAAATTTGACATACATGTCTATGCCCTTTTAGGGTTTTCTCAAAATGATGATTTTATAAGTTTTAAAACCGCCGAACAAAATAGAGTATTATTGGCAAAACTTTTGAAAGCCAAGGTTTATGAAAACTCTATTTTTTATAAATATATTTTTAATAAACACAAAAGTTTTAATTCCTTGTGAAATTCCAACTATGAAAAACAAACAAACACTCGCTTTATTTTATTTTCACATTCCAAAATTTTGGGATGTGACACGCCTCCTGTACAAAGGTCCAAGGAGATAAATCGCATTTTATTTCTCGATTTTGATAAATCTCAACTTTAGACATCCATACTAGGACAACATGGAAAACAGATGGTTGGACTCCTCAGATTAATGCTTTAAGCATTCAACAGTAATATTATCTCGCTTGAGATTTGAGGATTTAGTTATCCGGCTGAAACTTCCACCATGTGAACATGGATTCGGTTGGCGGCCCTTTGCTCTTCTCTAACAAATATGCATACTCCAATCTAAACATGGCAACCCCAGTTATTTCACACAAGATGGACATGCATAGCATGGTAAAACATGATATTCAACAAAAAGAGACACGTTGATGGCGTTCCCCGGACAACATGGTTATCGCACAACAAGCAACTTATAAGTTACATAGTCCTTATCACAATAGTCTTTTTAGACTAATTTTGTTGGAGATATGCCCAAGAGGAAATAATAAAGTGGTTATTATAATATCTTTGTGTTTATGATAAATGTTTGCATACCATGCTATAATTGTATTAACCGAAACATTAATACATGTGTGTTATGTAAACAACAAGGAGTCCCTAGTAAGCCTCTTGTATAACTAGCTTGTTGATTAATAGATGATCATGGTTTCGTGATCATGAACATTAGATGGTATTAATAACAAGGTTTATGTCATTGGTTGAATGATATAATGGACACACACCCATATGAGTGTAGCATAAGATCAAGTCATTAAGTTCAATTTGCTATAAGCTTTCGATACATAGTTGCCTAAGTCCTTCGACCATGAGATCATGTAAATCACTTACACCGGAATGGTACTTTGATTACATCAAACGCCATTGCGTAAATGGGTGGTTATAAAGATGGGATTAAGTATTCGGAAAGTGTGAGTTGAGACATATGAATCAATAGTGGGATTTGTCCATCCTGATGACGGATAGATATACTCTGGGCCCTCTTGGTGGAATGTCGTCTGATTAGCTTGCAAGCATGTGACCGGGTCACAAGAGATGACATACCACGGTACGAGTAAAGATTACTTGTCGGTAACAAGGTTGAACTAGGTATGGTGATACCGATGATCGAACCTCGGACAAGTAAAGTATCGCGTGACAAAGGGAATCAGTATCGTATGTAAATGGTTCAATTGATCACTAAGTTATCGTTGAATATGTGGGAGCCATTATGGATCTCCAGATCCCACTATTGGTTATTGCTCGGAGAGGAGTCTCGACCATGTCTGCATAGTTCACGAACCGTAGGGTGACGCGCTTAAGGTTCGATGTCGCATAAGTAGATTCGGAATATGGGATGGAGACCGAAGTTTGTTCAGAGTCTCGGATGGGATCTAGGACATCACGAGGAGGTCCGGAATGGTCCGGAGAATAAGATTCATATAAGGGAAGTTAATTTCTAGGTTTCGGAAAAGTTCGGGATTTTTCCGGTGGAAGACCGGGAAGGTTCTAGAAGGTTCTGGGGGTCCCACCAGTGGGCCCACGACCCTAGGAGGCCTAGCATGGGCCGAGGGGATGCTCCTAGCCTAATGGGCCAGGGGCACATGCCCCCCAAGGCCCAGCCGGCCAAACCCCTAGGGTTTCCCCAAAACCCTAGGGGGGATCAACTTGGGGGGGAAGATTTCCCTCTTCCCCCCACTTGGCCGCCGGCCCCAACCCTAGATGGGAAAGGGGGGCCACCCCAACCGACCTGGCCCCCTATATAAAGAGGGGAGGGGGTGGCCGGTCACTTCACCCCTTGATCAAACCCTGGCCACCCCCTCTCTCCCTCCACCATATTGATGTTCCGGCTTGGCGAAGCCCTGCAGCTTTTCTCCTCCTCCTCCACCACCACCACGCCGTCGTGCTACCGGGATTCCGAGGAGATCTACCACACCTCCGCTGCCCGCTGGAACGGGGAGAGGATGGGCTTCATCGACACCGTACGCACGACCGAGTACGGAAGTGCTGCCGGATTGCAGCACGGACGATCGACTACATCAACAACGAGATCTATCTCGTAGGCTTTGGAATCTTCGAGGGTTAGTCTCGCAATCTTCTCGTTGCTTAGATCTTGGTAGATTAGATCTTGCTTCTTCCTAGATTGGATCTTAGTTTTTGTTCATGTTAACGGTAGAATTTTTTTGTTTTCCATGCAACGAACCCTTCAAATTTCACATGAGTTAAGAACAAAACACAAAACGAGTAGTAATGTTTGAAGGTTTAAAGGTAGCACACAAGCAACTCACTTTGGAGTAGCGGCAAAACACCACATATAGGTAGGTATGGTGGACACAAATGGCATGAGTTTTTGGTTCATGGTTTGGATGCACGAGAAGCATTTGCTCTCAGTATAGGTCTTTGGCTAGCAAGGTTGGGTAGCAAGCATATGAGTTGAGCGATACAAACAAATATACATGTGATAGAAAACAATCATGCAATCTTCCTTGGGAGTACAAATGATTTAATCTTAAGAATATTAAGCTGATGAGCCAACAAGAAAGAAAGATAATGGAATAATATATCTACATGTATTTCTCTCTTTTCCATTTAAGCCTCAAAGTAATGTTGCTACTTACCAATGCTAAGTTTGCCAAGACCAACTAGAATTACTTAATGCTCCCAATACTATCCAACAAGATTAATCATATGATAGAAGTTACAAACTAAAATAAGATGTGCAGAAAGTAAATGATAAAACTTCTCATTAATATTTCATAACGGAAGCTCACACCAAGGGATACATAGATAATCAACTAAAGGAGAGATACTTCCACAGTGCAAACTATCCTATATGATAACTACTCTACTCACCATGATATGACTCTACTGAAAAGTAAATAGGTAAACGAGAATAGTGTGATACCGCGGCACTCCCCCAAGCTTGGAATAAGCCAAGGGGATGCCAATACCAATGAAGAAGTACTCCTTCGGCGGTGATCTTGGAGATCATCTTCCGGCAGCTCCTTGCCCTTGTCGTTGTTGGTGGAGACCATGGTGCCCCTAAAACCGAGAACGAATCCTGGCAGAAACAGCTCGAAACGAAAACACGACGAGAACACGACATATGGACCTCGGGGGATCCGGGGGATTATATAGTAAAAAGTTTCATAACAAAAGGAAGAGAACAAGGCGAAACCGGGTCGGAAAGTGGCTCCAGGGCACCCAGACCATGCCTAGGCGCGGCCTAGAGTTGGCCCGCGCCTAGGGGTGGTTTGGTGCCCCTGGGCACCTTCTCCTACCTGTTTCCATCTCGTAATTTTTCATATTTAGCAAAAACAACAAAAACATGACCTGGAAAGCTTAACGCAAACTTTCTCTTACTAAAACTGTTACCTATTCGAAAACGGACTCTACAGATTCCTGGATTCCTCCTTAATGATTTCTTCCGGAGTCACCACTTGAATAATATCAATATCTTCATTATAAGAATCTCCAGAAATATAGTGTTTGAGTCTTTTCCCATTCACCACTTGTGTAGTGTCATCCTTCAATGAAGCAATTTTTATTGCACCGGAACGATACACCTCTTCAATAATAAAAGGTCCTTCCCATTTTGAGAGTAATTTTCCTGCAAAAAATCTGAGACGAGACCTATACAATAGAACTTTATCACCGACATGAAATTCTCTCTTTAGAATTCTCTTATCATGCCACTTTTTAACCTTCTATTTAAAGAGCTTAGCATTTTCATAAGTTTCACTCCTCCATTCATCTAGAGAACTCAAACCAAGCAACCTTTTCTCACCAGCTAGTTTAAAATCTCTATTAATTTCTTTTACTGCCCAATAAGCTTTGTGTTCCAATTCTAAAGGCAAGTGACAAGCTTTTCCATAAACCATTTTGTAAAGAGACATACCCATAGGATTTTTATAAGCAGTTCTATAAGCCCATAAAGCATCATTTAACTTACTAGCCCAATTCTTCTTAGATTTATTAACAGTCTTTTGCAAGATCGATTTAATCTCTCTATTTGATAATTCTACTTGCCCACTTGTTTGTGGATGATAGGCTAAAGCAATTCTATGATTAACATCATATTTAGCAAGGGTCTTTCTAAAACCACCATGAATAAAATGAGAACCTCCATCAGTCATAAGATATCTAGCTAGGCACACCAAATCTAGGGAAAATAACATCCTTAAGAATTTTTAATGAGGTCTCACCATCAACACTCTTTGTAGGTATAGCTTCTACCCATTTAGTAACATAATCAACAACAGCAAGTATATGAGTATAACCTTCTGAAGGCGGAAAAGGACCCATAAAGTAAAATCCCCAACAGTCTAATGGTTCAATAGCAAGAGAATAACTCATAGGAATTTCATTGCGTCTAGAAATATTACCAACTCTTTGGCATTCATCACAAGATAAAATAAACTTTCTTTCATCTTTAAAGAGGGTAGGCCAGTAAAAACCTGATTGTGGAACCTTTTGTGCAATTCTATCTCCAGCATGATGTCCTCCATAAGCACTACCATGAAATTTTCTCAATATCTCTTGTTGTTCCAGAACACATCTTCGCATAATACCATCCACTCCTTCTTTATATAAGTGTGGGTCATCCCAAAAATAATGCCTCAAATCATAAAATAATTTCCTTCTTTGCTGAGCTGTAAATGTTGGAGGCAAATACTTGGAAACAATAAAGTTAGCATAATCAGCATACCAAGGACTCTCATGCGAGGTTACTTTTATTACATTCAATTGTTCATTTGGAAAACTATCATTAACAGGAATAAGATCATCAGAAATGTTTTCCAATCTAGACAAATTATCAGCAACAGGATTTTCAGCGCCCTTCTTATCTACAATATGCAAATCAAACTCTTGTAAAAGCAACACCCATCTAATAAGCCGGCTTAGCATCTTTATTTTCCATAAGGTATCTAATAACAGCATGTTCAGTACGAATAGTAACTTTCGAATCAGAAATATAAGGTCTAAACTTATCACAAGGAAAGACTACAACTAGAAATTCTTTTTCAGTAGTAGCATAATTCTTTTGAGCAGCATCAAGAGTCTCACTACCATAATGAATAACATTCAACTTCTTATCTACTCGTTGTCTAAGAACAACACCTACCGCAAAATCACTAACATCGCACATAATTTCAAAGGGTAAATTCTCATCATGTGGTTGAACAATAGGAGCAGTGGTCGGGTAAAGCCTTCTTTAGAGTTTCAAAAGCTTCCTTACATTTATCATCAAAAACAAAAGGTACATCCTTTTGTAGAAGATTAGTAAGAGGCTCTGAAATTTTAGAGAAATCTTTAATAAACCTCCTATAGAAACCAGCATGACCAAGAATAATACGAATACCTTTAACGTCCCTAGGATAGGGCATTTTCTCAATTGCTTCCACTTTGGCTCTATCGACTTCAATACCTCTTTCAGAAATTTTATGTCCAAGATCAATTCCTTCATTTACCATAAAGTGACATTTCTCTCAATTAAGAACAAGATTAGTTTCTTCACGTCTGTGCAAAACTTTCTCAAGATTGTGCAAACAATTATCAAAATAAGTCCCATAGACGGAGAAATCGTCCATGAATACTTCCACAATTTCTTCACAAAAATCATGAAAAATAGCAGACATGCATTGATACGTCTCCAACGTATCTATAATTTCTGATGTTCCATGCTTGTTTTATGACAATACCTACATGTTTTGCTCACACTTTATAATGTTTTTATGCGTTTTCCGGAACTAACCTATTAACAAGATGCCAAAGTGCCAGTTCCTGTTTTCTGCTGTCTTTGGTTCCAGAAAGGCTGTTCGGGCAATATTCTCGGAATTCGACGAAACGAAGACCAAACATCATAATTCACCGAGACGGACCAGGACACCGAAGGGGAGTCGAGGGGGAGGCTTGGGGCCCCCACACCATAGGGCCGCGCGGGCAGGCCCCTGGCCGCGCCGGCCTATGGGGAGGGCGCCCTGGTGCCCCTCCTGCGCCGCCTCTTCGTCTATATAAGCCCTTTCGACCTAAAAACGCGATACGAATTGACGAAACTCCAGAAAGACTCCAGGGGCGCCGCCGCCATCGCGAAACTCCAATTCGGGGGACAGAATCTCTGTTCCGGCACCCTGCCGGGACGGGGAAGTGCCCCCGGAAGCCATCTCCATCGACGCCACTGCCTCCATCATGCTCTGTGAGTAGTTCCCCCATGGACTACGGGTTCTAGCAGTAGCTAGTTGGTACTCTCTATCCCATGTACTTCAATACAATGATCTCATGAGCTGCCTTACATGATTGAGATCCATCTGATGTAATCGGTGTTGTGTTTGTTGGGATCCGATGGATGATGCATTATGATTAGTCTATCTATAAAGTTTGTGAAGTTATTGTTGCTGCAATCTTGTTATGCTTAATGCTTGTCACTAGGGCCCGAGTGGCACGATCTTAGATTTAAGCTCTATAATTATTGCTTAGATTGTATCTACAAGTTGTATGCACATGTCTATGTCCGGAACCAAAGGCCCCAAAGTGACAGAATTTGGGACAACTGGAGGGGAAGGCATAGGTATGAGGATCACATGTTTTCACCAAGTGTTAATGCTTTGCTCCAGTGCTCTATTAAAAGGAGTACCTTAATAGCCAGTAGATTCCCTTGAGGCCCGGCTGCCACCGGCTGGTAGGACAAAAGATGTTGTGCAAGTTTCTCATTGCGAGCACGTACGACTATATATGGAAAACATGCCTACATGATTAATAATCTTGATGTTCTATCTTAATGCTTTCAATCCTATCAATTGCCCAACTGTAATTTGTTCACCCAACACTTGTCACTTGTTATTGGAGAGTTACCACTAGTGTAGATCGCTGGGAACCCCGGTCCATCTCTCATCATCATATACTCGTTCTATATGTCATTGGAAGTAGTATCAACTATTTTCCGGTGCCATCGCCTCGTGTTATTGCTGCTGCTGCTGTGTTATTCTTGTTACTATTGCTCTCATATTACTGTTGCTTTCACATCACCCCTGTTACTAGTGCTTTTCCAGGTGTAGCTGAATTTACAACTCAGTTGTTAAGGCTTATAAGTATTCTTTACCTCCCCTTGTGTCGAATCAATAAATTTTGGTTTTACTTCCCTCGAAGACTGTTGCGATCCCCTATACTTGTGGGTTATCAAGACTATTGTCTGGCGCCGTTGCCGGGGAGGCATAGCTCTACTCATAAGTTCACTTGGGGAGTACACTCTACCTCTCTCTCTGTTTTTGTTTTATTTTATTTTGTTTTGCTTAGTTTACTTTTGTCTAGTTTATTGGTGCTTAGTTTATTTCTGTCTAGTATTATTTTGCTTAGTTTACTTTTGCTTAGTCTCTTTTTGTCTTGTTTTATTTTTCTCATATACCCAAAAATCCATAAAAATTTGAAAAATCGAAAAATTAAAAACTTTTGTTATGGAAGAACGCATAACCATGTTGGAGCTTATAGAATTATATAATAATTATAGAGAATCAAGAGCGGGTAAAGTCATGAGTGTTGTGATAGAAAAATTGAATACAATTGCTAAAATCTTGCTTAAACGCCATGATATAAACTATTGTTCTCAACAGGATACTAAACATCTGAAATTCAATGTAGCTTTAGTGAGGAAGCTTTAATTAAGAACTACAATTGGAATAACTATATTCATCTTGGGTTCGAAGAGGTAGAACAATTTGTTTTATTTATGGGAGCCTCTGAGATCGAATCCTTCATGGCTAAAAATTATGAAACTTATGTTGTTTGTAAGGACCTTAAAGATTATGTCTCTTCTATCCTTAATTTTTGCATAGAAAGTTACAGTGATAATCCTTATATCATTGATTATAAAGAGAGACTCATTAATGCACAAGAATACACTCACAATTTGCGAGGAACCTCGTGAAAGAAGAAATTGATGAACCCGAAAGCTCATTGGATGAAAAAGAGGAGGAAATTGATGAACCTGAAAGCTCATTGGATGAAAAAGAAGAGGAGAGTGATGAACAAAAGGAGGAAGAATGGATTAGCTACCCATGCCAACCTTCTAATGAGAGTAACTCTTTATCTCTTACACTATTTGATTGTCCTCCATGCTTACCAAAGGTGGATGAATGTTATGTTCCTGTGGATTCTCTTGAAATATTCCCTATGAGTAAAACTTGTGAAAATAATTATGCTACTGTTATCTATGATAATCCATGCTACTTTGATAAATCTTATGATAATGCTTTGTTTGTGCCTAATGTCGAAATGCATGGTACTAAAGAATTTTGCTTTGCAAATGTTTATGATAAAGCTCTAGATGATGGTCCTATGTTTCTTGATAATATTAATTGTACTACTAATGAAAATGGGATTGGAGAGTTCTTGACTTCATGTATGAGTCCCATATCTTTTGAGATTGATCAATCATCTTGTTATATTATTGATAAAAGTGGGTTTGAAAGTTTTAATCCCACTATTTTTGAGCTTGATAAAAATTATGTGTTTATGGATCATGAAAAACATGCTTTATATGATAGTTATATTGTTGAGTTTGTTCATGAAGATACTGAAAATTATTATGAGAGAGGAAAATATGGTTGTAAAAATTTTCATGGTACTAAAACACCTCTCTATATGCTGAAAAGTTTGAAGTTACTCTTGTTTTATCTTCTCATGCTTGTCGCTTTGTTCTTCATGAATTTATTTGTGTACAAGATTCCTATGCATAGGAAATGGGTTAGACTTAAATGTGTTTTGAATTTGCTTCTTGATGCTCTATTTTGCTTCATTCTCTATTTTCATGTGAGCATCATTAAAATTGCTGAGCCCATCTTAATGGCTATAAATAAAGCACTTCTTGGGAGATAACCCATGTCTTTATTTTGCTACTATTTTGTTGTGTCTTGGAAGTTGTTACTACTATAGCAACTTCTCCTTATCTTTATTTTGTTGCATTGTTGTGCCAAGTGAAGTCTCTAATAGAAGGTTGATACTAGATTTGAATTTCTGCGCAGAAACAGATTTCTATCTGTCACGAATTTGGGCAGGGTTCTCTGTAGGTAACTCAGAAAATTCTGCCAATTTACGTGCCTGTTCCTCAGATATGTACGCAACTTTCATTAGTTTTGAGTTTTCTGATTTGAGCACCGGAAGTACCTCTTAAAAATTCGTCTTTACTGGCTGTTCTGTTTTGACAGATTCTGTCTCTGTTTTTTGCATTGTCTCTTGTGGACTTTAAGTGAGTCTTTCTAGACGTGGAGAGCTGTAGCTAATGTTTTATTGAGTTCTTGCAATGTGTCACTACAGGGATAAGGTGGATTAAAGTTTTTTTTGAGTACTAACCCCTCTAATGAAGTTTATGAGAAGTTTGGTGTGAAGGAAGTTTTCAAGGGTCAAGAGAGGAGGATGATATATGATCAAGAAGAGTGAAAAGTCTAAGCTTGGGGATGCCCCCGTGGTTCATCCCTGCATATTTCAAGAAGACTCAAGTGTCTAAGCTTGGGGATGCCCAAGGCATCCCCTTCTTCATCAACAATTTATCAGGTTTCTTCTGTTGAAACTATATTTTTATTCGGTCACATCTTATGTGCTTTACTTGGAGCGTCTGTGTGCTTTTATTTTCGTTTGTTTATGTTTGAATAAAATCGGATCCTAGCAATCCTTGTTTGGGAGAGAGACATGCTCCGCTTTTTCATATGAACACATGTGTTCTTCGTTTTACTTTTAATGTTCAATGACAAAAGTTGGAAGCTACAACACTTATTGTTATTTGGTTGGAAACAGAAAATGCTTCATATTGTCTTGGATAATTTGACACTTGGCAATTGTTTTGAGATCTCAAGTAGATCATGATTAAGTTCTTGCATCATGTAGTTTAAACCTATTAGTGGAGAACTACCGTAGAGTTTGTTGAAATTGGTTTGCATGATTGGTCTCTCTAAGGTCTAAATATTTTCTGGTAAAAGTGTTTGAGCAACAAGGAAGACAGTGTAGAGTCTTATAATGCTTGCAATATGTTTTTATGTAAGTTTTGCTGTACCGGCTCATACTTGTGTTTGGTTCAAATAACCTTGCTAGCCAAATCCTTGTACTGAGAGGGAATGCTTCTCGTGCATCCAAAACCTTGAGCCAAAACCTATGCCATGTGTGTCCACCATACCTACCTACTATGTGGTATTTCCTGCCATTCCAAGTAAATACTTCATGTGCTACCTTTAAACCTTCAAAATGCTTCTCAATTTGTGTCGATGTTTTATAGCTCATGAGGAAGTATGTGGTGTTTATCTTTCAATCTTGTTGGGCAGCTTTCACCAAGGGACTAGTGGCTTCATCCGCTTATCCAATAATTTTGCAAAAAGAGCCGGCAATGGGGTTCCCAGCCCCAATTAATCACAAATAGACACTCCTCCAAGGTATGTGAAATGTTGGAAGGCACCCGAGGATTCGGTTAGCCATGGCTTGAGAAAGCAAAGGTGGGGAGGAGTGTCATCTAAATAAAACTAAAATAAAAAGGCACTCCTTCATGGTATGAGATTGTTGGTAGGCACCCGAGGATTCGGTTAGCCATGGTTTGTGAAAGCAAGGTTGCAAGGAGTGTCACCCAAAAATAAAAATAAACTACATCATGGGAGCCGCTCTTTGAAGGTCTGTCTGGAAAGGGGGTTAGAGTGCCCACTACCATTCGTTGAGAACAACAAACACCTCTCAAAATTTTACTTTTATGCTCTCTATATGATTTCAAAACTTAAAAAGCTCTAGTACATGATTTAATCCCTGCTTCCCTCTGCGAAGGGCCTTTCTTTTACTTTATGTTGAGTCAGTTTACCTACTTCCTTCCATCTTAGAAGCAAACACTTGTGTCAACTGTGCATTGATTCTTACATGCTTGCTTATTTGCATTCATCATATTACTTTGTGCTGATAATTATCCATGAGATATACATGTTGAAAGTTGAAAGCAACCGCTGAAACTTAAATCTTCCTTTGTGTTGCTTCGATGCCTTTACTTTGAATTTATTGCTTTGTGAGTTAACTCTTAGGCAAGGCATTTGATGCTTGTCTTGAAAGTACTATTCATGAAAAGTTTTGCTATATGTTATCTATTTGTTAGCAACTATAGATCATTGCCTTGAGTCACTGCATTCATCTCATATGCTTTACAATAGTATGATCAAGGTTATGTAAGTAGCATGTCACTACGAAATTATTCTTTTTATCGTTTACCTACTCGAGGACGAGTAGGAACTAAGCTTGGGGATGTTGATACGTCTCCAACGTATCTATAATTTCGATGTTCCATGCTTGTTTTATGACAATACCTACATGTTTTGCTCACACTTTATAATGTTTTTATGCGTTTTCCGAACTAACCTATTAACAAGATGCCAAAGTGCCAGTTCTCGTTTTCTCGCTGTTTTTGGTTCCGTAAAGGTCTGTTCGGGCAATATTCTCGGAATTCGATGAAACGAAGACCAAACATCATAATTCACCGAGATGGACCAGGACACCGAAGGGGAGTCGAGGGGAGGCCCGGGGCCCCCACACCATAGGGCCGCGCGGGCAGGCCCCTGGCCGCGCCGGCCTATGGGGAGGGCGCCCTGGTGCCCCTCCTGCGCCGCCTCTTCGCCTATATAAGCCCTTTTGACCTAAAAACGCGATACAAATTGACGAATCTCCAGAAAGACTCCAGGGGCGCCGCCGCCATCGCGAAACTCCAATTCGGGGGACAGAATCTCTGTTCCGACACCCTACCGGGACGGGGAAGTGCCCCCGGAAGCCATCTCCATCGACGCCACCGCCTCCATCATGCTCCGTGAGTAGTTCCCCCATGGACTACGGGTTCTAGCAGTAGCTAGTTGGTACTCTCTATCCCATGTACTTCAATACAATGATCTCATGAGCTGCCTTACATGATTGAGATCCATCTGATGTAATCGGTGTTGTGTTTGTTGGGATCCGATGGATGATACATTATGATTAGTCTATCTATAAAGTTTGTGAAGTTATTGTTGCTGCAATCTTGTTATGCTTAATGCTTGTCACTAGGGCCCGAGTGGCACGATCTTAGATTTAAGCTCTATAATTATTGCTTAGATTGTATCTACAAGTTGTATGCACATATCTATGTCCGGAACCAAAGGCCCCAAAGTGACGAGAATTGGGACAACTCGGAGGGGAAGGCGTAGGTATGAGGATCACATGTTTTCACCAAGTGTTAATGTTTTGCTCCGGTGCTCTATTAAAAGGAGTACCTTAATAGCCGATAGATTCCCTTGAGGCCCGGCTGCCACCGGCTGGTAGGACAAAAGATGTTGTGCAAGTTTCTCATTGCGAGCACATACGACTATATATGGAAAACATGCCTACATGATTAATAATCTTGATATTCTATCTTAATGCTTTCAATCCTATCAATTGCCCAACTGTAATTTTTTCACCCAACACTTGTCACTTGTTATTGGAGAGTTACCACTAGTGTAGATCGCTGGGAACCCCGGTCCATCTCTCATCATCATATACTCGTTCTATATGTCATTGGAAGTAGTATCAACTATTTTCCGGTGCCATCGCCTACGTGTTATTGCTACTGCTGCCGTGTTACTCGTTACTATTGCTCTCATATTACCGTTGCTTTTACATCACCCCTGTTACTAGTGCTTTTCCAGTGCAGCTGAATTGACAACTCAGTTGTTAAGGCTTATAAGTATTCTTTACCTCCCCTTGTGTCGAATCAATAAATTTGGGTTTTACTTCCCTCGAAGACTGTTGCGATCCCCTATACTTATGGGTTATCATGCATCTTTGAAATGTAGCATGAGCATTACACAAACCAAAGGCATACGTCTATAAGCATAAGTTCCATAAGGACAACTAAAAGTGGTTTTTTCTTGATCTTTCTTTTTAACAGCAATTTGAGAAAACCCAGAATAACCATCAAGGAAACAAAAATGAGTTTTCTTAGACAACATTTCTAACATTTGATCAATAAAAGGTAAAGGGTAATGATCTTTCTTAGCAACTTTGTTAACTTTTCTAAAATCAATACACATCCTATAACCAACTACTACTCTTTGAGGAATAAGCTCATTATTCTTTGTCACATCCCGAAATTTTCTAAATCTTGGAATGAAAAATGGTTGATTGTTTGAACTTGATTGAATTTCACAAGGAATTAAAACCTTTGTGTTTATTAAAAAGGTATTTTCAAAAAATGGAGTTTTCACAAACCTTGGTTTTCAAAATATTTGCCAACCATACTCTATTTTTTTGGAAGTTTTGAAACTTATAAAATCATTTAATTGAGAAAACAGTTTAAAACCCTAAAAGGGCACTATAGCCACATAGACATGTATGTCAAATTTCGATTTTTAAAAATATATATTTTTGTTTCAAATTTGGTCTCATGTTGAAGTATTTTTCTTAACGAATCCAACGGTACCTCATTTGCATTTTTCCGATTTTATTTGAAGCCCCAAAGTGCATTTCCAATTTCTGTATAAAAAAAGCACATGCGCGCGGCTGAAACCAGCCTAGCGCGGCCTAGCTGCCGCTGCGCGCGCGACGCCCGTGGCCCAGCGCGCCACCGACCATTCTCCGCCCCGACCTAGGTCGCCCCGGCCCACGTGCCCAACCCGGCCCAGCTCCCGCGCGTGTTCGCGCCTAGCCCAAGAAGCCCCCAGCCTAGGCCGCACGCGCGTCCCACGCCCCACGCTGCCGCCGCCACCCAGCTCCCCAGCACCCCACCAAACTCTAGACACAACCTATAGAAGGGACCCCCTGGGAGCCCCAAAAGCACACTAGCGCGCATCACTCTCTCTTCACCCCCCTCACGTAGCACGCTGCTCTCTCGCAACGCCACTATTCGCAGCGCACACACGCGACACAACATCCGCGATGCTACACAGGAGAACGCCGCGAGTCGACGCATCTATCGCGCTGTAATAATCCTATTCCCGCTCTTTTATCTAGACTATTGCACGTATCTTCGTAATTTTATATCTTTAGATCTAGATCTCCGTTTAGAATAGTGGCTGTTCCATTAAGTTTGTAATTAGATTCTCTATAATTTTCATGTAGGAAGTTTTTCTATCCAAGCAACTAGTTCGGACAACTTTTCGGACACCTCTAGAATTTAACCGTGTATTGTAAAATCCATATCTTGAGTGCTACAGATCGGTTTTCAACAAATTTTACACCGATTGAATCAGTAAAATGCGTAGACCATTTTAGACATTTTGCATGCTGAATTCACACACATTCTTTTTGCGGTATTTCTATGATCCGCAATATGGTTCTTTGACTATAAACATCATTTAGACACATTCATCATATTCCATGATCACAGCTCTCCAAACATATTATCCTAGTCCATATTATTGAAATAACAATTAAGTTATTTGAGTAAAGTGTGACATGCCCTAGTTTATATTTTTTTACCTTGCTTTAGTAGGGTGGAGATACTCCACCCCATATCACATGTGTTGAACCCTTACTATCCATTAGGCTTCGCGAACCAAATCCTAATATCATTCATGCCATTCAACCCTTCCACTTAGTTCGAACTATTCAACTCTCAAATGAGTTATTTGAGTAGTTAAATATATCATTAGTTCATACCCAATGTTATGTGTAATCTTCTGCTACTTTGATAAGTGTTGTCACACTATGTCAAACTGCATTTGATACTAGTTGAATGCTTGAAAGAAAAATTTAAAGCATTAACATGGCCATATCTTCAAAACCCAACTTTGACACAGCCACCATCATACTAAATACCATCCATACATATTCAACCTCATGTCCACTTAATCTTATTGGCTTATATTGAGCTATTCAATTTACAAATGAGTTAATTGAGTAATTCAATATATCACAAATCCATACCCAACCATGTGTGTAATTTATACTGAGTAATTGTTGTCACACTTATTCAATAGTATTATTGTTGCACTAATTGTCACTTATGTGGTTCAATTCACATGAGCCATTCCAAATTCTCTTCATGCTTTTGTAAAGCATACATATTCTTCATTTATATCTTGGATGGTCCATTACTTTCTAATCATGTGACTTTCCATATCTTGCAATTCAAACCTCATGCCACACCTTAGTACCATAGAGTGATTTTCGATTGTTTTCTTGTTTGATTTTGTTGTTGTTGTTGAATGGGGTGTTTATGTTGTGCTATATTTGATCTTATAGTTCGTGTGAAGAGTGATGTGTTTTGTTGAGAGAAGTGAACGATCTTCAAATACCAAAAAGGCAAGTGACATTGAAATCCTACCTATTTTATTTATACATTAGTGTTTTATTTTAACTAGTATGCATGGTAGGATTTTGTTTTAAAAAGGAAAAAAGTATTATGCTATGCTTAGCCAACGTAGTAGTGTGTAGCCACTCATGAGTCCACTACTATAAATGCTTAGTTTGCCTAGCAACATCAAAATGTCAATGATGTTTCATTGTTTGGTTGTGATAGTTGGAAAGATTAAAATTAACACCCTTAATGGAACACCTGGGTGGAATGGTTGAATGGTAGGCGGCTACTCAGGACCACGTCCCCAGTGGAAAGGTGGGGGTTTTCACCTGAGAGTGCACAGTTGAATAGTGGTTGCTCTAGACTACACACCTGGTTTTCACCAGGGGATCGTGTGGGGGTTTACTACCTAGGATGGGTTTTAAGCCTATGAGTTTCACTTGTGGTTGGCCACCCAGGATTAAAGATATTTTCTAAGTCGTTCATGTTTTAGATAGCTTCCAGTGCAACCTTATGGTATTATGGGCTCTGCCAGGATTAATTAAGTTGTGAGGATTGAACGTGTTGCTAGACAGTGGGTTGTGGCGACGGCCAAGGGAACGAGTCTAGCTAGTATGGTTGAATTTTTCTTCTGAAAGATCTTGTCTCATTCTTCTTCTTGGGAAGGGTGGGTTGTAAGGTGAAAGTACACAACCTCTCGAGAGTAAACCTAAGATCTTAGTTGTGTCCCCGGTTATGGATAATTTGAGCTCCTAGACAAGGAATGTACGGAAGAATCTCATCACCTTTTCTGAATGTATTTAAAATTTGTGTATCAACCTTGTAAAACTCATGGGAGATGTAACCATGTGATTATTCTAAAACCCATGGAGGATTTAACCATGGTGTGATTTATAATGTCATTCAAGGATTTCAAAATGTTTTTTTTAATAAAATATAGGATAAAATTGGATTTATGCAAATTAGCCTAAGACTCCACAAGACAAATATCATGTAGATAGTCATTTCACAACTGCCACCAAATAAGTGTCATTTGCTAGTACATCATTGTACTGACCTCCATTTGTGGGGCTGCATATTTAAACGTGCAGGATTTTCGGAGATGTACTTGGTACGATCTCGAGTCTACATTCCAACATGACTGCCTGTGGCACATGAAGATGATGAAGGCTCATTGATGATTTACTTTCCGCTATGTTTGTTCTAAACATATTACTTGAGCTAGTCCATGTGAATATGCAATTTGTAAGGTTTTACTTTACCCTCTGGATCAACCATGTAGTAATTTGATGCTATTGCAATGATTACTATATTTTGTAATGTGTGTTCTATGAGTGATCCCGAGAATAGCACGATACACATGTATCTTACCTTTATTAAACAGTAGGGTGCTACATTCTCATTAGGCACAACAGTAATTCCTCCTTTCTTTCTTTCAAAAAAATTCCTCCTTTCTTAGGGACACAATGCACAAGACTAACCCATCTACTATCAGCAATAGGATAAATAATACCATCATCAAGGAGTTTCAATCCCTCATTTCTTACCATATCCTTCATCTTAGGAATTAAATAAAACTGATGTTCAACAACTGGCTTTGCATCAGGTTCCATATTAATAGCATGCTGGCATATAGTAGGAGAAATCCCCTTCAAATCATCAAGAGTATATCCCATATCTCCTCGGTGTTTCTTCAATACTCCCATAATCTGTCCTCTTCCTGCCCTGAAAGTTTAGAACTAATAATAACATGATATATTTTCTTATCATCAATATAAGCATATTTAAGATCGTTAGGTAAAGGTTTTAAATCGAAAATAGGATCCTCCCTGGGTGGTAGCTGTTGGAGATATGCCCAAGAGGCAATAATAAAAGTGGTTATTATATATCTTTGTGTTTATGATAAATGTTTATATACCATGCTATAATTGTATTAACCGAAACATTGATACATGTGTGTTATGTAAACAACAATGAGTCCCTAGTAAGCCTCTTAACTAGCTTGTTGATTAATAGATGATCATAGTTTCATGATCATGAACATTGGATGTTATTAATAACAAGGTTATGTCATTATATGAATGATGTAATGGACACACCCAATTAAGCGTAGCATAAGATCACGTCATTAAGTTATTTGCTATAAGCTTTCAATACATAGTTACCTAGTCCTTTTCGACCATGAGATCATGTAAATCACTTATACCGGAAAGGTACTTTGATTACATCAAATGCCACTGTGTAAATGGGTGGTTATAAATGTGGGATTAAGTATCCGAAAAGTATGAGTTGAGGCATATGGATCAACAGTGGGATTTGTCCATCCCGATGTCGGATAGATATACTCTGGGCCCTCTCGGTGGAATGTCGTCTAATAGCTTGCAAGCATATGAATGGTTCATAAGAGACCACATACCACAGTATGAGTAAAAAGTACTTGTCAGGAGACGAGGTTGAACAAGGTATAGAGATACCGATGATCAAACCTCGGACAAGTAAAATATCGTGTGACAAAGGGAATCGGTATCATATGTGAATGGTTCATTCGATCACTAAGTCATCGTTGAATATGTGGGAGCCATTATGGATCTCCAGATCCCGCTATTGGTTATTGATCGGAGAGAGTTCTCAACCATGTCTACATAGTTCGCGAACCGGTAGGGTGACACACTTAAGGTTTGATGTCGTATTAGTAGATATTGAATATATGGAATGGAGTTCGAAGTTTTGTTCGGAGTCTCGGATGGGATCCCGGACATCACGAGGAGTTCCGAAATGGTCCGGAGAATAAGATTCATATATAGGAAGTCATTTTATAAGTTTGAAAATGATCCGGTGCATTTATGGAAGGTTCTAGAAGGTTCTAGAAAAGTTCGGAAGAAATCACTATGGAAGGCGGAGTCCCGGAGGGACTCCACCTAGCATGGCCGGCCAACCCTAGGGTGTGGAGTCCCAGGTGGACTCCACCAAGGGTGGCCGGCCACCCCCCCCTCATGGAAGGATGGGAGTCCCACTTGAGGTGGGAATCCCACCTTGGGTAGGTTTCCCTACACATGGAAGGTTTTGGGTTGGGGTCTTATTCGAAGACTTGTAGTCCAACACTTGGGGGTTCCACCTATATAATGAGGAGCAAGGGGAGGGGGCCGGCCACACCAAAGCCATAGCTGGCCGCACCCCTCATAGTGGCCGGCCACCCCCTCTCCCCAAACCCTAGCCGCCCCCTCCTCCTCCATCTCTCCCGCAACCGCTTAGCGAAGCTCCGCCGGAGATCTCCATCGACACCGCCACCACGCCGTCGTGCTGCCGGGATTCAAGGAGGAGCTACTACTTCTTCTGCCCGCTGGAACTGGGAGAAGGACGTCGTCTTCATCAACACCGAACGTGTGACCGAGTACGGAGGTGCTGCCCGATTGTGGCACCGTCAAGATCTTCTACGCGTTTTTGAAAGCGGCAAGTGATCATCTACCGCAGCAACAAGAGCCTCCTCTTGTAGGCTTTGGAAATCTTCAAGGGTTAGTCTCGTTCATCCCCTCGTTGCTCCCGTCTTCTAGATTGCATCTTGGCTTGGATTGCGTTCTCACGGTAGGATTTTTTTGTTTTCTATGCAACGAATCCCTACAGTGGTATCAGAGCCGTGTCTATGCATAGATGGTTGCACGAGTAGAACACAATTTTTTGTGGGCGTTGATGCTTATGTTGTCTTTAGTTTGAGTACTTTGCATCTTTGTGGCATAGTGGGATGAAGCGGCTCGGGCTAACTTTACATGACCGCGTTCATGAGATTTGCTCCACGCTCGACATGCAACTTGTATTGCATAAGTGGCTTTGCGGGTGTCTGTCTCTCCTACTATAGTGAAGATTCAATTTACTCTTCAATTGACAAGACTAGTATCACTGTTGTGGTTCATGTTCGTAGGTAGATTAGATCTCACTCGAAAACCCTAAACCACGTAAAATATGCAAACCAAATTAGAGACGTCTAACTTGTTTTTGCAGGGTTTGGTGATGTGATATGGCCATAATGTGATGATGAATATGTATGAGATGATCATTATTGTATTGTGGCAACCGGCAGGAGCCTTATGGTTGTCTTTAAATTTCATGTTGAGTAGTATTTCAAAGAAGTTGTAATAGTTGCTACATGGGAGAACAATCATGAAGACGGTGCCATTGACCTTGACGCTACGCCGACGATGATGGAGATCATGCCCGTTGATTATGGAGATCATTGATATGTCTCAAACGTATCTATAATTTCTTATGTTCCATGCTACTTTTATGATGATACTCACATGTTTTATACACACTTTATGTCATATTTATGCATTTTCCGGCACTAACCTATTGACAAGATGCCGAAGAGCCAGTTGCTGTTTTCTGTTGTTTTTGGTTTCAGAAATCCTACAAAGGAAATATTCTCGGAATTGGACGAAATCAACGCCCAGGGTCTTATTTTCCACGAAGCTTCCAGAAGACCGAGGGGGATACGAAGTGGGGCGAAGAGGCGTCGCCACACTAGGGCCACGCGGCCTAGGGGGGCCCGCGCCGCCCTAGTGTGTGGCCCTTCACGTCGCCCCTAAACCTACTCTTCCGCCTACTTAAAGCCTTCGTCGAGAAAACCCCAGTACCGAGAGCCACGGTACGGAAAACCTTCCAGAGACGCCGCCGCCGCCAATCCCATCTCTGGGGATTCAGAAGATCGCCTCCGGCACCCTGCCGGAGAGGGGAATCATCTCCCGGAGGACTCTTCATCACCATGATCGCCTCCGGATTGATGTGTGAGTAGTTCACCCCTGGACTATGGGTCCATAGCAGTAGCTAGATGGTTGTCTTCTCCTCATTGTGCTATTATTGTTCGATCTTGTGAGCTGCCTATCATGATCAAGATCATCTATTTGTAATGCTACATGTTGTGTTTGTTGGGATCCGATGAATATGGAATACTATGTTATGTTGATTATCAATCTATCATCTATGTGTTGATTATGATCTTGCATGCTCTCCGTTGCTAGTAGAGGCTCTGGCCAAGTTGATACTTGTAACTCCAAGAGGGAGTATTTATGCTCGATAGTGGGTTCATGCCTCCATTAAATCTGGGATAGTGACAGAAAGTTCTAAGATTGTGGATGTGCTGTTGCCACTAGGGATAAACATCAATGCTTTGTCTAAGGATATTTGTGTTGATTACATTACGCACCATACTTAATGCAATTGTCTGTTGTTTGCAACTTAATACTCGGAAGGGGTGCGGATGCTAACCCGAAGGTGGACTTTTTAGGCATAGATGCATGCTGGATAGCGGTCTATGTACTTTGTCGTAATGCCCAATTGAATTTCACACTACTCATCATGATATGTATGTGCATTGTTATGCCCTCTTTATTTGTCAATTGCCCAACTGTAATTTGTTCACCCAACATGCTATTTCTTATTGGAGAGACACCACTAGTGAACTGTGGACCCCGGTCCATTCTTTTACATCGAATACAATCTACTTGCAGTACTTGTTCTTACTTGTTCTTTGCAAACATCATCTTCCACACTATACATCTAATCCTTTGTTACAGTAAGCCGGTGAGATTGACAACCTCACTGTTACGTTGGGGCAAAGTACTTTGATTGTGTTGTGCAGGTTCCACGTTGGCGCCGTAATCCCTGGTGTTGCGCCGCACTACACTCCGCCACCATCAACCTTCACGTGCTTCTTGACTCCTACTGGTTTGATAACCTTGGTTTCTTATTGAGGGAAAACTTGCTGCTGTACGCATCACACCTTCCTCTTGGGGTTCCCAACGGACGCGTGCTGTACGCGTATCAAGCTAAATTTCTGGCGCCGTTGCCGGGGAGATCAAGACACGCTGCAAGGGGAGTTTCCACTTCCAATCTCTTTACTTTATTTTTGTCTTGCTTTATTTTATTTTATTTACTGCTTTGTTTGCTCATTATATCAAAAATACAAAAAAATTAGTTACTTGTTTTTACTTTATTTACTTTCTTGTTTGCGTTCTCCATATTAAAAACACAAAAAAATTAGTTACTTGCATTTACTTTACTTATTTCATCATGTTTCCTCCTAAGTTTACTCTGAAAGATGTACCGGTAGGGCGAGGGTCTATCATTGGAAAAGATAATATAGAAGATTTTTTCACTCATGTTAGTACGGTTGAAGATTTCGAAGATAGACACTTGGTAGAACTTGCTCCTACTTATGAAATTGCTGCTGCTTCTTTAGTACACATGTTAGAAGCTAGATTTGTTAATTTCAACCCCGTAATGCAGCATATGTTTCTTACACTCTGTGATATGGAAGAAGGATAAAATAAAGATTTTGTCTTAGAAACCCTTCTTAAAGAATTTGGTGATGTAGCAAGAGAAGCTAGAAAAGTCTTTACTAATGCTTGGCTCTTATACCAACCTTGCTAGTACCCTTGAAAGGATGGAAAGAGATAGACAAAAGTACACTAATAAAGTTAATTATGAGGGGGATATTAAAACATCAATACCTTGCAAGCTCTTAGGAATGTGCGAGGCACTAGAAAAGAATTATGATTGGATTGTTCCTAAAAATTTGTTTGATGAGAATAACAAGCCTAAGAATAATGAAAAAGGAGCCTCTGAAACTTACATAAATAAGATACAATGCATAGTTGAGAAAACTCCAAACCCCTCTGTTGATGCTTCATCTCTTGATAATACTTGATTCACACTTTCTGCGCCTAGCTGAAAGGCGTTAAAGAAAAGCGCTTATGGGAGACAACCCATGATTTTATTTCTGCACTTTTGTTTTATATTTGAGTCTTGGAAGTTATTACTACTGTAGCAACCTCTCCTTATCTTTATTTTACTGCATTGTTGTGCCAAGTAAAGTCTTTGATAGTAAGGTTCATACTAGATTTGGATTACTGCGCAGAAACAGATTTCTTGCTGTCACGAATTTGAGTAGTATTCTCTGTAGGTAACTCAGAAAAATCTGCCAATTTACGTGAGTGATCCTCAGATATGTACGCAACTTTCATTCAACTAGCACAGCGGCCCTCGCAAATGCGAGGGCAACATCTTTACTGAGTTTTGAGTGTTTGTGAAGCAAATTATCTCGTGAACAATCACATTATAATCGATAACCATCATGAATACCGCGGTAAATGAAGTAGCTCATGTCTATTTATCTTATCATTTTCTAATTTTTGTTGAAGAACTTATTCAATTATACTCTCACTCATTTCATACAAAATTGATCCTAGGACTCTAGCATAATCATATTTGAGAGAAAATTGCAAACAATATGTAACTAAATCAGTGTTAACATTGTTGATAGCATAGATCTTTTAATCTCTATATTTCTTTCTTAATTTTTTTAAATACTCCCTCTGTTTCATTCTATAGTGCCTATAATTTTTTGGCACGGAAATTAGCGCAAGAGTATTTTTTACACAAGACCCCTAGCTAAACGATTTGAAATCAACGTAAAATTTGGGAAATCCATATCTTCCTAACTTACCATAATAAATTTGGGAGCTGAACGATTTGGGAGTTGAACGGGGAGGGGGTGATTGAAAAAAAGCTAAGCCACAACCTTATATTCTGAAACAAATACCAAAAATCTATAGGCACTATAGAAAGGAACGGAGGGAGTATAATTTAGTATTACTTTCACCGAAAATACTTTTGTACTTACACACATGGGTGTGGGTGTCTCCTTCACTGTCTGTTTGGCTTTGAGATTCGGATAAAAGGAGAGGAGAGAGAGCTATGTTTCCATCTACCATGACAAGCGGGGATCTCGAAGAATGAATCGACGGTCCAGAACTCACCACCACACCCATGCATGTACACAAAATCCGTTCTTTTTTACAAACATGCAATATGCATATGTTTGTTGTTGTGTGTATCGTCCTATCTTCCGATGGCGAACCTTTCCGTAAGCCAAGAAGCGATTAGGCAAGTAAGGAAATGTGGTGACCCTGCATACCACTGCATGTTGTAGTATGCCAGTCGTTGATATAACATTCACGAAGTACCATTCCGCAAATATTACATCCCTCAGAGTAGTACAACAGAACATAGCAGGTCCATAACTCATTCATTTATTATTACAACTATCATACACATGTCATCTTGGAGCTCCTCTTGGGTCCTAAGAGGAATACTCCTGGGTTCGAGGCGAACCCAACTTAGTTTACAATATAACAGTCTCATTAAGTGATACATTTATTTCCTCGAGCAGCTAAATATTAAGAGTTCATGCTGCTCGGCTACCACGACTACTAGGTTCTTCTAGGCTTGATCTCCACCGGAAGCCTCCCCGGTTCCGTAGACAATGAGATAGTCTACGCCTTCGACACCTCCTGAGAGGTCTGGTTCATCGTAGCCGATGATCTCGGCTCCTTCAATGTTGTCGTAGTCCTCCTCTAGACGATTCAGACAATCTAAGCATGGGATTTAAGAGTGGTATGAGTACGAGCGTACTCAACAAGTTCATTATAGATAGGAGGTGTTTAATGCACTAGCTACGATATTAGACCAGAAAGTCTAATACCAATGCAAGTTTTGATAAACATTTCTTCAAGGGATTGCTTTTATTTCAAAGAGCTATGTCCGTCAGCCTTCACCGGTTTACTAGAACTTCATGGAGCTCCTTTCCGGCCGCGTTCATAGTTCCTTATCCCGGAACAGGGAGTGACAGGTCACAGTTCTTTACACTCTGCAGAGGTGTGTTGCTTTACCCATAAGAGATCTTAACCTTGGTGCCAACCGGGCAGCTTTCCCGTCCACACTTCCTTCGGTATGAGGCCCGGTATAAGGTCATAGCCAATCATATTCCTCCGCTACCTCGCACACCCACCCTTTGTTGCAAACCCCGACCCTGGGTCCTCGTGGGTCCTACTTACACCGATTTCAAGGATGGACCCCGACCACGACAACGATGCCGGGATCGAACCAAACTCCTTCGCCGGTAGCCGCAACCCATCATAGACCACATTACCGTGGGGAATTAGAGTGGGATCCCCACCCTCAAGTTGTTCCGCAAGCCGCAACCGCTACGGTATGCACGACGATAACCGTGGGGACTTAGAATGGGTTCCCCACCCTCAAGTTGCTCCGCAAGATTACAAGCGTACTACGGTAAGCGCATCCGTTGATGTACAAGAGGTGGAAATACGATTGACTAGTCCGTCCCATTTCAGATCTTATGGTTAACACGGTTATTACGGCACAAGAATCACTGGCGACATTTGTTGTTTAATCCTAGATGGATATAAACCCTTGCAATGGAACCTCCACCATATCAACACAATCCATGGTTCCATTGCCCACCACATAGTCATATTCATAGTTATGAAAGTAGTGGTTTTGGTTTTCATGCAATAGTGATAACCATAATACTTTGCAAGTAATTTGATAGAAATACTCAAATGACATGAGCAAGTGATGAACTTGCCTGAACACTACAAAGTTTTGCAGTTGGATGGTGTGGACTGACCCTTGTCCTCTAGTTCTGAAAAATAGCATCATTGTCCGATAAGGGCAATGGTTAAAGAAGCAATTATGCATGGTTCCAGTTTTAGGGTTTGTTCCCCCCTTCCGATGTCGTTATTATTTCATGTAGGAGGTTATTACTAAGAATAATTTGGGAATACTTGATTTAAAGTAATTTACAACCTTGAAATGTTGTCAAGGTGTTTTTAAAGTCCAATTGCATTAATGGACTTGTTTTTATTATTGAAAATAATATGTGTGATTTAAATGATTATTTAAATCATCAAATGAAGACTTATTCTTTATTGTCTTCAAAAATTCCCTTTGTATTTTATTCAGATAGAGAATTTTATGCTGATCTATTTTCATATTTTTAGTTATTTTTTTAGAGCTATTAAGTATTTATTGTGCCTTTCCAAAGTTTATGCATTTTAATTGAATTGTGAAATGGCAAAAATGCCCCTGGGCCCACTCGTCGGTGCAACCCAGTGGGTTAGGTCGAACCGACCGGCCTGGTCCGGCTCGACCAGCCCCATTCCCCTCTCTTCCTCTCACGCGCGACCGAACCCTAACCCTAATCCCTCTCTGGCGATTCGCGTCGCCTCCGCCGTCGCCGCTCGATTCCGGCGAACTCCGCCGGAACTGGCCCCCGCCATGATGCGCAATCGACGCACCTCACGACGGCGGTCATCTTCATCCGCGTCGATCTGGAGCGGGTGCTGCTCCAGCTCGTCGTCGACCTCCCTCGCGGCGGCTAGGGTTACGGGATCGTGGTGATCCCGCTACTCACCGGGCTCCGTGCGCGGTGGCGCCGCCGTGGGCCTCGCCACGGTGGTGTGGGGCGCTACGGCGCTTGTCGGCGCATGGCCTGGCCTGGCCAGGTGCTACCGAGCACTCGGCGCGCGCCGCCGTGGCCGCCATGGCCGCATCTGCCCGTCTGCTTGCCCCGGTATGTGCGTATCTCCTCCTTCCTTCTCTGCTACTTGTTCTACTGCTTCTCCTTCCCTTCGTCTAGCTTGGCCCCTGGCCTGCTTTTCCATGTGGAGATGCACGCTGTGCCGATGTGCTGTGCTAGCTGCTACGCCTTGCTAGCTTACGCGTGTGCTGCTGTGCTGTGTTGCTGTGCTGCTGTTCTTGCTCAATTGCTTGCTGTTGCAACTCATGAACTATTGCTCATGAGCATGCTGTGGTGCTCTGTGTAATCTAGTGACTCCTGCTGATTCTCTGTATAATATTCCTCTCCTGTATATGCCATAGATTGCCTTTGGCTTGATCATTCTGTGATGATCCTTGCCTTTGGCAAGTGCCAGTGCTCCAGATGTGCTATTATATGTGCTCTAATTCCTGGACATGCTCAATTGAGCCTAGCTGTTGCATTAACAACTCCATCCCTTGATGGAGTGCTTCTGGATACAATTATGATGCTCTATTCACTTATCTGTGATGCAATTGTTCAATTCCTGTGGCTGATCTTATTGTCTGGTTCATGTGTTGATTATCTGTGGCCAATTAGATATCTGGTCCTTGCTCTGTTGCTTAATGATGCTCTAGCATGCCCTAGCATGCTATGGCAGGCTCTGGTGTTCATGTGATCATTAACTGTTGGTCAGTGTATGGTTTAATTGTTGCCTGTGCCTTACTGTTACTTGACTCTATGTATGTGTGTGGCACAGATCAGTACAAGTGCTTGCTCAAGCATCAGCTGACACTTGCAGTGATCCACTGGATCATTAGCATGTGTCTGTGTTATTGTTTACTTGTTAACCTCAATTATCTATGTTGCTTTAATTGATTCAGTGGATAATTGATGTGAACTATACAGTGATGATCATCACAGTTGGTTGGATTAGGCTAGATGGATGCCCACAGTGATTGGGAACCCTAGCCCTTCTTTGAACCCAATCAGGGTGATGATATATGTATTTGGCTTGTTGGTGTGGTTGATCTAGGGTTTGAGGTGACCCTGGCAGTAGTTATGTGCTGCCCTAGGGTAGCTCCCCTATTTGTTGGCTTGCTGTTGCTTACCATATGTTTTCACGGGTGATCCATTTATTGGATTGCCGGTGACTCTTGATGTTGAAATCAAACAGAGACAAGTATTCTGTCTAAGTCTGATGGTCAATTAGCTGTAGGTGCTAGGTGTGTGGGCTAGGCTAGTCTATGACTTCATCTTTTGCTGGATTTCTTCAGTTATGCACTGATTTGCATGACTGATGTTCCCATAGGATGATTTCCTAAAGTCTTTACCCATATTTGCTTGCACCAAATGGCTTTGTAGCCAGATGATGACACAAACAGGGTAGTCTACCCTTCTGTGCTCTCGTGATGCATTGTATGCTTATTTATGAGCAAAACTTGGTTTTGCTCGGAGTTGATTTGGTTTATACCTCACTCCGGCTCCTAGATTGTTTGTTGGTGTAGAGGATTTCTTCGGCGTTGAGCTTGTGCTTGCCCAGCTCCTCCTTGCAATCTTGGTGGGGCTTGATTCGATCTTGTGATGAGTTAGGCGGATTGAACGACGTAGTGGTCGTGTTCTTGTGTTCTTGTGTTCTTGGTGACTTACCAGTGCAGCCTGTCGATGGATATGGCTTAGGGTTTACTGTGGAGGCTTTTATGTGGCCTTCTCCTTCCTCTCGCGGTCGACAACAAGGCACTGCAGCTTGTGGTGACTCACCGGCTCGTGTGTGCTTTGTTGAGCATGCACACATGCACGTGTGAGAAGTTTGGTGTGTGTGTATGTGCACCTGATACTCTGAACTTGGTTTGGAGAGGATCAGCTCGGCAGAGCTGTGAGCATATCCCCTCTGTTGCCAATTTCTTTCTAACCTGCCAAGTGGCAATGCCACTTGGCATAATGGTTGCTTTGCTTTGTTATGTGCAGGGAATCAAGATGTTAATCAGAGGAATATGGAGGTCATCAAATCCAAGATCAAGTGAAGATGATCTTGTAGTATTTAGGATAGGATCCATCCTTGTACTTTTCTTTTTATTTTCTTTTATTTTTCAATTTCTCCAATTCTTGTAATGTGTTGTAAAGTTCATTTATTTCCATTATGAATATTGTAAAGACAATGTATCTTGTGTGTTAATCAATAAAGCTCAAGGTTTTCTCTAATGAGCTTGTCTTATTGTTTAAATTATTCATAATGTGTGTTATTTATTATTTACTTAGTGAATTTCCTCACAATTCAAATATTTAGGGTAATTATTTAATATTTGAATTTGAAATTCAAATTCAACTTTGGTTTGAATTCAACCATGCCACTTAGTTTAGAATTCAATCATGCACTTAAGTTTGATGCAAACTCTCCCCTCTCTTCTCAAAACCCTAGTTTAGTTAGATGAGAAACAAGTTTGTCGCACTCTCGAAACCCTAACCCTGTAAGGTGTCGAGAGAGAAACTTGTCCCCCTTCGATGCAGTTTTTGTTTAAAAGCGCGAAATTTCCCCAGAATTTACAATGCAATGCACATCCCTTTCTAAAATCTACCCCTCGATCGTCTCTAAACCCGGGGCATTACAGCCTTTCCCCCTTAAAGAAAACTTCGTCCCGAAGTTGTGGTTGTAATACCTGAACAGCTCGGGGTATGTTTTCCTCAGGTCTTCTTCTTTTTCCCAGGTGGCTTCCCTCTCGGGGTGATGCTTCCCTTGTATCTTGCAATACTTGATAGCTTTATTTCGGAGTTGTTTCCAGCTCTCCTCGAGAATCTTGGCTGGCTTCTCGATGTAAGTCAAGTCTGGTTGTAACTCGAGCTCTTCATGTGATACTGGTTCATCTGGGGTCTTTAAGCATTTTCGGAGTTGTGACACATGGAATACATTGTGAACTTGAGCTAACCTTCCCGGTAGATCCAATTCAAAGGCTAAACCTCGGTTCTGACTCAGTATCTTGAAAGGTCCTATATATCTAGGACTGAGCTTTCCTTTTACTCCAAACCCCTGGAGTCCTTTCATCGGGCTTACCTTAAGATATACCATGTCTCCAACTCGTGGCTCCCATGTTCTCCTCTTCTGATCGGCATAACTCTTTTGCCGGCTTTGAGCTATCTTGAGCCTGTCTCTGATAATGTCAATGATTTGTTGTTTTTCCTTAACATAATCAGGGTTGAACTCTTTGCTTGCTCCGGCTTCGTACCAACATATCGGTGATCTACACTTCCTTCCATACGGAGCTTCAAATGGTGCCATCTTGATGCTGCTTTGGTAACTATTGTTATATGAAAACTCTGCTAGTGGTAAGTGCTCTTCCCATGATCCTCCGAAGTCTAGGGCACAAGCCCTAAGCATATCCTCTAGGATTTGGTTAGTTCTCTCGGTTTGTCCACCGGTCTGGGGATGATAAGCGGTACTATAGTCCAACTTGGATCCTAAAGCTACGTGTAGTTGCTTCCAGAATGCTGATGTGAACACGGATCCTCGATCCGACACGATCTTCTTAGGCACTCCATGCTTACTCACGATCTCTTTGATGTAAAGATCGATGAGTTTCTCTCCTTTATCCTGCTGATTTACCGCTAAGAAGTGTGCACTTTTCATCAACCGGTCCACGATTACCCATATCATGTCCTTCTTTTTATTAGTCATGGGTAGTCCGGTGATGAAATCCATCCCTATTTCCTCCCATTTCCACTCTGGAATAGGTAAAGGTTGTAACTTTCTCGCCGGACTGCGGTGTTCAGCCTTCACTCTCTGGCAGGTATGGCATTCCGCCACATATTGTGCTATCTCCCTCTTCATGTTATTCCACCAGAATATTTCCTTTAGGTCCATGTACATCTTTGTACTTCCCGGATGTATGGAATATGGTGTTTGATGAGCTTCCCGGAGTATTACTTCCTTAATTTCCGCAATATCCGGAACACAAATTCTTTTCTGGAACCATAATGATCCAGATTCTCCTCGGTGAAATTCTGATGGTCTTCCCTCATCTATTCTTCTCATTTCTTCCATGATGAATGGATCGTCCAGATGACCCATCATTATCTCATTCTTCAGGTTGACATTTAGCTCATCGGCTACTTGTAAAGCTGATAGTCCTTCATGAGCTTCCTTCTCCCAAAGTTGTATTTGGGCTTGGCTTATTTCCTTCCTCAACTCCGGTGATATTTCTTGTTCCACTCCTCCGGTACTCTTCCTACTCAGGGCATCTGCTACAACATTAGCCTTCCCTGGTGTGTAATTGATTGTCAGATCATAATCCTTGATCAATTCTAGCCATCTTTTACGCCTCATGTTGAGTTCCTTCTGAGTGAAGAAATATTTGAGGCATTTATGGTCTGTATAGAGCTCACACTTAGCTCCATAGAGAAAATGTCTCCAAGTTTTGAGTGCAAATACGACCGCTGCTAATTCCAAGTCATGTGTTGGATAGTTTACTTCATGAGGTCGGAGTTGCCTCGATCCATAAGATATCACTTTTCGATCTTGCATGAGTACGCAACCCAATCCATGTTTGGATGCGTCACAGTACACGGTGTAATCCTTGCCAACTTCCGGAACCGCTAACACCGGTGCCGTGGTGAGTTTTTCTTTTAGAGTTTGGAAACTCTTCTCACACTCCTCTGACCACACGAATGGTGTGTTCTTCCTTAACAGCTTTGTCATTGGTCCTGCTATCTTAGAGAATCCTTCAATGAATCTCCGATAATATCCTGCCATTCCTAGGAATCCTCGGATTTCCTTGACAGTCTTGGGTGCTTCCCATTCTAGAACTGCTGCTACCTTACTCGGGTTAACAGCTATTCCATCTTTACTAATAACATGACCAAGGAATTCCACTTGATCTAGCCAAAATTCACACTTACTAAGTTTGGCATAGAGTTGATGTTCCCTTAGTGTTTGCAACACTAACCTCAAATGTTCGGCATGTTCGGCCTTGTTCTTGGAATATATCAAGATATCATCGATGAATACGATGACAAACTTGTCTAGATATGGCATGAAGATCTTATTCATGAGATTCATGAATATTGCTGGGGCATTGGTCAATCCAAAAGGTACTACAAGGTATTCATGGTGTCCATACCTTGAGACAAAGGCAGTTTTCGGAACATCTTCCTTCTTGATCTTTATCTGGTGATAACCGGATCTTAGATCAATCTTGGAAAAGACTCCCGCGCCTCTCACTTGATCAAATAGATCTTGTATTCTTGGAAGTGGGTACTTGTTCTTGATTGTGACGTTGTTCGAGATTCCTGTAGTCTCCGCACATCCTTCTTCCTCCATCTCTTTTATCCACGAAGATTACAGGTGATCCCCATGGTGAAACACTCTCTTGAATGAATCCCTTTTGTTCCAAGTCATCCAGTTGCTCCTTAAGTTCTTTCAACTCCTTGGGCCCCATCTTATATGGTGCCTTAGCAATCGGAGCTCGTTCTCGGGATTAGGTCGATAGTGAATTCTATCTCCCTATCTGGTGGCATACCAGGTAATTCCGCAGGAAACACATCCTGGAATTCATTCACTACAGGTATATCTTCTAACTTCACCTCCTTCATGCTGTTCAGCTGTAGCTCAATTTCAATTTGTGTGTGTTTGTCGCCTTGGTAGATCATTCTACTTCCATCGGGACTTTTCAAAGACACCGTCTTATTTACACAGTCGATCAATGCTCCATTAGCTTCTAACCAGTTCATACCAAGAATGACATCAATGTCCTTCATCGGTAAAATGAACGAGTCCGCGTCAAACGCGCACTTATTGATCATGATGACTTGTTTTTGTTTGGTATGGGTTACTACTATCGTTCCCCGCGTGAAAGTATGGTTATGGGTGTATCTAACTTAGTGCAACTAATCCCATGTTTGATGATGAATTGTTGAGAAATGAATGATGTAGTTGCACCAGTATCAAAAAGTACTTTGCCAGGATGAGTGAGTATCTGGAGCGTACCTATCACTGCCTGATCGGAGTTGACCACCTCCTCCAGACTGGTACAGTTCAGCTTGCCGAAGGGCTTCTTATTCTTCCAGTTCCCTCCGGTGTTTCCTCCTCGACTTCCACCTCCTCCAGACTGACCTCCTCCATTCTTCTTATTAGGGCAGTCTTTCATCATGTGCCCCTCCTGACGACACCCGAAGCAAATGATTCTGGGTTTACGACAATCCTTTGAAGCATGTCCTTTAAACCCGCAGATGCGACAAATTACTTGGTTAGCAGTTTGAAACGCTTGGTTCTTCCTGCTACCATAGTAGTTGCTGTTGTTGTTGTTGTTGTTGTATCTTGGCTTGAAATTCAAGCTGGTGTTGGGCTTGTTATTGGAAAATCTTTTAGGCTCAAACTTGGCCTTCTTCCTCTTTTCCTCCTGCAGTTGTTTGAAATCATCTTCCAGAGTGATGGCAGCATCCACCAACTCTTGAAACTCCGTCGCTCTCATCATACGGAGCTGAACTTTGAACTGGGGACTTAACCCCCTCAGAAATCTCTTCTTCTTCTTGTCCTCGGTGTTGACTTCTTCAACAGCGTACCAGGACAACTTTGAGAATTCCCTGACATAAGTCAGGATTGCCTTGTCCTTCTGCTCGAGACTTTCAAACTCTCGACGCTTCAGTTCCACAATACTTTCAGGGACATTGGATTCCCTGAACTTCCTCGTGAATTCCTCCCAGGTAAATACCTTTCCAGCCTGGATAAACGGCTACAATATTGTCCCACCATGATGCGGCGGGTCCACACAACGGATGGGTAGCATAACGAACCTTCTCTTGGTCGTTACATCCAACGGTGTTGAGCTTTCGCTCGGTATCCATACAGCCAATCTTCCGCGTCCATTGGCTCGGGCGCGTATGCGAAAGATATAGGCTTAGTGTTTTGGAAGTCTGCTAAGGTGACTCCCGGGTTCTCAGGTCTCTCCACCCTGTTCTGCTGCAACAAATCTTGGAAGAATTTGTTCTACTGCTCCAGTGTTACACGCTGTCTCTCCTCTACCAGCTGCATGTACTGGATAAAATTTTGCTACGTCATGGGTGGTGGTGGTGGTGGAAATTGATCTCTGGCTGCACCCTCAGCCTCTTCCTTTTGTTTTGCTTCACGCTCCATGCGCTGTGCTTCGGTCTCGTCTCCTAGCGTTCCCGACATACCCCCTAGTTCTGCAACACAAGATGATACTCATAATTACTCCATGCGCAAGTTTTCTGAGCTCAACTTTGTGCACAGAACTAGTCACGCAATGGAAATCAAGAAGCAAATCCAAATCATACAAAACATATACCCAGTATATACATACTTAAGTGGTCTTATTACAATACTCAAGTCGATGTGAGTATGCAAACTCACTTATTAAAGTATATGTACAATTTATACAAATATTACATACTATAATACACGTGGTACTTGTGTATTATAGCCTCGCCTCCCTTGGTGGACTCTAGTCGATCTTCACTCCTGGTACATCCCAGGCTTCCATCCGGTCGAACGTGTCGTCCTCCCGATAGACCACTGGAACATAAGGTCTCCCCGTTGGCTGGTAATCCGAATCGAGATGATGATCCTAGGGAGAAATCGGTGTTCACAAACTGATCGTTGAGTGCATCATAGTCCACCCATCGGGTGTACTCCCCTGTAGCTCCACCATATGTGTTACCAACACCCATACCCGACTCAACCTGTGTCGGATACCCACCATCAACTCCTTCATTACTGGGATAACTCTGGTTCTGGGTTGTGGCGTCATCATTCATATCCCCATCATAATACACAGAAGTACTATGGGTTCCAGTATCAGATCCCCAACGCCAACCCGTGGAATTCTCGATAGGAGTCTCGGAACGCTGATTGTTTCCGGATTCCTCTCCGCCCTCGTATCCCCCATAGGAACTATCCAGATAGTTCCCAGGTGTAACAGGTGTAGGTTCACGCTCAAGTGGGTCAATACTAATGTAGTCACCAGCTGAGTAAACTGGTGTGTGCACCACATTCTCCATAGGTTCTTTCCCCCTACTCTCCTCCTTGGGTTCAGTAAATTCCTCTAGCATCGTATCAATTGCTCCTATCAGATGATGGTTCAACTGAAAGAGTAATGATATGAAGTTGCGGCTATTATCCATATATTTTGCCGCTGCTATGGGTTTGCGTTTGGCATATTTGTAGTGGTTGAGCATGGGATCTTCTTCCTCCTGATTATGAGGAATATGGGAGAACTCGGAATCCATAAGCTCTTTCGTCTTATGTTCCCGGATGTCGGTTATGGCTCTCATAACAGCTATATGGTAGGCTGTGTTGATTGTCCTAGCTTCCCCTGCTGGCATGACTACGCTCATTCCCAGAGATTCGGGAAGTCGCAGTCCTACTCTGCACTTAGCCAATACAGTACCATCATAGTACATGTATTTCTTTATCTGAATCTGGGGATCACACCCAAATTCAAGTAACATGGCTCGTAGAATATCCGCAAGTCCTCCTTGGTATTCACTCAGTGTGGAATCCATCACTTTCATGTTTCTTCCCGGTCGTGAACTTGCCATGTTGGCTGTAGAAATAGAAAGATTATAAGATTAGTAATAATGCATCATAATAGAGATAATAAAGAATTATCGCACTAAAAGATATGATTGTGGTATTCTCAATTGAATATACACCATATTTTTAGAGAATTCTTTACTAGTCCTATTTGACTCCTAACGTTTGGTCCCATTTACTAGGTTCCAACCTAAGGTCAAAGCTTTTGCTCTGATACCAACTGTGGTGACCCTGCATACCACTTCATGTTGTAGTATGCCAGTCGTTGATATAACATTCACGAAGTATCATTCCGCAAATATTACATCCCTCAGAGTAGTACAACAGAACATAGCAGGTCCATAACTCATTCATTTATTATTACAACTATCATACACATGTCATCTTGGAGCTCCTCTTGGGTCCTAAGAGGAATACTCCTGGGTTCGAGGCGAACCCAACTTAGTTTACAATATAACAGTCTCATTAAGTGATACATTTATTTCCTCGAGCAGCTAAATATTAAGAGTTCGTGCTGCTCGGCTACCACGACTACTAGGTTCTTCTAGGCTTGATCTCCACCGGAAGCCTCCCCGGTTCCGTAGACTATGAGATAGTCTACGCCTTCGACACCTCCTGAGAGGTCTGGTTCATCGTAGCCGATGATCTCGGCTCCTTCATTATTGTCGTAGTCCTCCTCCAGACGATTCAGACAATCTAAGCATGGGATTTAAGAGTGGTATGAGTACGAGCGTACTCAACAAGTTCATTATAGATAGGAGGTGTTTAATGCACTAGCTACGATATTAGACCAGAAAGTCTAATACCAATGCAAGTTTTGATAAACATTTCTTCAAGGGATTGCTTTTATTTCAAAGAGCTATGTCCGTCAGCCTTCACCGGTTTACTAGAACTTCATGGAGCTCCTTTCCGGCCGCGTTCGTAGTTCCTTATCCCGGAACGAGGAGTGACAGGTCACGATTCTTTACACTCTGCGAGAGGTGTGTTGCTTTACCCATAAGAGATCTTAACCTTGGTGCCAACCGGGCAGCTTTCCCGTCCACACTTCCTTCGGTGTGAGGCCCGGTATAAGGTCATAGCCAATCATATTCCTCCGCTACCTCGCACACCCACCCTTTGTTGCAAACCCCGACCACGGGTCCTCGTCGGTCCACTTACACCATTTAAGGACGGACCCCGACCACGACAACGATCCGGGATCGAACCAAACTCCTTCGCCGGTAGCTGCAACCCATCATAGACCACATTACCAGTGGGGAATTAGAGTGGGATCCCCACCCTCAAGTTGTTCCGCAAGCCGCAACCGCTACGGTATGCACAGGCATAACCGTGGGGACTTAGAATGGGTTCCCCACCCTCAAGTTGCTCCGCAAGATACAACCGCTACGGTAAGCGCATCCGTTGATGTACAAGAGGTGGAAATACGATTGACTAGTCCGTCCCATTTCAGATCTTATGGTTAACACGGTTATTACGGCACAAGAATCATTGGCGACATTTGTTGTTTAATCCTAGATGGATATAAACCCTTGCAATGGAACCTCCACCATATCAACACAATCCATGGTTCCATTGCCCACCACATAGTCATATTCATAGTTATGAAAGTAGTGGTTTTGGTTTTCATGCAATAGTGATAACCATAATACTTTGCAAGTAATTTGATAGAAATACTCAAATGACATGAGCAAGTGATGAACTTGCTCGAACACCACAAAGTTTTGCGGTTGGATGGTGTGGACTGACCCTTGTCCTCTCGGTTCTGAAAAATAGCATCATTGTCCGATAAGGGCAATGGTTAAAGAAGCAATTATGCATGGTTCCAGTTTTAGGGTTTGTTCCCCCCTTCCGATGTCGTTATTATTTCATGTAGGAGGTTATTACTAAGAATAATTTGGGAATACTTGATTTAAAGTAATTTACAACCTTGAAATGTTGTCAAGGTGTTTTTAAAGTCCAATTGCATTAATGGACTTGTTTTTATTATTGAAAATAATATGTGTGATTTAAATGATTATTTAAATCATCAAATGAAGACTTATTCTTAATTGTCTTCAAAAATTCCCCTTTGTATTTTATTATGATAGAGAATTTTATGCTGATCTATTTTCATATTTTTAGTTATTTTTTTAGAGCTATTAAGTATTTATTGTGCCTTTCCAAAGTTTATGCATTTTAATTGAATTGTGAAATGGCAAAAATGCCCCTGGGCCCACCTGTCGGTGCAACCCAGTGGGTTAGGTCGAACCGACCGGCCTGGTCCGGCTCGACCAGCCCCATTCCCCTCTCTTCCTCTCATGCGCGACCGAACCCTAACCCTAATCCCTCTCTGGCGATTCGCGTCGCCTCCGCCGTCGCCGCTCGATTCCGGCGAACTCCGCCGGAACTGGCCCCCGCCATGATGCGCAATCGACGCGCCTCACGACGGCGGTCATCTTCATCCGCGTCGATCTGGAGCGGGTGCTGCTCCAGCTCGTCGTCGACCTCCCTCGCGGCGGCTAGGGTTACGGGATCGTGGTGATCCCGCTACTCACTGGGCTCCAGGCGCGGTGGCGCCGCTGTGGGCCTCGCCACGGTGGTGTGGGGCGCTACGGCGCTTGTCAGCGCATGGCCTGGCCTGGCCAGGTGCTACCGAGCACTCGGCGCGCGCCGCCGTGGCCGCCATGGCCGCATCTGCCCGTCTGCTTGCCCCGGTATGTGCGTATCTCCTCCTTCCTTCTCTGCTACTGGTTCTACTGCTTCTCCTTCCCTTCGTCTAGCTTGGCCCCTGGCCTGCTTTTCCATGTGGAGATGCACGCTGTGCCGATGTGCTGTGCTAGTTGCTACGCCTTGCTAGCTTACGCGTGTCTTCGTTGTCTTTGTGTTCTTTGTCTGTCTTGTTCTTGCTCAATTGCTTGCTGTTGCAACTCATGAACTATTGCTCATGAGCATGCTGTGGTGCTCTGTGTAATCTAGTGACTCCTGCTGATTCTCTGTATAATATTCCTCTCCTGTATATGCCATAGATTGCCTTTGGCTTGATCATTCTGTGATGATCCTTGCCTTTGGCAAGTGCCAGTGTCTCCGGATGTGCTATTATATGTGCTCTAATTCCTGGACATGCTCAATTGAGCCTAGCTCGTTGCATTAACAACTCCATCCCTTGATGGAGTGCTTCGGATACAATTATGATGCTCTATTCACTTATACGTGATGCAATTGTTCAATTCCTGTGGCTGATCTTATTATGCTGGTTCATGTGTTGATTATCCGTGGCCAATTAGATATCCGGTCCTTGCTCTGTTGCTTAATGATGCTCTAGCATGCCCTAGCATGCTATGGCGGGCTACGGTGTTCATGTGATCATTAGCTGTTGGTCGGTGTATGGTTTAATTGTTGCTCGTGCCCTTCATTGTTACTTGACTCTATGTATGTGTGTGGCACGGATCGAGTACAAGTGCTTGCTCAAGCATCGGTGACACTTGCAGGTGATCCATCGGATCATTAGCATGTGTCTGTGTTATTGTTTACTTGTTAACCTCAATTATCTATGTTGCTTTAATTGATTCAGTGGATAATTGATGTGAACTATACAGTGATGATCATCACAGTTGGTTGGATTAGGCTAGATGGATGCCCACAGTGATTGGGAACCCTAGCCCTTCTTTGAACCCAATCAGGGTGATGATATATGTATTTGGCTTGTTGGTGTGGTTGATCTAGGGTTTGAGGTGACCCTGGCAGTAGTTATGTGCTGCCCTAGGGTAGCTCCCCTATTTGTTGGCTTGCTGTTGCTTACCATATGTTTTCTGGGTGATCCATTTATTGGATTGCCAGTGACTCTTGATGTTGAAATCAAACAGACAGTATTCTGTCTAAGTCTGATGGTCAATTAGCTGTAGGTGCTAGGTGTGTGGGCTAGGCTAGTCTATGACTTCATCTTTTGCTGGATTTCTTCAGTTATGCACTGATTTGCATGACTGATGTTCCCATAGGATGATTTCCTAAAGTCTTTACCCATATTTGCTTGCACCAAATGGCTTTGTAGCCAGATGATGACACAAACAGGGTATTCTACCCTTCTGTGCTCCTGTGATGCATTGTATGCTTATTTATGAGCAAAACTTGGTTTTGCTCAGGTTGATTTGGTTTATACCTCACTCCAGCTCCTAGATTGTTTGTTGGTGTAGAGGATTTCTTCAGCGTTGAGCTTGTGCTTGCCCAGCTCCTCCTTGCAATCTGGTGGGGCTTGATTCAGTACTGTGATGAGTTAAGCAGATTGAACAGCAGTGGCTGTTCTTGTGTTCTTGTCTTCTTGGTGACTTACCAGTGCAGCCTGTCGATGGATATGGCTTAGGGTTTACTGTGGAGGCTTTTATGTGGCCTTCTCCTTCCTCTCTGGTCGACAACAAGGCCTGCAGCTTGTGGTGACTCACTGGCCTGTGTGTGCTGTTGAGCATGCACACTGCCTGGTGAGCAGTTTGGCTGTGTGTATGTGCACCTGATACTCTGAACTTGGTTTGGAGAGGATCAGCTCGGCAGAGCTGTGAGCATATCCCCTCTGTTGCCAATTTCTTTCTAACCTGCCAAGTGGCAATGCCACTTGGCATAATGGTTGCTTTGCTTTGTTATGTGCGGGGAATCAAGATGTTAATCGAGAGGAATATGGAGGTCATCAAATCCAAGATCAAGTGAAGATGATCTTGTAGTATTTAGGATAGGATCCATCCTTGTACTTTTCTTTTTATTTTCTTTTATTTTTCAATTTCTCCAATTCTTGTAATGTGTTGTAAAGTTCATTTATTTCCATTATGAATATTGTAAAGACAATGTATCTTGTGTGTTAATCAATAAAGCTCAAGGTTTTCTCTAATGAGCTTGTCTTATTGTTTAAATTATTCATAATGTGTGTTATTTATTATTTACTTAGTGAATTTCCTCACAATTCAAATATTTAGGGTAATTATTTAATATTTGAATTTGAAATTCAAATTCAACTTTGGTTTGAATTCAACCATGCCACTTAGTTTAGAATTCAATCATGCACTTAAGTTTGATGCAAACTCTCCCCTCTCTTCTCAAAACCCTAGTTTAGTTAGATGAGAAACAAGTTTGTCGCACTCTCGAAACCCTAACCTCGTAAGGTGTCGAGAGAGAAACTTGTCCCCCTTCGATGCAGTTTTTGTTTAAAAGCGCGAAATTTCCCCAGAATTTACAATGCAATGCACATCCCTTTCTAAAATCTACCCCTCGATCGTCTCTAAACCTGGGACATTACAGGAAAAAAGAAAGATCCATCGGAGAACATGATTATGAAAGTTTGTTTCCTTGTACAACGCCTTCCGCCGTCCAACCTCGAGAAGGAAAAAGGCAGAGACTTCCTTCCATATTCTACTTGTACTCTAGAAAAGATGGCAAACTTTTTCTAAATTTAAATGTATGTAGATAATATTTTGTGTGTCTGTGTGTGTGCGCGCGCGTGCGTGCGTGTGTGGGTGTGTGTGTGTGCGTGTGTGTGGGTGTGCGTGTGTGTGCGTGTGTGTGTGTGTGTGCGTGTGTGTGCGTGTGGGTGCGTGCGTGTGTGTGTGAACAGATGAAATATCAAACACATATCTTAGATCGAAAGAAGAAGAAATCAATAAAACAAAATTTATTGGTACACACATACGCCATGAAAAGTAGATGAGTTATACCGTAGAATGGAATGTCAAGGGTCTTTGTTCATGGATTGTACCAATGAAATTATAAGATTTATGATATATGGATAAAAGAGTCCTACTTGGAATGGAACATGTCTTCACACACAATTTGCTCTCTAAAATCTGTATCCACCAATATATGTTCGTGCTTACACATTTACGTTAACAGGTACTATTTTATTAAATCCTAACCAAAAAGTTTATCTAAGTAACATAATAATTCAGATGATGTGAGTTAATTTGATGGCTCTGTTTAACATTTGTATTTTGCTTTTAAATTTTGATATAGATAGATATTCACATATTTTTTTTTGCGGGGAGATATTTACATAATTGATAAGCTCCTTTTTTTTTCTTTCACGATTTTTCTTCAAATTGAGTTCTGAAGAAAAGAATTGTAATTCAGACTTAATCAACCTTTTTAGAAAATATGTAATAGACATATATACTTACGCATGTATACTCTGAAAAAAAATAGGCAGAACTTTCATACATGTAATCGCCTAACCTTGCATCAGCAACCTCCATGCATGCATACAATCGTTATGAAGATTGAGGAAGTGCACTACGTGTAATACATGGTGTTTTTTCTCCATGGACGTGCGTGACGTGCTAATTAACTGCAATATAAACTATTCCCTACGGGTGGGCCTGTATTCGTGCGAGAGATGGACTCTGTTCCTTTAAACTACACAGAGAAAATATGCCATAGTTAGTTAGATTTCAACTATTCCTCGAAACCGTATTGCTGTTCATATTTAGACCATGTCAAACTGGACCGAGCAGCTACGTGTTTTGTACAACTATTTTGTTATACGTAACACTTCTTATCTTTTAATCTCAGTCATTAAGATTAAAATCATTGGTTTATATTTTCTATGTATATGTGGATTAACCCGGTGTCTCGAAAAAACACTCTTATTTTGCTTTTAGTATATAATAGATTTGAGCATTTTCATCTGAGCAAGTTAAGTGCCCCAGAAAAATTCGTCTTTACGGACTGTTCTGTTTTGACAGATTCTGCCTTTTATTTCGCATTGCCTGTTTTGCTATGTTTGATGGATTTCTTAATTCCATTAACTTTCAGTAGCTTTGTGCAATGTCCAGAAGTGTTAAGAATGATTATGTCACCTCTGAACATGTGAATTTTTGATTATGCACTAACCCTCTAATGAGTTTGTTTTGAGTTTGGTGTGGAGGAAGTTTTCAAGTATCAAGAGAGGAGGATGATACAATATGATCAAGGAGAGTGAAAGCTCTAAGCTTGGGGATGCCCCCGTGGTTCATCCTTGCATATTTCAAGAAGACTCAAGCATCTAAGCTTGGGGATGCCCAAGGCATCCCCTTCTTCATCGACAAATTATCAGGTCACCTCTAGTGAAACTATATTATTATTCCATCACATCTTATGTGCTTTACTTGGAGCGTCTGTTTGTTTTTGTTTTTGTTTTCGTTTGAATAAATTGGATCCTAGCATTCATTGTGTGGGAGAGAGACACGCTCCGCTGTTGCATATGAACACATATGTTCTTAGCTTTATTCTTAATGTTCATGGCGAATGTTGAAACTGCTTCGTTAATTGTTATATGGTTGGAAACGGAAAATGCTACATGTGGTAATTGGTATAATGTCTTGAATAGTTTGATACTTGGCAATTGTTGTGCTCATATAGATCATGTTTAAGCTCTTGCATCATATACTTTGCACCTATTAATGAAGAACTACATAGAGCTTGTTAAAATTTGGTTTGCATGATTGGTCTCTCTATAGTCTAGATATTTTCTGGTGAGGGTTTGAACAACAAGGAAGACAATGTAGAGTCTTATAATGCTTGCAATATGTTCTTATGTAAGTTTTGCTGTACCGGTTCATACTTGTGTTTGCTTCAAGCAACCTGGCTAGCCTAAGCCTTGTATTGAGAGGGAATACTTCTCGTGCATCCAAAATTCTTGAGCCAAAAACTATGTCATTTGTGTCCACCATACCTACCTACTACATGGTATTTCTTCGCCATTCCAAAGTAAATTACTTGAGTGCTACCTTTAACATTCCATTTATTGTCTTTGCAATATATAACTCATGGGAAAATAGCTTAAAAACTATTGTGGTATTGAATATGTACTTATGTATCTTATTTCTTAATAAGTTGCTTGTTGAGCGATAACCATGTTTCTGGGGACGCCATCAACTATTACACTTTTTTGAATATCATGTGAGTTGCTATGCATGTTCGTCTTGTCTGAAGTAAGGGTGATTTATCATGATCAATGGTTTGAATATGCATATTGTTAGAGAAGAACATTGGGCCGCTAACTAAAGCCATGATCCATGGTGGAAGTTTCAGTATGGACAACAATCCTCAATCTCTTATGAGAATATTATCTGTTGTTGAATGCTTATGCATTAAAGAGGAGTCCATTATCTGTTGTCTATGTTGTCCCGGTATGGATGTCTAAGTTGAGAATAATCAAAAGCGAGAAATCCAATGCGAGCTTTCTCCTTAGACCTTTGTACAGGCGGCATAGAGGTAGCCCTTTGTGACACTTGGTTAAAACATATGTTATGCAATGATAATCCATGTAAATCCAAGCTAATTAGGACAAGGTGCGAGCACTATTGGTAATCTATGCATGAGGCTTGCAACTTATAGGATATCTTATACATAACACATATGCTTTATTACTACCGTTGACAAAATTGTTTCTTGTTTTAAAAATAAAAGCTCTAGCACAAATATAGTAATCCATGCTTCCCTCTGCGAAGGGCCATTCTTCTACTTATATGTTGAGTCAGTTTACCTACTTCCTTCCATCTTAGAAGCAAACACTTGTGTCAACTGTGCATTGATTCCTACATACTTGCTTATTTGCATTCATCATATTACTTTCTGTTGACAATTATCCATGAGATAAACATGTTGAAGTTGAAAGCAACCGCTGAAACTTATATCTTCCTTTGTGTTGCTTCAAAGCTTTCTACTATGAATTTATTGCTTTATGAGTTAGCTCTTATGCAAGTCTTATTGATGCTTGTCTCGAAAGTACTATTCATGAAAAGTCTTTGCTATATGATTCAGTTGTTTACTCATTGTCTTTACCATTGTTTCGAATCGCTGCATTCATCTCATGTGCTTTACAATAGTATTGATCAAGATTATGATAGCATGTCACTTCAGAAATTATCATTGTTATCGTTTACCTACTCGAGGGCGAGTATGAACTAAGCTTGGGGATGCTTGATACGTCTCAAATGTATCTATAATTTCTTATGTTCCATGCTACTTTTATGATGATACTCACATGTTTTATACACACTTTATGTCATATTTATGCATTTTCCGGCACTAACCTATTGACAAGATGCCGAAGAGCCAGTTGCTATTTTCTGTTGTTTTTGGTTTCAGAAATCCTACAAAGGAAATATTCTCGGAATTGGACGAAATCAATGCACAGGGTCTTATTTTTCCACGAAGCTTCCAGAAGACCGAGGGGGATACGAAGTGGGGCGACGAGGCGCCGCCACACTAGGGCCGCGCGACCTAGGGGGGCCCGCGCCGCCCTAGTGTGTGGCCCCCTCGCGTCGCCCCTAAACCTACCCTTCCGCCTACTTAAAGCCTTCGTCGAGAAAACCCCAGTACCGAGAGCCACGATACGGAAAACCTTCCAGAGACGCCGCCGCCGCCAATCCCATCTCGGGGGATTCAGGAGATCGCCTCCGGCACCCTGCCGGAAAGGGGAATCATCTCCCGGAGGACTCTTCATCACCATGATCGCCTCCGGATTGATGTGTGAGTAGTTCACCCCTGGAATATGGGTCCATAGCAGTAGCTAGATGGTTGTCTTCTCCTCATTGTGCTATCATTGTTCGATCTTGTGAGCTGCCTATCATGATCAAGATCATCTATTTGTAATGCTACATGTTGCGTTTGTTGGGATCTGATAAATATGGAATACTATGTTATGTTGATTATCAATCTATCATCTATGTGTTGTTTATGATCTTGCATGCTCTCCGTTGCTAGTAGAGGCTCTGGCCAAGTTGATACTTGCAACTCCAAGATGGAGTATTTATGCTCGATAGTGGGTTTATGTCTCCATTAAATCTGGGACAATGACATAGTTCTAAGGTTGTGGATGTGCTGTTGCCACTAGGGATAAAACATCAATGCTTTGTCTAAGGATATTTGTGTTGATTACATTACGCACCATACTTAATGCAATTGTCTGTTGTTTGCAACTTAATACTCGGAAGGGGTGCGGATGCTAACCCGAAGGTGGACTTTCTAGGCATAGATGCATGCTCGGATAGCGGTCTATGTACTTTGTCGTAATGCCCAATTGAATTTCACACTACTCATCATGATATGTATGTGCATTGTTATGCCCTCTTTATTTGTCAATTGCCCAACTGTAATTTGTTCACCCAACATGCTATTTCTTATTGGAGAGACACCACTAGTGAACTGTGGACCCCGGTCCATTCTTTTACATCGAATACAATCTACTGCAATACTTGTTCTTACTGTTCTTTGCAAACATCATCTTCCACACTATACATCTAATCCTTTGTTACAGACAAGCCGGTGAGATTGACAACCTCACTGTTACGTTGGGGCAAAGTACTTTGATTGTGTTGTGCAGGTTCCACGTTGGCGCCGGAATCCCTGGTGTTGCGCCGCACTACACTCCGCCACCATCAACCTTCACGTGCTTCTTGACTCCTACTGGTTCGATAACCTTGGTTTCTTACTGAGGGAAAACTTGCTGCTGTACGCATCACACCTTCCTCTTGGGGTTCCCAACGGACGCGTGCTGTACGCGTATCAATCATGTCCGTGCTTTGGAGATGAAGATCAAAGGCGCAAAGACAAAGGGGGCATATCATATCACATATGAATGCATGTGATGTTAATCCTTTTTATGCAACTTATTTTGCTTAGATCGCGACGGTAGCATTATAAGATGATCCCTCTCACTAAAATATCAAGATAATAAAGTGTTCATCCTTAGTAGCACCATTGCCAAGACTTGTCGTTTCGAAGCATCTCGTGATGATCGGGTGTGATAGAATCAACAAGTGCATACAACGGGTGCAAGCCAGTTTTGCACATGCAGATACTAAGGTTTCCTTGACGAGCCTAGCATGTACAGACATGGTCTCGGAACACGTGATACCGAAAGGTAGAGCATGAATCATATGATTGATATGATGAACACTTTGAGTGTTCGCCATTGAAGTTACATCTTGTCTCGTGATGATCGGACTTGGTGTGGTGGATTTGGTTCGTGTGATCACTAAGACAATTCGAGGGATATTGTTTTGAGTGGGAGTTCACCTAGTTTTTAATTTTGTTGAATTAACATTTGAACTCAATTTGTCATAAACATTAGTCTAAACTATTGCAAATATATGTCGTAGATTATGGCGTCCCCAATCAATTTTAACCAGTTCCTAGAGAAAGAAAAGCTTAAGAGCAACGGTAGCAACTTCACCGACTGGTTCCGTCATGTGAGGATTTTCCTCGCTGGTGGAAACCTGCAATATGTGCTTGATGCACCGCTAGGTGACCCTCCTGCAGAAACTGAAACCGATGAAGTAAAGAATGTTTACGCGACTCGGAAAACTCGGTACTCTCAAGTTCAGTGTGCCATCCTATGCAGTCTCGAAGCCGATATTCAAAAACGTTTTGAGCACCACGATCCTCATGAGTTGGTCAATGAGCTGAAAGCTATCTTTGAAACTCATGCGGCCGTGGAATGCTATGAAGCATCGAAACACTTCTTCAGCTGCATGATGGAAGAAGGCAGCTCCGTTAGTGAGCACATGCTCGCCATGACCGGGCATGCGAAGAAACTCAGTGACTTGGGAATAGTGATTCCTAACAGTCTGGGGATTAATCGTGTCCTTCAATCACTGCCACCTAGTTACAAGAACTTTGTGATGAATTACAATATGCAGAACATGAACAAAGAGTTACCTGAACTCTTCTCCATGCTGAAATCTGCTGAGATTGAGATCAAGAAAGAGCACCAAGTGTTGATGGTCAACAAGGCCACCAGTTTCAAGAAACAGGGCAAGTCTAAAGGTAAATTCAAGAAGGGTGGCAAGAAAGCTGCCACGCCTCCTGTGAAACCTAAGAATGGCCCTAAGCCTGATGCTGAGTGCTATTACAGCAAGGAGAAGGGACACTGGAAGCGTAATTGCTCCAAGTATTTGGCTGGTCTGAAGAGCGGCCTTGTCAAGAAAAAGAAAGAAGGTATATTTGATATACATGTTATAGATGTATATCTTACTGGTTCTCGTACTAGTACCTGGGTATTTGATACTGGTTCGGTTGCTCATATTTGTAACTCGAAACAGGAACTAAAGAATAAACGAAGACTATTGAAGGATGAAGTGACGATGCGCGTTGGAAATGGATCCAAAGTCGATGTGATCGCTGTCGGCACACTCCCTCTACATCTACCTTCGGGATTAGTTTTAAACCTCAAAAATTGTTATTTTGTACCCGCGTTGAGCATGAACATTATATCTGGATCTTGTTTAATGCAAGACGGTTATTCATTCAAGTCTGAGAATAATGGTTGTTCTATTTTTATGAATAATATCTTTTATGGCCGAGCACCCGAAAAGAATGGTTTATTTCGTTAGATCTCGATAGTAGTGATACACATATTCATAACATTGATGCTAAGCGAATTAAATTGAATGATAATTTTACTTATATGTGGCACTGTCGTCTTGGTCATATTGGAGTGAAACGCATGAAGAAACTCCATACCGATGAATTACTTGAATCACTTGACTTTGAGTCACTTGATAGATGCGAAGCATGTCTAATGGGAAAAATGACTAAGACTCCATTCTCTGGTATTATGGAACGAGCTATAGACTTATTGGAAATCATACATACCGTTGTATGCGGACCAATGAGTGTAGCCTCACGCGGTGGTTATCGTTATGTTCTAACCTTCACAGATGATCTGAGTAGATACGGGTATATCTATTTCATGAAACATAAATCCGAAACTTTCGAGAAGTTTAAGGAATTCCAAAGTGAAGTAGAAAATCAACGTAACAAGAAGATTAAATTTCTACGATCTGATCGCAGAGGTGAATATCCGAGTTATGAGTTTAGCATGCATTTAAAGAAATGCGGAATACTTTCACAATTGACACCGCCGGGAACACCACAACGAAATGGTGTGTCCGAACGTCGTAATCGAACTCTCTTAGATATGGTTCGTTCTATGATGTCTCTTACTGATTTGCCGTTATCATTTTGGAGTTATGCATTAGAGACAGCTGCATTCACTTTAAATAGGGCACCATCTAAATCCGTAGAAACGACACCGTATGAATTATGGTTTAATAAGAAACCTAAGCTGTCGTTCCTTAAAGTTTGGGGTTGCGAAGCCTATGTAAAAAAGTTACAACCGGACAAGCTAGAACCCAAAGCGGAGAAATGCGTCTTCATAGGATACCCTAAGGAAACTATAGGGTACACTTTCTATCACAGATCTTGAGAAAGAATTTCTCACTAAAGAAGTGACTGGAAGAAAAGTAGAACTCAACGAGATTACTGAATCTTCTCTCGTTGATCAGAGTAGCTCAGTACCGAAATTGTTCATGTGCCGCCTGCACCGGTAACAGAGGAAGCTAATGATAATGATCATGAAACTTCGAATGAGATAGCTACTGAACCTCGAAGATCAACAAGGGAACGTGCCACTCCTGATTGGTATGATCCTTGTCCAAATGTCATGATTGTAGATAACAATGATGAAGACCCTGCGACGTATGAAGAAGCGATGATGAGCCCAGATTCCAACAAATGGCAAGAAGCCATGAAATCCGAAATGGGATCCATGTATGATAACAAAGTGTGGACTTTGGTAGACTTACCTGATAGCCGCAAGGCTCGTCAAGAATAAATGGATCTTCAAAAGAAAAACAGATGCCGATGGTAATATTACTCGTCTATAAAGCTCGACTTGTCGCAAAGGGTTTCCGACAAATTCAAGGTGTTGACTACAATGAGACTTTCTCACTCGTAGCGAAGCTAAAATCTGTGAGGATTTTGTTAGCAATAGCTGCATTTTTCGATTATGAGATTTGGCAGATGGATGTCAAAACGGCGTTCCTTAATGGAGACATTGAGGAAGAGTTGTATATGGTACAACCCAAAGGTTTTGTTGATCCTAAAAATGCTGACAAGGTGTGCAAACTTGAGCGTTCAATTTATGGACTGAAGCAAGCATCAAGAAGTTGGAACCGACGCTTTGATAAGGTGATCAAAGACTTCGGGTTTATACAGTGTCATGGAGAGGCCTTGATACGTCTCCAACGTATCTATAATTTCCGATGTTCCATGCTTGTTTTATGACAATACCTACATGTTTTGTTCACACTTTATGATGATTTTATGCGTTTTCCGGAACTAACCTATTGACGAGATGCCAAAGTGCCAGTTGCTGTTTTCTGCTTTTTTTCGTTTCAGAAATCCTACAAAGGAAATATCCTCGGAATCGGACGAAATCAATGCCCAACATCTTATTTTTCCCGGAACCTTCTAGAAAGTCAAAGGGGGACCAGAGGGGAGCCCTGGGGGCCCCACACGTGTGGGCGGCGCAGCCCAGGGGGGGCACCCCCTACTGTGTGGCTGCCCTGCAGCCTCTCCGACTCCGCCTCTTCGCCTATTTAGGCCTCCCTGACCCAAAACATCGACACGGATTGACGAAACTCCAGAAAACCTTCCAGAGCCGCCGCCATCGCGAAACTCCAAATCGGGGGACAGAAGTCTCTGTTCCGGCACCCTGCCGGGACGGGGAATTGCCCCCGGAAGACATCTCCACTGCCATCTTCACCGCCATCGCTGTCTCCATGACGAGGAGGGAGTAATTCACCCCCAGGGCTGAGGGCTCTGCTGTAGCTATGTGGTTCATCTCTCTCTTTGTGATCTAGTTGAATATCATCTATGTGCTACTCTAGTGATGTTATTAAAGTAGTCTATTCCTCCTCCATGATGTAATGGTGACAGTGTGTGCATCATGTAGTACTTGGTGTAGGTTATGATTGTGATCTCTTGTAGATTATGAAGTTAACTATTACTATGATGGTATTGATGCAATCTATTCCCCTTTCATAGTACTGTCGGTGACGGTGTGCATGCTATGTTAGTACTCGGTATAATTGCGTTGGTCTATCATGCACTCTAAGGTTATTTAAATATGAATATCGAATGTTGTGGAGCTTGTTAACTCCGGCATGGAGGTGCTCTTGTAGCCCTACACAATTAGTGGTGTTCATCATCCAACAAGAGAGTGTAGAGTGGTTTTATTATGTGATCAATGTTGAGAGTGTCCACTAGTGAAAGTAGGATCCCTAGGCCTTGTTTCCAAACATCGAATCTCCGTTTGTTTACTGTTCCGTTGCATGTTTACTCGCTGCCATATTTTATTCAGATTGCTATTACCACTCATATACATTCATATTACTTGTATTTCACTATATCTTCGCCGAACTAGTGCACCTATACATCTGACAAGTGTATTAGGTGTGTTGGGAACACAAGAGACTTCTTGTATCGTGATTGCAGGGTTGCTTGAGAGGGATATCTTTGACCTCTTCCTCCCTGAGTTCGATAAAACCTTGGGTGATCCACTTAAGGGAAACTTGCTGCTTTTCTACAAACCTCTGCTCTTGGAGGCCCAACACTGTCTACAGGAAAAGAAGCGTGCGTAGACATCAAGCTATTTTCTAGCGCCGTTGCCGGGGAACGAAGAAAAGCTACACAATAGAGATTTCCTCCCTCGTCAACCACGCGCCAGTCCTGGACAGCAAGCTATTTTCTGGCGCCGTTGCCGGGGAACGAAAAGCTACACAACAAAGATTTCCTCCTTCGTCAACCACGCGCCAGTCCTGGACAGCAAGCTATTTTCTGGCGCCGTTGCCGGGGAGGAAAGGTAAAAGGTACTCACACTCCGGATCTCGGCAACTAAGCTATTTTCTGGGTGAGTGCTCGAAGCTATTTCCTTTAGATCCTGCAATTGCATCTTTTTTTTTCTTGTTTTACACTAGTAAGGCATAATGGAAAACAACTGTGAGCTTTTTAATTTATTTCCTAAATTAAGACATGAATTGTGTGATGCGAAAATTAAAAAACCTATGGAACCTTATTTGCATGCTAGTAGCAATGTTATTAGTATGAACGCAATCACTGCTAATGTTATGGAGAAGTCTAAGCTTGGGGAAGCTAGTTTTTATGATCTTTTCAGCTTCCCATCTTTAGGGGAGAAAATTTGCTCTGATAATACTTTATCTCCCATATGCGATAACTCTAATGATGCTTGTGATATTTTAAATCCACCTACTGCAAGTACTGCTTTCGAGATACGCATGAAAATTATTGAATGTGTTATGGATAACCGCTATGAAGGGGATGGGACTGTCCATCCTGGAGATCATTTACTGTTTTTGCATGAATTATGCAGGTTATTCAAGTGTGCAGGTATCTCTAAGGATGAAGTGAGGAAGAAACTATTCTCTATTTCGCTGTCTGGTAAAGCGGCGCATTGGTATAAATTGTTGAAGAATAGTCATTCTCTTGGTTGGGAGGAAATTGTATCTCTCTTTTATTCTAAATTTTATCCTCCTCATGAAGTGCATATTGATAGGAATTACATTTATAACTTTTATCCTCGTGATGGAGAGAGTATTTCCCAAGCATGGGGGAGATTGATGTCACTAATGCTCAAATGTCCCATTCATGAGCTCCCCGTAATGTTATTATTAATAATTTTTATGCAAGGCTTTCAGGACATCACAAGGACTATCTAGATGCCTGTTTGGAGGGATCTTTCACAAGCAAGGAGGTTGAAGCTAGGTGGGATCTTCTTGATCGGATCGAGGAGAACGCTGAAGGTTGGGAGAACGACAAAGGTAAAGAGTCAGGTATAAATTATGATTATGAATGCATTGAAACTTTTATGGATACTGGTAAATTTCGAAATATGAGTGCTACTTATGGTCTTGACTCTCAAGTTGCTGCAAATCTTTATAAAGCTTTTGCCTCTCATTTTGAATTGCCTAGGAAGAATTTTGATAAGTATCGTGAACCTTTTAAAGAGGCTTGCATAAAGGATGAAATTGTTGTTAATGATTGCAATAAACATGCTCAAACTCCTAAGAATGCTATTTCCTATAAGCATGTTAATTTTTGTGGAATGCATAGACCTTGTGGAATTAATCAAATCAAAGATGAATATTGTATCCATCATATTAATGAAAAAACTAGAAAGTGGTTTAGGGCTCTAGATGATCTTGGTAAAAAAGTTTGTGCCCTCTATCCTTTTATTTGTGAACTTTGTCATAGAGTGGGTCATTTTAATTTTCAATGCTCCTCCAATGATAATTTGAACCCCATGAGTGCTACAAATTTGTATTGTGATGATGAAATTACTCCTAATCAGCATGATGAACTTACTCTATTTTTGTGGTGTGAAGAGTTATCAAGAAAAATCTCTTTGTTACATATGAGTGATCTTGATATTGATGATGTCCTGCATGGGTGTTTTTCTTATTGCATTGATAATTTCCATACAAATACTTACATACAAAATATTTTAGAAGATGACACTTTGCCAAAATATGATAGGACCGCTGTGTGTTTTGAACTTATTAATGAAAAGGAGTAATCCTCCCAAGTTTCTTCTATTGTTTCTGGAAATAAGTCAGGTTTTGTGGAGAAGCCTCCCTTCAAGCCTCTTCCTCCTAAAGAAGGGAACGAGAAGAAGGAAGAGAAGAAGAAGAAGGGAACGGAGAAGAAGAAGAAGGGGAATAAAGAGAAAGAGATAACGATAGGTAACCGTAAGTATGTTACTCCTAATGATTATTATGATAATGAATCTGAATACAATGATCTTCCTATGCCCTTTACATACATTAGTGATCATGATTTGGAAGAGCACACTACTTTTGATATTGCAAATCTCTGGGAAACTAATTCTGAAAATGATGATGTTAATAATTGCCATAGTATCAGTACTATCCATGCTTCCTCCCATAATGATATAGAAAGCTCTAAGCTTGGGGATGAGGTGTTTGAAAATCTTTTTGCTACTGATCATTATATGTTTGATACATCTCCTTCTAGTAACAACGATGGTATGATCACAGATGAACATACTGTGAAAGATAACTATTCTATTTCTTATGATGACACTATGCCTCCAATCTTTGATGATTATTATAAAGAATGCTATGATATAGGTTATAACTATCCTTATGAAACTTGTCATAGTTATGATTGGATTGCCAAAAACAATCCCCTTAGTATGCAACTTGTTTACCATGTTCAAATTCTTGATAATAATCTTGCTCCAATCACCATTAATGAGAAGAATTCTTCTTGTGCCAAAATTAATGATACTTTTATGCATATGAACCATGATAAGAATGTTTTAAGTGATGGGTATATTGTGGATTTCATCAATGATGCTACTGAAAGTTATTATGAGAGAAGGAAACATGGTTACATGCATCTTAATAATATTAAGTTTCCCCTCTTTATGTTGAGAATCTTGAAGTTACTCGCGTTTTATCTTCCTATGCTTGTCACTTTGTTCTTCATGAATTCATTTGTGTACAAGATTCCTTTTCATAGGAAGTGGGTTAGGCTTAAATTTGTTTCATACTTGCCTCTTGATGCTCTCTTTTGCTTCAAATACTATTTCTTGGGAGTGCATCATTAAAATCACTGAGCCCATCTTAATGGCTATAAAGAAAGCACTTCTTGGGAGATAACCCATGTTTTTATTTTGCTACTGTTTTGTTGTGTCTTGGAAGTTGTTAATACTGTAGCAACCCCTCCTTATCTTTATTTTATTGCATTGTTGTGCCAAGTAAAGTCTTTGATAGCAAGGTTGATACTAGATTTGGATTACTGCGCGAGAAGCAGTTTCGTCCGTCACGAATTTGGGTTGAATTCTCTGTAGGTAACTCAGAAAAATCTGCCAATTTACGTGAGTGATCCTCAGATATGTACGCAACTTTCATTCAATTTGAGCATTTTAATCTGAGCAAGTCTGGTGCCTCTAAAAAATTCGTATTTACGGACTGTTCTGTCTTGACAGATTCTGCCTTTTATTTCGCATTGCCTCTTTTGCTGTGTTGGATGGATTTGTTTGTTCCATTAACTTTCAGTAGCTTTGTGCAATGTCCAGAAGTGTTAAGAATGATTGTGTCACCTCTGAACATGTGAATTTTTGATTATGCACTAACCCTCTAATGAGTTTGTTTCGAGTTTGGTGTGGAGGAAGTTTTCAAGGGTCAAGAGAGGAGGATGATACAATATGATCAAGAAGAGTGAAAAGTCTAAGCTTGGGGATGCCCCCGGTGGTTTATCCCTGAATATTTCAAGAAGACTCAAGCATCTAAGCTTGGGGATGCCCAAGGCATCCCCTTCTTCATCGACAAATTATCAGGTTCCTCCCTTGAAACTATATTTTTATTCGGTCACATCTTATGTACTTTACTTGGAGCGTCTGTATGATTTTATTTTCATTTTTGTTATTTTCATTCTCTGAATAAATGCTTGTGTGGGAGAGAGACACGCACCGCTGGTTCATATGAACACATATGTTCTTAGCTTTATTTTTAATGTTCATGGCGAAGGTTGAAACTGCTTCGTTAATTGTTATATGGTTGGAAACAGGAAATGCTACATGTGGTAATTGGTATAATGTCTTGAATAATTTGATACATGGCAATTGTTGTGCTCATATGGATCATGTTTAAGCTCTTGGATCATATACTTTGCACCTATTAGTGAAGAAATACATAGAGCTTGCTAAAATTTGGGTTGCATGATTGGTCTCTCTAAGGTCTAGATATTTTCTAGTAAGGGTTTGAAAAACAAGGAAGACAATGTAGAGTCTTATAATGCTTTCAATATGTTCTTATGTGAGTTTTGCTGTACCGGTTCATACTTGTGTTTGCTTCAAACAACCTTGCTAGCCTAAGCCTTGTATTGAGAGGGAATACTTCTCGTGCATCCAAAATCCTTGAGCCAAAAACTATGCCACTTGTGTCCACCATACCTACCTACTACATGGTATTTCTCTGCCATTCCAAAGTAAATTGCTTGAGTGCTACCTTTAAATAATTCAAAAGTTATTACCTCTTATTTGTGTCAATGTTTTATAGCTCATGAGGAAGTATGTGGGGTTTATCTTTCAATCTTGTTGGGCAACTTTCACCAATGGACTAGTGGCTTCATGACACGCGTACAGCACGCGACCGTTGGGAACCCCAAGTGGAAGGTGTGATGCGTACAGCAGTAAGTTTCCCTCAGTTAGAAACCAAGGTTTATCGTACCAGTAGGAGTCAAGAAGCACGTTGAAGGTTGATGGCGGCGAGATGTAGTGCGGCGCAACACCAGGGATTCCGGCGCCAACGTGGAACCTGCACAACACAAACCAAGTACTTTGCCCCAACGAAACAGCGAGGTTGTCAATCTCACCGGCTTGTCTGTAACAAAGGATTAGATGTATAGTGTGGAAAATGATTGTTTGCAGAAAACAAGTAGAACAAGTATTGCAAGTAGATTGTATTTCAGTATAGAGAATTGGACCGGGGTCCACAGTTCACTAGAGGTGTCTCTCCCATAAGATAAACGAGCATGTTGGGTGAACAAATTACAGTTGGGCAATTGACAAATAAAGAGGGCATGACCATGCACATACATATTATGATGAGTATAGTGAGATTTAATTGGGCATTACGACAAAGTACATAGACCGCTATCCAACATGCATCTATGCCTAAAAAGTCCACCTTTAGGTTATCATCCGAACCCCCTCCAGTATTAAGTTGCTAACAACAGACAATTGCATTAAGTATTGCGCGTAATGTAATCAGTAACTACATCCTCGAACATAGCACCAATGTTTTATCCCTAGTGGCAACAACGACATCCATAATCTTAGAGATTTCTGTCACTTCCCCGGATTCACGGAGACATGAACCCACTATCGAGCATAAATACTCCCTCTTGGAGTTACAAGCATCTACTTGGCCGTGAGCATCTACTAGTAACGGAGAGCATGCAAGATCATAAACAACACATAGATATAAATTGATAATCAACATAACAAGTATTCTCTATTCATCGGATCCCAACAAACACAACATATAGAATTACAGATAGATGATCTTGATCATGTTCGGCAGCTCACAAGACCCGACAATTAAACACAATGGGGAGAAGACAACCATCTAGCTACTGCTATGGACCCATGGTCCAGGGGTAGACTACTCACACTTCACTCCGGAGGCGACCATGGCAGCGTAGAGTCCTCCGGGAGATGATTCCCCTCTTCGGCAGGGTGCCGGAGGCGATCTCCTGAATCCCCCGAGATGGGATTGGCGGCGGCGGCGTCTCTGGAAGGTTTTCCGTATCGTGGCTCTCGGTACTGGGGGTTTCGCGACGGAGGCTATTTGTAGGCGGAAGGGCAGGTCAGGGGGCCACACGAGGGGCCCACACTACAGGTCGGCGCGGCCAGGGCTTGGGCCGCGCCGCCCTATGGTGTCGCCACCTCGTGGCCCCACGTCGTCTCCTCTTCGGTCTTCTGGAAGCTTCGTGGCAAAATAGGACCCTGGGCGTTGATTTCGTCCAATTCCGAGAATATTTCCTTACTAGGATTTCTGAAACCAAAAACAGCAGAAAACAACAACTGGCACTTCGGCATCTTGTTAATAGGTTAGTTCCAGAAAATGCACGAATATGACATAAAGTGTGCATAAAACATGTAGATATCATCAATAATGTGGCATGGAACATAAGAAATTATCGATACGTCGGAGATGTATCAGCATCCCTAAGCTTAGTTCTCGCTCGTCCCGAGCAGTGTAAACGATAAACAAAGATAATTTCTGGAGTGACATGCCATCATAACCTTGATCATACTATTTGTAAGCATATGTAGTGAATGCAGCGATCAAAACAATGTATATGACATGAGTAAACAAGTGAATCATATAGCAAAGACTTTTCATGAATAGTACTTAAAGACAAGCATCAATAAGTCTTGCATAAGAGTTAACTCATAAAGCAATAATTCATAGTAGAAGCATTGAAGCAACACAAAGGAAGATTAAGTTTCAGCGGTTGCTTTCAACTTGTAACATGTATATCTCATGGATATTGTCAACATAGAGTAATATAATAAGTGCAATATGCAAGTATGTAGGAATCAATGCACAGTTCACGCAAGTGTTTGCTTCTTGAGATGGAGAGAAATAGGTGAACTGACTCAACATAAAAGTAAAAGAATGGTCCTTCAAAGAGGAAAGCATCGATTGCTATATTTGTGCTAGAGCTTTGATTTTGAAAACAAGAAACAATTTTGTCAACGGTAGTAATAAAGCATATGTATCATGTAAATTATTTCTTACAAGTTGCAAGCCTCATGCATAGTATACTAATAGTGCCCGCACCTTGTCCTAATTAGCTTGGACTACCGGGATCATCGCAATGCACATGTTTTAACCAAGTGTCACAAAGGGGTACCTCTATGCCGCCTGTACAAAGGTCTAAGGAGAAAGCTCGCATCGGATTTCTCGCTATTGATTATTCTCAACTTAGACATCCATACCGGGACAACATAGACAACAGATAATGGACTCCTCTTTTATGCATAAGCATGTAACAACAATTAATTTTCTCATTTGAGATTGAGGATATATGTCCAAAACTGAAACTTCCACCATGGATCATGGCTTTAGTTAGCGGCCCAATGTTCTTCTCTAACAATATGCATGCTTTAACCATAAGGTGGTAGATCTCCCTTACTTCGTGACAAGACGAACATGCATAGCAACTCACATGATATTCAACAAAGAGTAGTTGATGGCGTCCCCAGTGAACATGGTTATCGCACAACAAGCAACTTAATAAGAGATAAAGTGCATAAGTACATATTCATTACCACAATAGTTTTTAGGCTATTTGTCCCATGAGCTATATATTGTAAAGGTGAAGAATGGAATTTTAAGGGTAGCACTCAAGCAATTTACTTTGGAATGGCGGAGAAATACCATGTAGTAGGTAGGTATGGTGGACACAATTGGCATAGTGGTTGGCTCAAGTATTTGGATGCATGAGAAGTATTCCCTCTCGATACAAGGTTTAGGCTAGCAAGGTTATTTGAAAAAAACACAAGGATGAACCGGTGCAGCAAAACTCACATAAAAGACATATTGAAAACATTATAAGACTCTACACCGTCTTCCTTGTTGTTCAAATTCAATACTAGAAATTATCTAGACCTTAGAGAGACCAAATATGCAAACCAAATTTTAGCATGCTCTATGTATTTCTTCATTAATGGGTGCAAAGTATATGATGCAAGAGCTTAAACATGAGCACAACAATTGCCAAGTATCACATTATCCAAGACATTATAGCAAATTACTACATGTATCATTTTCCAATTCCAACCATATAACAATTTAACGAAGAAGAAACTTCGCCATGAATACTATGAGTAAAGCCTAAGGACATACTTGTCCATATGCTACAGAGGAGCGTGTTTATCTCCCACAAAGTGAATGCTAGGATCCATTTTATTCAAACAAAACAAAAAACAAAAACAAACCGACGCTCCAAGAAAAGCACATAAGCTGTGATGGAATAAAAATATAGTTTCAGGGGAGGAACCTGATAATGTTGTCGATGAAGAAGGGGATGCCTTGGGCATCCCCAAGCTTAGACGCTTGAGTCTTCTTGATATATGAAGGGGTGAACCACCGGGGCATCCCCAAGCTTAGAGCTTTCACTCTCCTTGATCATGTTGTATCATCTCCCTCTCTTGATCCTTGAAAACTTCCTCCACACCAAACTTAGAACAACTCATTAGAGGGTTAGTGCACAATCAAAATATACATGTTCAGAGGTGACATAATCATTCTTAACACTTCTGGACATTGCACAAAGCTACTGAAAGTCAATGGAATCAAAATATCCATCGAACATAACAAAACAGGCAATGCGAAATAAAAGGCAGAATCTGTCAAAACAGAACAGTTCGTATTGACGAATTTTATCGAGGCACCAGACTTTCTCAAATGAAAATGATCAAATTGAATGAAAGTTGCGTACATATCTGAGGATCACTCACGTAAATTGGCATAATTTTCTGAGTTACCTACAGAGAAAACAGCCCAGATTCGTGACAGCAAAGAAATCTGTTTCTGCGCAGTAATCCAAATCTAGTATGAACTTTACTATCAACGACTTTACTTGGCACAACAAAACACTAAACTAAGATAAGGAGAGGTTGCTACAGTAGTAAACAACTTTCAAGACACAAAATAAAAACAAAGTACTGTAGTAAAAACATGGGTTGTCTCCCATAAGCGCTTTTCTTTAACGCCTTTCAGCTAGGCGCAGAAAGTGTGTATCAAGTATTATCGGAGGGTGGTGCATCGTTATCATGAGCTCCCCCATCCGTAGTGGTACTAAGGACTTTGTCAATTTTAGGCCTATAATAATACTTCTTTGGTTTAGGCACTTTAGAGACATACATAAACTTTTGCTCCTTACCCACATAAGCTTTCTCCTTATATTTAAGAGAAGAAAATGTTGAACCCAAGGTTCCCATAGCTTTTTCAAGTTCGTCAATCCTATTGATTTGATCATCATGGACAGCACAAGTTCCTAGGACACTAATTCTTTCATCAATTCCTCCTAAGGATTTATCAAGTTCATCAGTTCTATCAAGTAACATTTCCAATTTAGTTGCAACACTTGGAAAAAATTTCTCTATGGTTTCCAATTTTTTCATAACATCTTCGAGAGAGATTTCAGTTTTAACTTCATCAACAGGGGGTATCCCAAATAGACTCTCAATAATGCAACTAGCTTCTAATGCAGGAGTACTTAGGAAGTTACCTTTCGCGAGACTATCAAGAACATACCTATTCCAGCTAGAGATACCAACATAAAAATTCATGAGTAAGATAGTGGTGGAGTGTTTCTTAGTGCACCTATTATGGGCATCACTAATTCTATACCAAGCATCTCTTAAACATTCTCCCCTTCGTTGCTTAAACGTACGAACTTCAACTTCAGGATTACTCATTTTAGCAGTAGTAAATAAAGCAAACTAGATAAAGTAAATGCAAGTAACTAAATTTTTTGTGTTTTTGATATAGCAAACAAGATAGCAAATAAAGTAAAACTAGCAACTAATTTTTTTGTATTTTGATTTAGTGCAGCAAACAAAGTAGTAAATAAACTAAGCAAGACAAAAACAAAGTAAAGAGATTGGGATGTGGAGACTCCCCTTGCAGCGTGTCTTGATCTCCCCGGCAACGGTGCCAGAAATTTAGCTTGCTGGCGCGTAGTTGACGTGGGAGTTTAGAAATCTTGTTCCTTCACATCCCCGGCAACGGCGCCAGAAATTTAGCTTGACACGCGTACAGCACGCGACCGTTGGGAACCCCAAGTGGAAGGTGTGATGCGTACATCAGTAAGTTTCCCTCAGTTAGAAACCAAGGTTTATCGAACCAAGTAGGAGTCAAGAAGCACGTTGAAGGTTGATGGTGGCGAGATGTAGTGCGGCGCAACACCAGGGATTCCGGCGCCAACGTGGAACCCGCACAACACAAACCAAGTACTTTGCCCCAACGAAACAGCGAGGTTGTCAATCTCACCGGCTTGCTGTAACAAAGGATTAGATGTATAGTGTGGAAAATGATTGTTTGCAGAAAACAAGTAGAACAAGTATTGCAAGAGATTGTATTTCAAGTATAGAGAATTGGACCGGGGTCCACAGCTCACTAGAGGTGTCTCTCCCATAAGATAAACAGCATGTTGGGTGAACAAATTACGCTTGGGCAATTGACAAATAAAGAGGGCATGACCATGCACATACATATTATGATGAGTATAGTGAGATTTAATTGGGCATTACGACAAAGTACATAGACCGCTATCCAAGCATGCATCTATGCCTAAAAAGTCCACCTTTAGGTTATCATTCGAACCCCTCCAAGTATTAAGTTGCTAACAACAGACAATTGCATTAAGTATTGCGCGTAATGTAATCAGTAACTACATCCTCGAACATAGCACCAATGTTTTATCCCTAGTGGCAACAAGACATCCATAATCTTAGAGATTTCTGTCACTTCCCGCATTCACGGAGACATGAACCCACTATCGAGCATAAATACTCCCTCTTGGAGTTACAAGCATCTACTTGGCCGGAGCATCTACTAGTAACGGAGAGCATGCAAGATCATAAACAACACATAGATATAAATTGATAATCAACATAACAAGTATTCTCTATTCATCGGATCCCAACAAACACAACATATAGAATTACAGATAGATGATCTTGATCATGTTCGGCAGCTCACAAGACCCGACAATTAAACACAATGGGGAGAAGACAACCATCTAGCTACTGCTATGGACCCATGGTCCAGGGGTAGACTACTCACACATCACTCCGGAGGCGACCATGGCGGCGTAGAGTCATCCGGGAGATGATTCCCCTCTCCGGCAGGGTGCCGGAGGCGATCTCCTGAATCCCCCGAGATGGGATTGGCGGCGGCGGCGTCTCTGGAAGGTTTTCCGTATCGTGGCTCTCGCATCGGGGGTTTCGCGACGGAGGCTATTTGTAGGCGGAAGGGCAGGTCAGGGGGCCACACTAGGGGCCCACACTACAGGTCGGCGCGGCCAGGGCTTGGGCCGCGCCGCCCTATGGTGTCGCCACCTCGTGGCCCCACTTCGTCTCCTCTTCGGTCTTCTGGAAGCTTCTTGGCAAAATAGGACCCTGGGCGTTGATTTCGTCCAATTCCGAGAATTTCCTTACTAGGATTTCTGAAACCAAAAACAGCAGAAAACATCAACTGGCACTTCGGCATCTTGTTAATAGGTTAGTTCCAGAAAATGCACGAATATGACATAAAGTGTGCATAAAACATGTAGATATCATCAATAATGTGGCATGGAACATAAGAAATTATCGATACGTCGGAGACGTATCACTTCATCCGCTTATCCAATAATTTTGCAAAAAGAGCTAGCAATGGGGTTCCCAGTCCCAATTAATTAATCTTCATAATTTTACAAAAAGACACTCCTCCATGGTATGTGATTGTTGGACGGCACCCGAGGATTCGGTTAGCCATGGTTTGTGAAAGCAAAGGTTGGAAGGAGTGTCACCCAAAAATAAAAATAAAATCATGGGAGCCGCTCTTTGAAAGTCTGTCTGGCAAGGGGGTTAGAGTGCCCATTACCATTCGTTGACAACAACAAACACCTCTCAAAACTTTACTTTTATGCTCTCTTTATGTTTTTAAAATAAAGCTCTAGAACAAATATAGCAATCCATGCTTCCCTCTGCGAAGGGCCATTCTTTTACTTTTATGTTGAGTCAGTTTACCTACTTCTTTCCATCTTAGAAGCAAACACTTGTGTCAACTGTGCATTGATTCTTACATGCTTGCTTATTGCACTTATTATTTTACTTTATGTTGACAACTATCCATGAGATATACATGTTACAAGTTGAAAGCAACCGCTGAAACTTAATCTTCCTTTGTGTTGCTTCAATGCCTTTACTTTGAATTTATTGCTTTATGTTAACTCTTATGCAAGACTTATTGATGCTTGTCTTGAAAGTACTATTCATGAAAAGTCTTTGCTATATTATTCAGTTGTTTAGTCATTCTCTTACCATTGCTTTGAATCACTTCATTCATTTCATATGCTTTACAATAGTATGATCAAGATTATGTTGGTAGCATGTCACCTCAGAAATTATCTTTGTTATCGTTTACCTACTCAAGGACGAGTAGGAACTAAGCTTGGGGATGCTGATACGTCTCCAACGTATCTATAATTTCTGATGTTCCATGCTTGTTTTATGACAATACCTACATGTTTTGTTCACACTTTATGATGATTTTATGCGTTTTCTGGAACTAACCTATTGACGAGATGCCAAAGTGCCAGTTGCTGTTTTCTGCTATTTTTGGTTTCAGAAATCCTACAAAGGAAATATTCTCGGAATCGGACGAAATCAATGCCCAACATCTCATTTTTCCCGGAACCTTCCAGAAAATCAAAGGGGGGCCAGAGGGGAGCCCTGGGGGCCCCACACGTGTGGGCGGCGCGGCCCAGGGGGGCGTCCCCTACTGTGTGGCTGCCCCGCAGCCCCTCCGACTCCACCTCTTCGCCTATTTAGGCCTCCCTGACCTAAAACATCGACACAGATTGACGAAATTCAGAAAACCTTCCAGAGCCGCCGCCATCGCGAAACTCCAAATCGGGGGACAGAAGTCTCTGTTCCGGCACCCTGCCGGGACGGGGAATTGCCCCCGGAAGACATCTCCACCGCCATCTTCACCGCCATCGCTGTCTCCATGATGAGGAGGGAGTAATTCACCCCCGGGGCTAAGGGCTCTGCTGTAGCTATGTGGTTCATCTCTCTCTTTGTGATCTAGTTGAATATCATCTATGTGCTACTCTAGTGATGTTATTAAAGTAGTCTATTCCTCCTCCATGATGTAATGGTGACAGTGTGTGCATCATGTAGTACTTGGTGTAGGTTATGATTGTGATCTCTTGTAGATTATGAAGTTAACTATTACTATGATGGTATTGATGCAATCTATTCCCCTTTCATAGTCCAGTCGGTGACGGTGTGCATGCTATGTTAGTACTCGATATAATTGCGTTGGTCTATCATGCACTCTAAGGTTATTTAAATATGAACATCGAATGTTGTGGAGCTTGTTAACTCCGGCATGGAGGTGCTCTTGTAGCCCTACACAATTAGTGGTGTTCATCATCCAACAAGAGAGTGTAGAGTGGTTTTATTATGTGATCAATGTTGAGAGTGTCCACTAGTGAAAGTAGGATCCCTAGTCCTTGTTTCCAAACATCGAATCTCCGTTTGTTTACTGTTCCGTTGCATGTTTACTCGCTGCCATATTTTATTCAGATTGCTATTACCACTCATATACATCCATATTACTTGTATTTCACTATCTCTTCGCCGAACTAGTGCACATATACATCTGACAAGTGTATTAGGTGTGTTGGGGACACAAGAGACTTCTTGTATCGTGATTGCAGGGTTGCTTGAGAGGGATATCTTTGACCTCTTCCTCCCTGAGTTCGATAAAACCTTGGGTGATCCACTTAAGGGAAACTTGTTGCTATTCTACAAACCTCTTCTCTTGGAGGCCCAACACTGTCTACAGGAAAAGAAGCGTGCGTAGACATCAGGCCTGTATTTACAAGAAAGTGAGTGGGAGCTCTGTAGCGTTCCTGATATTATATATAGATGACATATTATTGATTGGGAATGATATAGAACTATTAAGCAGTGTAAAAGGTTATTTGAATAATAGTTTTTCAATGAAAGACCTTGGTGAAGCATCGTACATATTAGGCATCAAGATTTATAGAGATAGATCAAGACGCCTAATAGGGCTTTCACATAGTACATACCTGGATAAGATTCTAAAGAAGTTTAGAATGGATGAAAGTAAGAAAGGGTTCTTACCTATGTTACCAGGCAAGGTCTTGAGTAAGACTCAAGGTCCGGCTACGGCAGAAGAAAGAGAAAGGATGAGTCAGATCCCCTATGCCTCGGCGATGAGGCTCTATCATGTATGCCATGCTATGTACTAGACCGGATATAGCACATGCCGTTAGTTTGACTAGCGAGATATCAAAGTGATCCAGGAATGGAACATCTGGACAGCGATCAAGAATATCTCGAAGTACTTGAAAAGAACTAAGGATATGTTTCTTTGTTATGGAGGTGACCAAGAGCTCGTTGTAACCAGTTACACCGATGCAAGTTGGAACACTGATCCTGATGACTCTAAGTCTCAGTCTGGGTACGTGTTTATGTTGAATGGTGCTGCAGTAAGCTGGGCAAGCTCGAAGCAGTGCACGGTGGTGAAGTCTTCAACAGAATCGGAGTACATAGCGGCTTCAGAGGCTTCATCAGAAGCGGTATGGATGAAGAGGTTCATTGTAGAGCTCGGTGTGGTTCCTAGTGCATTGGACCCACTAGTCATCTACTGTGACAACATGGGTGCCATCGCCAATGCACAAGAACCAAGGTCACACAAGAGGCTGAAGCATATCAAGCTGCGTTATCATTCGATTCGCGAGTACATCGAAGATGGAGAAGTAAAGATTTGCAAAGTACACACCGATCTGAATGTAGCGATCCGTTGACTAAATCTCTCCCTAGGGCAAAGCATGACCAACACCAGAATGCCATGGGTGTTAGGTACCTTACAATGTAATCTAGATTATTGACTCTAGTGCAAGTGGGAGACTGTTGGAAATATGCCCAAGAGGCAATAATAAAAGTGGTTATTATGTATCTTTGTGTTTATGATAAATGTTTATATACCATGCTACAATTGTATTAACCGAAACATTGATACATGTGTGTTATGTAAACAACAATGAGTCCCTAGTAAGCCTCTTAACTAGCTTGTTGATTAATAGATGATAATAGTTTCATGATCATGAACATTGGATGTTATTAAAAACAAGGTTATGTCATTATATGAATGATGTAATGGACACACCCAATTAAGCGTAGCATAAGATCACGTTATTAAGTTATTTGCTATAAGCTTTCGATACATAGTTACCTAGTCCTTTCGACCATGAGATCATGTAAATCATTTATACCGGAAAGGTACTTTGATTACATCAAACGCCACTGCGTAAATGGGTGGTTATAAAGGTGGGATTAAGTATCCGGAAAGTATGAGTTGATGCATATGGATCAACAGTGGGATTAGTCCATCCCGATGACGGATAGATATACTCTGGGACCTCTCGGTGGAATGTCATCTAATAGCTTGCAAGCATATGAATGGTTCATAAGAGACCACATACCATAGTACGAGTAAAGAGTACTTGTCAGGAGACGAGGTTGAACAAGGTATAGAGATACCGATGATCAAACCTCGGACAAGTAAATTATCGTGTGACAAAGGGAATCGGTATCGTATGTGAATGGTTCATTCGATCACTAAGTCATCGTTGAATATGTGGGAGCCATTATGGATCTCCAGATCCCGCTATCGGTTATTGGTCGGAGAGAGTTCTCAACCATGTCTACATAGTTCGCGAACCGTAGGGTGACACACTTAAGGTTTGATGTCGTATTAGTAGATATTGAATATATGGAATGGAGTTCGAAGTTTTGTTCGGAGTCTCGGATGGGATCCCGGACATCACGAGGAGTTCCGGAATGGTCCGGAGAATAAGATTCATATATAGGAAGTCATTTTATAAGTTCGAAAATGATCCGGTGCATTTATGGAAGGTTCTAGAAGGTTCTAGAAAAGTCCGGAAGAAATCACTATGGAAGGCGGAGTCCCGGAGGGACTCCACCTAGCATGGCCGGCCAACCCTAGGGGGTGGATTCCCAGGTGGACTCCACCAAGGGTGGCCGGCCACCCCCCTCATGGAAGGGTGGGAGTCCCACTTGAGGTGGGAATCCCACCTTGGGTAGGTTTCCCTACACATGGAAGGTTTTGGGTTGGGGTCTTATTCGAAGACTTGTAGTCCAACACTTGGGGGTTCCACCTATATAATGAGGAGCAAGGGGAGGGGGCCGGCCACACCAAAGCCATAGCTGGCCGCACCCCTCATAGTAGCTGGCCACCCCCTCTCCCCAAACCCTAGCCGCCCCCTCCTCCTCCACCTCTCCCGCAACCGCTTAGCGAAGCTCCGCCGGAGATCTCCATCAACACCGCCACCACGCCGTCGTGCTGCCGGGATTCAAGGAGGAGCTACTACTTCCGCTGCCCGCTGGAACGGGGAGAAGGACGTCGTCTTCATCAACACCGAACGTGTGACCGAGTACGGAGGTGCTGCCCGATTGTGGCACCGTCAAGATCTTCTACGCATTTTTGAAAGCGGCAAGTGATCGTCTACTGCTGCGCGTGGTTGACGTATGTCTTTCCGTTCAACACGCGTCCGTTGGGAACCCCAAGAGGAAGGTGTGATGCGTACAGCAGTAAGTTTTCCCTCAGTAAGAAACCAAGGTTTATCGAACCAGTAGGAGCCAAGAAGCACGTTGAAGGTTGATGGCGGCGAGATGTAGTGCGGCGCAACACCAGGGATTCTGGCGCCAACGTGGAACCTGCACAACACAACCAAAGTACTTTGCCCCAACGAAACAGATGAGGTTGTCAATCTCACCGGCTTGCTGTAACAAAGGATTAGATGTATAGTGTGGATGATGATTGTTTGCGAAAAACAAGTAGAACAAGTATTGCAGTAGATTGTATTCGATGTAAAAGAATGGACCGGGGTCCACAATTCACTAGAGGTGTCTCTCCCATAAGATAAATAGCATGTTGGGTGAACAAATTACGGTTGGGCAATTGACAAATAGAGAGGGCATGACAATGCACATACATGATATGATGAGTATAGTGAGATTTAATTGGGCATTACGACAAAGTACATAGACCGCTATCCAGCATGCATCTATGCCTAAAAAGTCCACCTTCAGGTTATCATACGAACCCCTTCCAGTATTAAGTTGCAAACAACAGACAATTGCATTAAGTATGGTGCGTAATGTAATCAATAACTACATCCTCGGACATAGCATCAATGTTTTATCCCTAGTGGCAACAACACATCCACAACCTTAGAACTTTCTGTCACTGTCCCCGATTTAATGGAGGCATGAACCCACTATCGAGCATAAATACTCCCTCTTGGAGTTAAGAGTAAAAACTTGGCCAGAGCCTCTACTAATAATGGAGAGCATGCAAGATCATAAAAAACACATAGGTAATAGATTGATAATCAACATAACATAGTATTCTCTATCCATCGGATCCCAACAAACACAACATATAGCATTACAGATAGATGATCTCGATCATGTTAGGCAGCTCACAAGACCCGACAATGAAGCACATAAGGAGAAGACGACCATCTAGCTACTGCTATGGACCCATAGTCCAGGGGTGAACTACTCACTCATCACTCCGGAGGCGACCATGGCGGTGAAGAGTCCTCCGGGAGATGATTCCCCTCTCCGGCAGGGTGCCGGAGGCAATCTCCTGAATCCCCCGAGATGGGATTGGCGGCGGCGGCGTCTCTGGTAGGTTTTCCGTATCGTGGCTCTCGGTACTGGGGGTTTCGCGACGAAGACTATATGTAGGCGGAAGGGCAGTCCAGGGGGCCGCACGGGGGCCCCACACAACAGGCCGGCGCGGGCCCCCCTTGGGCCGCGCCGCCCTACTGTGGCGGCGCCCCGTGGCCCCACTTCGTCTCCTCTTCGGTCTTCTGGAAGCTTCGTGGCAAAATAGGCCCCTGGGCGTTGATTTCGTCCAATTCCGAGAATATTTCCTTACTAGGATTTCTGAAACCAAAAACAGCAGAAAACAGCAAGCGGCTCTTCGGCATCTCGTTAATAGGTTAGTGCCGGAAAATGCATAAATATGACATAAAGTATGCATAAAACATGTAGATATCATCAATAATGTGGCATGGAACATAAGAAATTATCGATACGTCGGAGACGTATCATCTACCGCAGCAACAAGAGCCTCCTCTTGTAGGCTTTGGAAATCTTCAAGGGTTAGTCTCGTTCATCCCCTCGTTGCTCCCGTCTTCTAGATTGCATCTTGGCTTGGATTGCGTTCTCGCGGTAGGATTTTTTTTGTTTTCTATGCAATGAATCCCTACAGTAGCGTGGTACCCAAGTCTTCCACAGGTAAATTGTGCTTAAGCATCTCCGGTTGATGAAGAAGAATCTCATCAATCTCCTCCATAAATATCTCACTTTTGTGCTCCTCCATATATTGCTGCAAAGCATTGTTAGGAGCAAGAGCAATAGAGGCAAGTTATTCAACTCTAAAATCTTCATTAGCCAATTCAGTTTCATAAGGAGCTTTAGCAAACTTAGAAAAATTAAACTCATAAGACTCTCCATCAAATTTAGTAAGAATTTTCTCCTTCTTACAATCTATAACAGCACCACAAGTATTCAAGAAAGGTCTACCAAAAAATAGAGGACAAGTCTTACTAGCAGCTGAACCAAGTACTAGAAAATCAGCAGGATATTTAGTCTTACCACATAAAACTTCCACATCTCTAACAATACAAATTGGAGAGATGGTCTCTCTATTAGCAAGCTGAATAGCCACATTAATTTCTTCAAGTTCACAAGAACCAATTTGATGCATAATTTCCCTATAAAGCTCATAAGGAATAGCACTAGAACTTGCACCAATATCGCATAAGCCATAATAGCAATGATCACATATTCTAACAGAAAGCACATGAACACTAGTTTTCTTGGATTTACTTGGATGTGAAACAATATTAGAAGCATCTTCACAAAATATAATATGTTCATCTTCTACATTTTCAGTAACCAAGTCCTTCACTATTGCTACCGCAAGTTCAATAGTTATTTCTTCATTAGGTTTTATACCTTTCTTTATACTTTTATTAAGCACATTAGTTACAATAGAATGTTCCTTTACCTTGGCAGGGAAGGGTACTTTCTCAATATAAGGTTCAAGCAAAACACGATCAGCAGTACAAACTTCAATATTTCTAGTAGAAACACAACTAACAATATCCTTATAAGGTGCATGATACTTGTTCCACTCCTTTTTGGGAACATCAAGATAAGAGGCAAAAGCCTTAAAACAATTTGCAAGAATTTGAGAATCAATACCATAAACAACACTAGTATTACGAAAGTCATCAGTTTGCATAAAAGATTGAATGCATTCATAATCGTAATTAATATCTGATTTTCTTCCTTTATCATTCTCCCATCCTTCAGTATTTTCCTGTATGCAGCCGAGAAGATCCCATTTAGCTTCTTCCTTCATATGTGTAAATGATCCAGAACAAGAAGCATCCAATAAATCCTTATTATGAAGAGAAAGCCTCGCATAGAAGTTATTAACAACTAATATTACTAGGGAGCTCATGAATGGGACATTTAAGCATTAGCGAATTCAATCTCCCCCACAATTGGTCAATACTCTCTCCATCTTGAGGCTAGAAATTATATATTTGATTCCGATCTTTATGAATCTCACTTGGAGGATTGAATTTAGAATAAAAGAGAGGTACAATTTACTCCAATCCAATAGATCGACCATTCTTTAGCATTTTATACCATTCCGCAGCTCTTTCCATAAGTGATAAAGAGAATAATTTCCTCTTAACTTGGTCCATTGAGATACCTGCACACTTGAACAACTCACATAATTCATGTCTAAAGAGTAAATGATCACCTGGATGGACAGTTCCATCTCCATAATAGCACTTATTCATAACATGTTCAACAATTTTCATATGTATTTTAAAAGGATCCAATTGAGCACGCGGTGGTTCATCCACTACCGTAACAGTGGTAGTAGTAATTCCAAATAGAGAGTCAAACGGATATGCCTCCATAATGAAATAAATCAGTAGCAGACTGAAATAAAAACATCACTTACAGTAAAAGTTACCTTTACCAATTCCACTCTTCAATAGCGCTAAGATCCCCAGCAACGGCACCAGAAAATAGTCTTGATGACCCACCGTGTATCGTAGTACTTTCGATAAATAAGAGTATCGAACCGAACGAGGAGCAGAAGGTGTTGACAAGCAGTTTTGATCGAGGATTCACTGTAAACACTAGCAAACAGGTTTGCAGGGGTATTTGGTATTGCAGATAAATAAACTACGAGTAAATAAAATGCAATAATAATAATTGCTGCGAGTGGCCCAATCTTTTTTACAGCAAAGGACAAGCCGGTTATTTTACTTATGATGAACAAACATTCCTGAGGACACGCGGGAATTACGTCAAGTGCTTTCGCTTCACATAGTTGAATAATATTCAATGGTTTGATAAGTGTTGTGTGGGCGAACCTATGGTAATGCACTACCCCGTACTTGGACTAATGCATACTTGTGATTATACCTCTTGCAAGAAGATGCAAGTACAAGAAATTAATTAAGATAAATCTAACCACAACCTTAAACTTTGAGATTCTACACTCTCTTGTGCACCGGTTTCCTAACAGGGGTTTGGGTTTCTGTCCTCCCGCAACCCCACAATTAGTAGCCAAATACACAATGCATTCCCCTAGGCCCATAAAGGTGAAGTATCATGTAGTCGATGTTCACATGACACCACTAGAAGAATAGCACCACAACTTAAATATCAAATCATTGCATATTACTCAACACAGTTCCACTACTAATAGCATGACTTCTCCCATGTCCTCAAGAACTAAACGAACCACTCACGAGACATCATATGGATCATGATCAGAGGTGATATGATGATGAATAACAATCTGGACATAAACTTAATTCACTGGTTTCACTCAATAGCATCAACTACAAAGAGTAATCAACACCGGAAAAGTTTCCCCTATGAACTAGACAAGTATTGAACCCAGTATCTTACAGCGGGATGGCGTGGAGGCGGCGGTGATGATGATACGACTAGTGCACGCAAGAGAAGGACATGCAGCGAGCCAGTATGTGCTTAGTACAGGTTTCATATCTTATCTTGTGCTTATTTCTGCTACATGCTGTTATCTGATCTCTACATTGCATAATACATGTTTGAATAGTTCATTGTTGTAACTATGTTTGTAATATTACCAGAATGCAGTTGTAATGAAGCAGTCATCATTAGAAGATATGCACCAAAAAAGGATCTGTAGCGAGCCTGTGCAACATTATGATGTAAGTTTGTTCTTAGTACAAGTTCCATACATTTTCTTGTGCTTATTTTTGCAACTTTTTATTATCTTATATCTACATTCCATAATACATGTTTGAATAGTTCACTGTTGTAACTATGTTTGCAATATTACTAGAATGCAGTTGTAATGAAGCAATCCTTAGTAGAAGATAGAGGGCAAAAAGGTTCTATAGTGAGCCTATGCAACGATATAATGTAAGTCTGTGCTTAGTACTTGTGACTATCTCATATCGACAATGCTTAATACATGTTTGCATAGTTCATCGTTTAACTCTTTTGGCAATATTATCATAATGCAGTTGTAATGATGCAATCCTCATTAGAAGAGAGGCCCACAAAAAGTTCTGACATTTCTTCTGATGCATCCTCCCATAGCCGTCAACCTAGACTATTCCTTTCATCAAATAGTAAATATCTCAAGGTTGTACTATATGAAAGACATGGTGTTGCTGATCTAAGATCTGTAGCTGATGTGTTGAAAAAGAGTACACAAGATTCAATCAAGGCGATTGCCAATTATTAGCGTGTTATTGATGATGCTAATAGAAGCCCTTCATGATTATATGTATTTTTTTATTTGGGCACATTAATTGCCTTGTAATTTTCCTCATTATTTTATTTGTGTATGTAATTGGGTATATCATTGCTATCAACTTTTAATTGTAATTAGCTTTCGTAATAAGTTTAGTAGGCCCATGAAATTTAATGGGCCTTCTCATAAACCTAACTGGGCCAACCCAGAATGCAAGTTGACTAGTCAAACGACCAGGGCCCTACCACTTACTTACTGGGCCGCCTAGTTATTGTAGTGTGGGCCCCACTTTTATTTTGGTTCGGTCCACTGACTTATTGGGCCATCCCACTTGCTTTAAGGTGGACCCCACTTACTAACTGTGCCGGCCCGATAACAGGAAAGTGAGCCCCACGTTCTTATTAGGCCAGCCCACTTGCTTTAAGGTGGACCCCACTTACTAACTGGGTCGGCCCAATAATAGGAAAGTGCGCCCCATTTTTATTTTGGGCCGGCCCACTGACTTATTGGGCCAACCCACTTGCTTTAAGGTGGACCCCACTTACTAACTGGGTAGGCCCGATAACAGGAAAGTGGGCCCCACATGCTTATTGGGCTGGCCTGTTTGTCTGTTGACCGGTCAAATAAAAACATTTGGACCGGTCCACATACTTATTGGGCCAGCCAGATTTTCCTGTTGATGGGTCAAACAAAGACATTCGGCCCAGCCCACATGACTATTGGGTTGACCCATTTATCATGTTGACCGATCAAACGAAGACATTCGGCCCGGCCTACCTGTTCAGTGGGCCCGCCCAACTATCCTTTTGACCGGTCAAACGAAGGCATTCGGCCCGGCCCACGTGCTTAGTGGGCCGGCCCATTTAAGTTTTGACCAGTTAACCTTAGAGATTAGGCCCGGCCCACATACCTAATAGACCAGCCCAGTTATATAGTTGATCGGTCAAACTAAGCTGGCCCGACCGGCATACTAAATGGGCCGGCATGCTTAAGGCGCAGCAGGCCTTGTGTGGGCCTACCATCTACCACGGGGTTTCAGCCGGTTAACAGTGTTAACTGACAGTTAACGGCGTCTGCCACGTGTTAGTTTGCATGACGTCAACAGTCAACAGCCTCCCGAAAACTCTTCTGTAACGGTCTGATTTTCCGTGGCCAAAGGGCGCCCAAACGCGACGCAGCAAAAAATTTGTGGTAGGCCTTTACCTGACGCAGTATGGACCACAGAACTCATATCGTCGGCTTAGGCCCATAGGCGACGAAAAAGGGGCCATACCTGAAAAAATTTGATGTTAAGGATCAGAACTTTTCTTGTAGTGTAAGAAAAAGTTTGTGTTAAACTTTCCAGCTTATATTTCTGTTGTTTTTATTAAATATGAAAAATTACGAGATGAAAACGGGAGGGGGGGGGGAGACGGCGCCCGAGGGCACCACACCACCCCTAAGCGCGGGCCGGCCTCAGGCCGCGCCTAGGCCTGGTGTGGGAGCCCTAGAGCTCCTCTCCGACCCGGTTCCGCCATGTACCTTCCTTTCGTTACGAAACTTTTTTCTATATAATCCCAGATCCCCCGAGGTCCGTATATCGTGTTCTCGTTGTGTTTTTGTTTCGATATGTTTTTTTCCAGATGTCATCCCGGGGCTCATCTTCAGAGGATCACGAGCTGCGGCGCATGCGTGAGCTCCTCCGTTATCTTGATCGGGGGACCCTTGTTGGACGGATGGAGGAAGTAAAGGAGATATCATCAAGCAAAGAGGAACACATTGCTGCATGATCAAGGGCAAGAAAACCTACCCTTGTACGATCAATTAACGGTGGACGTGCTTTTTCTCATAATAGGCAGGGACCAATACCACCAGTTCCAGACCTCAGTTCTTTCCCTGTAGCAGAGGAAGCCATTCGAGTCACCGATGAGTTTTGTGATGAATATCATGCTCCGAGGAAGGAGGTGGAGATTCTTCGAGAGGAGAACAACAGGCTTCGCAGGATGTTGGAGAATTTTCTTACTCTAATCATGGACCTACCACCACCGAAGGAGTAATTCGTCATTGGTATTGGCATCCCATTGGCTTGTTCCATGCTTGGGGGAGTGTCGCGCTATCACACTATTATATTTTATCGTTTTACTTTTTAGTAGAGTCATATCATGAGTAGTGAAGTTATCATATAGAATATTTTGCAGTGTGGAAGTATCTCTCCTTTAGTCGATTATCTATCTATCCCTTGGTGTGAGTTGTCGTTATGAAATATTAATGAGAAGTTTTATCATTTACTTTCTACACCTTATTTTAGTCTGTAATTTCTGTCATATGATTAATCTTGTGTTTAGTATTGGTATCACTTTGGGAGCATCAAGTAATTCTAGTTGGTCTTGGCAAACTTAGCATTGGTCAGTAGCAACAATACTTTGAGGCTTAATTGAAAAGATAGAAATACATGTAGATACATTATTCCATTATCTTTCTTTCTTGTTGGCTCATAAGCTTAGTATTCTCAAGTTAAAATCGTTTGTACTTCCAAGGAAGATTGGATGATTGTTTTCTATCACATATATTGTTTGTTTCATGCAACTCTTATTCTTGCTACCCAGCTTTGCTATCCAAAGACATGTACTGAGAGGGAATACTTCTCGTGCATCCAAACCTTGAACCAAAACCCAATGCTATTTGTGTCCACTATATCAACCTATATGTGGTATTTCATAGCCACTCCAAAGTGAATTTCTTGTGTGCTACCTTTAAACCTTCAAACGTTATTACCTTTTTTGTGTTTTGTTTTAGCTGGTGAGGAAGTGTTGAATGCTTTATCTTCTCTTTCATATTTATTATGGCTTCGCACCTTGACTAGCATGCACAATGTGCTAATCCTTAATTTTGCAAAAGAGCAAGCGCGGGTGCCCAACCCACTAAAATATAAATTGAACCAATAATCCAAATCTCCTAACACTATGTACTTGAGAAATCATGAACCTAGCTTGTTCAAACAAAAGAGAAGAGGAACTTTATTGTTCTCTCTATGGGAGCCGCTCTTCAAGCCATTGAACATGAAAAGATGATAAATCATTTGATGCCATTCGTTGACATAGACATACACCACTCTAAAAATTACATTTTCATACATCTGATTCATTTAAAACAAAAGGCTCTAGCACATGAGTAATCTTGTTTCCCTCTGCGAAGGGCCTATATTTTACTTTCATGTTGAGTAAGTAAACCTATTCCCCTGTATCTCAAGCAAGCATTTGAGTTGTTGTGATCCAACCATTTATGTGTGTTGATGCATTCAATCATATTTTTTTATCCTTTCTTGTGTAGCATAATGCTTTTATCTGAATGAATATAACGTTGAAAGCTATCTATGATTGTAAAGAGACTATACTTATTGAGCATGTGATTTCTACAATATAAGCTCTAATATAAATACTCCGCTCGAAAGATAAGTACAATCTGTTAATTTTTCTCTGACCAAGAACGAAAGTTTGCCATCACCAATTATGATTTTCTCTGTGCACTTCTATTAGTGACTCCTTACTCTTTGCAAGTTGAATTATATAAGAGGAAGTTGTTTTATATGATGACTTGTGTATTGGTAAGTATGATGCTTCTTATCCATATTTTGTTTATCGACGCTTCACTCCATAAACCCGTGGTCTAGTTTACTAAGTTCAGATTTCGCTTGGGGACAAGCGAGGTCTAAGCTTGAGGGGAGTTGATACGTTCAAATTGCATCACTATTTTATATCATAATTTACTATTATTCATTGATATATTTCATATTTAGAGATGATACTTATGTCATTTCATCTATTTTTGCATGTTTGATGATTATTGGAGAATTAACTGCCGGAATCAGAATTCTGCTGGAAAAAGGACCGTCAAGATACCATGTTTATGAAGAACAAAATTCTCAGAAAATACCCAGAAACTCCTATTTTGCCATATGTCGGAGGAAGCCAGAAGAGGAGCCTGAGGTGGGCCGGGGCCCACACCACCCCTAGGCGCGGGCCACCCCCTGGCCGCGCCTAGGCATGGTGTGGTGGCCCTGGCGCACCTATGACATTGATCCTTCGCGTATTTCATCCCCCTGAGAACCCTCAGACTGGTGTAGCAAACAGAGAAATACTATGTCGCCGCTATGGGGTGGAAAACCACAGAGAGAGAAAAGCTCTCCGGCAGGCAGAAATCTGCTGGGGAAATTCCTTCCTGGAGTAGGGAAATCGTCGCCATCATCACCGTCATCGAGCTAGATGATACGTCTCAAACGTATCTATAATTTCTTATGTTCCATGCTAGTTTTATGACAATACCTACATGTTTTGCTCACACTTTATAATGTTTTTATGCATTTTCCGGAACTAACCTATTAACAAGATGCCAAAGTACCAGTTCCTGTTTTCTGCTATTTTTGGTTCCAGAAAGGCTGTTCGGGCAATATTCTCGGAATTGGACGAAACGAAAGCCAAACATCTTATTTCACCGAGACGGACCAGAACACCGAAGGGGAGACGGAGAGGAGGCCCAGGGCCCCCAGACCACAGGGCCGCGCGGGTGGACCCCTGGCCACGCCGGCCTATGGGGAGGGCGCCCTGGTGCCCCTCCGATGCCGCCTCTTCGCCTATAAAGTACCTCGCGACCTAAAAACGCGACACCGATTGACGAAACTCCAGAAAGACTCCAGGGACGCCGCCGCCATCGCGAAACTCCAATTCGGGGGACAGAAGTCTCTGTTCCGGCACGCCGCCGGGACGGGGAATTGCCCCAGGAGTCATCTCCATCGACACCACCGCCATCTTCATCGCCGTTGCTCGTCTCCCATGATGAGGAGGGAGTAGTTCTCCCCGAGGCCGAGGGCTCTACCGGTAGCTATGTGGTTCATCTCTCTCTCCCATGGTGTGATCTTTATGTGATCATGAGCTTTGTATCACTATTAATCTATGTGCTACTCTAGTGATGTTATTAAAGTAGTCTATTCCTCCTCCATGATGTAATGTTGACAGTGTGTGCATCATGTAGTACTTGGCGTAGGTTATGATTGTAATCTCTTGTAGATTATGAAGTTAACTATTACTATGATAGTATTGGTGCGATCTATTCCCCCTTTCATAGCTATTGTTGGCAGTGTGTATGCTATGTTAGTACTCGGTCTAAATTGCAACGGTCTATTATGCACTCTAGAGGTTACTTTAATATGAACTCCGGATGTTGTGGAGCTTGTTTAATCTGGCTTGAGGTGTGCTTTTGTAGCCCTACACAATGAATGGTGTTTGTTATCCAACAAGAGAGTGTAGAGAAAGTAGCATTTATTTATCCAGTTATGTGATCATTGTTGAGAGTGTCCACTAGTGAAAGTATGATCCCTAGGCCTTGTTTCTAAGCATTGAAACACCGTTTCCAACAAGTTATGTTACATGTTTGCTTGCTGCCATCTTTATTTCAGATTGCAATTACTACTTACAATCATCCATATTACTTGTATTTCACTATCTCTTCGTCGAACTAGTGCACCTATACATCCGACAAGTGTATTAGGTGTGTTGGGGACACAAGAGACTTCTTGTATCGTAATTGCGGGGTTGCTTGAGAGGGATATCTTTGACCTCTACCTCCCCGAGTTCGATAAACCTTGGGTGATTCACTTAAGGGAAACTTGCCGATGTTCTACAAACCTCTGCTCTTGGAGGCCCAACACTGTCCACAGGAATAGAAGCGTGCGTAGACATCAAGCTATTTTCCGGCGCCGTTGTCGGGGAGGTAAGGTAAAAGGTATTCACATCCTCCGACTACTAAGCTATTTCCTAGCACTGTTGCCAGTGTGTGAGTGCTCGAAGTTATTTCCTTTAGATCCTGCAATTGCATCTTTTTGTTTCTTGTTTTTATTTTTCACTAGTTAGGCATAATGGAAAACAACAATGAGTTTTTAATCTTTTTCCTGAGTTAATACATGAATTGTGTGATGCGAAAATTAAAAAATCTATGGAACCTTATTTGCATGCTAGTAGCAATGTTATTAGTATGAACGCAATTACTGCTAATGCTATGGAGAAGTCTAAGCTTGGGGAAGCTAGTTTTTATGATCTTTTTAGCTTCCCATCTTTAGGGGAGAAAATTTTCTCTGATAATACTTTATCTCCCATATGCGATAACTCTAATGATGCTTATGATATTTTAAATCCACCTGTTGAAATTATTCCATAGAAAATACCTATGAAAATTATTGAACGTGTTATGGATAACCGCTATGAAGGGGATAGAACTGTCCATCCCGGAGATCATTTACTGTTTTTGCATGAATTATGCGGGTTATTCAAGTGTGCAGGTATCTCTATGGATGAAGTGAGGAAGAAACTATTCTCTATGTCGTTGTCTGGTAAAGCGACGGATTGGTATAAATTGATGAAGAATATGCATTCTCTTGATTGGGAGGATATTATGCCTCTATTTTATTCTAAATTCTATCCTCCAAGTGAAATTCACAAAGACCGAAACCGCATATATAATTTCTGGTCTCATGATGGAGAGAGTATTGCCCAAGCATGGGGGAGATTGAAGTCTTTAATGCTCAAATGCCCCATTCATTGATAATTTCTATGCAAGACTTTCTTTTCAAGATAAAACCTTGCTGGATACTACTTGTTCTGGATCATTCACGCGCAATAAAGAAGAGTTTAAAAGGGACCTTTTTGATCAGATTCAGGAGAACGCTGAAGATTGGGAGAACGACAAAGGTAAAGAATCAGGTACAAACTATGAATACGAATGCATTAAGTCTTTCACTGAAACTGTTGATTTTCAAGAGCTTAGTGCTAAATATGGTCTTGATCCTCAAATTATGGTTGATTGCTATAGGGCCTTTGCTTCTCATATTAATGTTCCTAAAGAAAACTGGTACATGTATCATGAACCTTTTAAAGACACTTGCATGGAAAATAAAATTGTTGTTAATGATTGCAATAGACATGCCCAAACTTCTTATAAGCATGTTAATTTTTGTGGAATGCATAGACCTTGTGGAATTAATCAAATCGAAGATGAATATTGTATCCATCATAGGAATGAAAAAACTAGAAAGTGGTTTAGGGCTCTAGATGATCTTGGTGAAAAAGTTTGTGCCCTCTCTATCCTTTTATTTGTGAACTTTGCCATAGAGTGAGTCATTTTAATTTTCAATGCTCCTCCAATGATAATTCGAACCCCATGAGTGCTGCAAATTTGTATTGTGATGATGAAATCCTTCCTAATCAGCATGATGAACTTACTTTATTTGTGGGGTGTGAAGAGTTATCAAGAAAAATTTCTTTGTTAGATATGAATGATCTTGATATTAATAGTGTCCTGCATGGGTGTCTTTCTTATTGCATTGATAATTGCCATACAAATACTTACATACAAAATATTTTAGAAGATGACACTTTGCCAAAATATGATAGGACCGCTGTGTGTTTTGAACTTATTAATGAAAAGGAGGAATCCTCCCAAGTTTCTTCTATTGTTTCTGGAAATAAATCAGGTTATGTGGAGAAGCCTCCCATCAAGCCTCTCCCTCCTAAAGAAGGGAACGAGGAGAAGGAGAAGAAGAAGAAGGGAACGAAGAAGAAGAAGAAGTGGGGGAATAAAAAGAAAGAGGTAACGGCATATCCCCGCGTGTATGAGATAACGATAGGTAACCGTAAGTATGTTGCTCCTAATGATTATTATGATAATGAATCTGAGTACAATGATCTTCCTATGCCCTTTACCTACATTAGTGATCATGATTTGAAAGAGCACACTACTTTTGATATTGAAAATCTCTAGGAAACTAATTCTGAAAATGATGATGTTAATAATTGCCATAGTATTAGTACTATCCATGCTTCTTCCCATAATGATATAGAAAGCTCTAAGCTTGGGGATGAGGTGTTTGAAAATCCTTTTGCTACTGATGATTATATGCTTGATACATATCCTTCTAGTAACAATGATGGCAAGGTTACATATGAACATACTGTGGAGGATAACTATTCTATTTCTTATGATGACACTATGCCTCCAATCTTTTACAATTATTATAAAGAATGCTATGACATAGGTTATAATCACCCTTATGAAACTTGTCATAGTTATGATGGGATTGCCAAAAACCATTCCCTTAGTATGTAACTTGTTTATCATGTTCAAATTCTTGATAATGATCCTGCTCCAATTACTATCAATGAGAAGAATTCTTCTTATGCCAAAATTAATGATACTTTTATGCATATGAACCATGATAAGAATGTTTTAAGTGATGGTTATATTGTGGATTTCATCAATGATGCTACTGGAAGTTATTATGAGAGAGGGAAACATGGTTATATGCATCTTAATAATATTAAGTTTCCCCTCTTTATGTTGAGAATCTTGAAGTTACTCGTGTTTTATCTTCTTATGCTTGTCACTTTGCTCCTCATGAATTTATTTGTGTATAAGATTCCTTCTCATAGGAAGTGGGTTAGGCTTAAATTTGTTTCATACTTGCTTTTTGATGCTCTCTTTGCTTCAACTATCATTCTTATGTGAGCATCATTAAAATTACTGAGCCCATCTTAATGGCTATAAAGAAAGCACTTCTTGGGAGATAACCCATGTATTTATTTTGCTACTGTTTTGTTGTGTCTTGGAAGTTGTTACTACTGTAGCAACCTCTCCTTATCTTTATTTTATTGCATTGTTGTGCCAAGTAAAGTCTTTGATAGTAGGGTTGATACCAGATTTGGATTACCGCGCAGAAACAGATTTCTTACTGTAACGAAATTGAGCAGCCCCGTCTGTAGGTAACTCAGAAAAATCTGCCAATTTACGTGCATGATCCTCAGATACTTACGCAACTTTCATTCAATTTGAGATTTTTCATATGAGCAAGTTAAGTGCCCCAGGAAAATTCATCTTTACGGACTGTTCTATTTTGACAGATTCTGCCTTTTGTTTCGCATTGCCTATTTTGCTATGTTTGATGGATTTCTTTGTTCCATTAACTTTCAGTAGCTTTGTGCAATGTCCAGAAGTGTTAAGAATGATTATGTCACCTCTGAATATGTGAATTTTAGATTATGCACTAACCCTCTAATGAGTTTGTTTTGAGTTTGGTGTGGAGGAAGTTTTCAAGGGTCAAGAGAGGAGGATGATACAATATGATCAAGAAGAGTGAAAAGTCTAAGCTTGGGGATACCCCCGTGGTTCATCCCTGCATATTTTAAGAAGACTTAAGCATCTAAGCTTGGGGATGCCCAAGGCATCCCATCTTCATCGACAACTTATCAGGTCACCTCTAGTGAAACTATATTTTTATTCCGTCACATCTTATGTGCTTTACTTGGAGCGTCTGTGTGTTTTATTTTCATTTTGTTATTTTCATTCTCTGAGTAAATTCGGATCCTAGCAATCCATGTGTGGGAGAGAGACACGCTCCGCTTTTTCATATTGAACACTGGTGTTCTTAGTTTTACTTTTAGTGTTCATGGCGAAAGTTGAAAGCTGCTTCGTTCATTGTTATTTGGTTGGAAACAGAAAATGCTTCATGTGGTAGTTGGTATACTGTCTTGAATAATTTGATACTTGGCAATTGTTGTGCTCAAATAGATCATGTTTAAGCTCTTGCATCATGTACTTTGCACCTATTAATGAAGAACTACCATAGAGCTTGTTGAAATTTGGTTTGCATGATTGGTCTCTCTAGAGTCTAGATATTTTTTGGTGAGGTGTTTGAACAACAAGGACGACAGTGTAGAGTCTTATAATGCTTGCAATATGTTCTTATGTAAGTTTTTCTGTACCGGTTCATACTTGCGTTTGCTTCAAACAACCTTGCTAGCCAAAGCCTTGTATTGAGAGGGAATTCTTCTCGTGCATCCAAATCCTTGAGCCAAAACCTATGCCATTTTTGTCCACCATACCTACCTACTACATGGTATTTCTCTGCCATTCCAAAGTAAATTACTTGAGTGCTACCTTTAAAATTTCATTCTTTGTCTTTGCAATATATAGCTCATGGGAAAATAGCTTAAAAACTATTGTGGTAAATAATATGTAGCTTATGTATATTATTTCTTATAAGTTGCTTGTTGAGCGGTAACCATGTTTCTGGGGACGCCATCAACTATTACACCTTTGTTGAATATCATGTGAGTTGCTATGCATGTTCGTCTTGTCTGAAGTAAGGGTGATTTATCATGATCAAATGGTTTGAGTATGCATATTGTTAGAGAAGAACATTGGGCCGCTAACTAAAGCCATGTATCATGGTGGAAGTTTCAGTTTGGACAATTAATCCTCAATCTCTTATGAGAATATTATTTGTTGTTGAATGCTTATGCATTAAAGAGGAGTCCATTATCTGTTTTCTATGTTGTCCCGGTATGGATGTCTAAGTTGAGAATAATCAAAAGCGAGAAATCCAATGCGAACTTTCTTCTTAGACCTTTGTACAAAGCGGCATAGAGGTACCCCTTTGTGACACTTGGTTGAAACATATGTTATGCAATGATAATCCATGTAAATCCAAGCTAATTAGGACAAGGTGCGAGCACTATTGGTATTCTATGCACGAGGCTTGCAACTTATAGGATGTCTTATGCATAACACATATGAAATATTACTACCGTTGACAAAATTGTTTCTATGTTTTCAAAATAAAAGCTCTAGCACAAAAATAGTAATCCCCGCTTCCTCTCGCGAAGGGCCTTTCTTTTACTTTATGTTGAGTCAGCTTTACCTATTTCTTTCTATCTTAGAAGCAAACACTTGTGTCAACTCGTGTGCATTGATTCCTACATACTTGCTTATTTGCATTCATCATATTACTTTGTGTTGACAATTATCCATGAGATATACATGTTGAAGTTGAAAGCAACTCGCTGAAACTTATATCTTCCTTTGTGTTGCTTCAAAACTTTCTACTAAGAATTTATTGCTTTATGAGTTAACTCCTATGCAAGTCTTATTGATGCTTGTCTTGAAAGTACTATTCATGAAAAGTCTTTGTTATACGATTCAATTGTTTAATCATTGTCTTTACCATTGCTTCGAATCACTGCATTCATCTCATATGCTTTACAATAGTATTGATCAAGATTATGATAGCATGTCACTTCAGAAATTATCTTTGTTATCGTTTACCTACTCGAGGGCGAGTAGGAACTAAGCTTGGGGATGCTTGATACGTCTCAAACGTATCTATAATTTCTTATGTTCCATGCTAGTTTTATGACAATACCTACATGTTTTGCTCACACTTTATAATGTTTTTATGCATTTTCCGGAACTAACCTATTAACAAGATGCCGAAGTGCCAGTTCCTGTTTTCTGCTGTTTTTGGTTCCAGAAAGGCTGTTCGGGCAATATTCTCGGAATTGGACGAAACGAATGCCAAACATCTTATTTCACCGAGACGGACCAGAACACCGAAGGGGAGACGGAGAGGAGGCCCAGGCCCTCCAGACCACAGGGCCGCGCGGATGGACCCCTGGCCGCGCCGGCCTATGGGGAGGGCGCCCTGGTGCCCCTCCGACGCCGCCTCTTCGCCTATAAAGTCCCTCGCGACCTAAAAACGCGACACCGATTGATGAAACTCCAGAAAGACTCCAGGGACGCCGCCGCCATCGCGAAACTCCAATTCGGGGGACAGAAGTCTCTGTTCCGGCACGCCGCCGGGACGGGGAATTGCCCCCGGAGTCATCTCCATCGACACCACCGCCATCTTCATCGCCGTTGCTGTCTCCCATGATGAGGAGGGAGTAGTTCTCCCCCGAGGCTGAGGGCTCTACGGTAGCTATGTGGTTCATCTCTCTCTCCCATGGTGTGATCTTTATGTGATCATGAGCTTTGTATCACTATTACTCTATGTGCTACTCTAGTGATGTTATTAAAGTAGTCTATTCCTTATCCATGATGTAATATTGACAGTGTGTGCATCATTGCTGGCGTGTAGTTGACGTGGGAGTTAGAGATCTTTGCGGTGTAACTTTTCGTCAGATCCCCGGCAACGGCGCCAGAAATTTAGCTTGACACGCGTACAGCATGCGACCGTTGGGAACCCCAAGTGGAAGGTGTGATGCGTACAACAGTAAGTTTCCCTTAGTTAGAAACCAAGGTTTATCGAACCAGTAGGAGTCAAGAAGGACGTTGAAGGTTGATGGCGGCGAGATGTAGTGCGGCGCAACACCAGGGATTCCGGCGCCAACGTGGAACCCGCACAACACAAACCAAGTACTTTGCCCCAACGAAACAGTGAGGTTGTCAATCTCACCGGCTTGCTGTAACAAAGGATTAGATGTATAGTGTGGATGATGATTGTTTGCAGAAAACAGTAGAACAATTGCAGTAGATTGTATTTCAAATGTAAAAAATTGACCGGGGTCCACAGTTCACTAGTGGTGTCTCTCCCATAAGATAAATAGCATGTTGGGTGAACAAATTACAGTTGGGCAATTGACAAATAGAGAGGGCATGACCATGCACATACATGATATGATGAGTATTGTGAGATTTAATTGGGCATTACGACAAAGTACATAGACCGCTATCCAAGCATGCATCTATGCCTAAAAAGTCCACCTTCAGAGTTATCATCCGAACCCCTTCCGACATTAAGTTGAAAACAACGTACAATTGCATTAAGTATGGTGCGTAATGTAATCAATAACTACATCCTCGGACATAGCATCAATGTTTTATCCCTAGTGGCAACAAGACATCCATAACCTTAGAGGTTTCGTCACTCCCTGCATTCACTGAGACATGAACCCACTATCGAGCATAAATACTCCCTCTTGGAGTTAAGAGTAAAAACTTGGCCAGAGCCTCTACTAATAACGGAGAGCATGCAAGATCATAAACAACACATAGGTATAAATTGATAATCAACATAGCATAGTATTCTCTATCCATCGGATCACAACAAACACAACATATAGCATTACAGATAGATGATCTTGATCATGTTCGGCAGCTCACAAGATCCGACAATGAAGCATAATGAGGAGAAGACAACCATCTAGCTACTGCTATGGACCCATAGTCCAGGAGTGAACTACTCACTCATCACTCCGGAGGCGATCATGGCGGTGTAGAGTCCTCCGGGAGATGAATCCCCTCTCCGGCAGGGTGCCGGAGGCGATCTCCTGAATCCCCCGAGATGGGATTGGCGGCGGCGGCGTCTCTGGAAGGTTTTCCGTATCGTGGCTCTCGGTACTGGGGGTTTCGCGATGAAGGCTATTTGTAGGCGGAAGGGCAGGTCAAGGGGCGTCACGAGGGGCCCAGGAGACAGGGTGGCGCGGCCAGGGCTTGGGCCGCGCCGCCCTACCTTCTGGCCGCCTCGTGGCCCCACTTCGTTGACTCTTCGGTCTTCTGGAAGCTTCGTGTGAAAATAGGCCCCTGGGCGTTGATTTCGTCCAATTCCGAGAATATTTCCTTACTAGGATTTCTGAAACCAAAGACAGTAGCAAACAAAGAACCGGCTCTTCTGCATCTCGTTAATAGGTTAGTGCCGGAAAATGCATAAAATATATTACGTAAAGTATGCATAAAACATGTAGATATCATCAATAATGTGGCATGGAACATAAGAAAATATCGATACGTCGGAGACGTATCAGCATCCCCAAGCTTAGTTTCTGCTCGTCCCGAGCAGGTAAACGATAACAAAGATAATTTCTGGAGTGACATGCCATCATAACCTTGATCATACTATTGTAAAGCATATGAGCTGAGATCAAATCATTCAAAGCAAGTATCTATATTGATATAAGAGATGATAATGCAAGAGTTAGACAAGCTAGAAGTTTTCATGAACTATTGCTTTAAAGACATGCAACCATACAAAGTTCATTAAAGATGTATTAAGTATTCAGCATAGAAGTTCTATCCTTCATTCCAAGCATCAAGTAAATTTTCACAACATAAGAAGGATTCAGTCAAGTAAACATAAACATGAACGTCATGAATCAACTATTTCGAAGTCTACTCAACCGGTGAGCGCAAGCATTTGGTATTAGCACCAGGATGTTATGGCATAAAGAACATTAATGGGGGTTTGGAAGGCCAAATGGAAGAAAGGTTTGCAAAGCTGTAAATGACCATTAGACAAGAGGAAGCCTTATGATCGAAGCTATGCAAGGAGTAGTGATTGCCATGCAACGGATGCACATAGAGCTATATGTGTATGAAAGCTCTCCAATGGAACTAGTGGGGGTGCATCCAACTTGGTTGCTCACGAAGACCTAGAGCACTTTTGAGGAGGCTCATCATTGGAATATACAACCCAAGTTCTATAGTGTAAATTCCCCACATAGTTATACTAGTAAAACATGAAAACTCTCTCATATGAATGTAGGTGCTAAACATGAGCACAAATGATGACTATGAATAATGCGGGTGCTAAAACATGAGCACAAGTGTGGATAAAAGATAGTAATGCTGCCCCCCTTTTTTTTATTCTCTTTTTTTTATTTTTTCTTTTTTTTCTTTTTTTCTTTCTTTTCATTTTTTTTTCTTTCTTCTTTTTTTTCTTTTTGATGGCCTCCACGGCTCTTTTCATTTTTAGGGGCAACATCCTAATTATGACAACACACTTTTTGGTACAAATAACTCATAATGAATGAAACATGATGTATGAAACCGTATGCCTCTCGCGGTGTAGCAGGATGTGCAATGATCTAGCGTAACATGGGTAAACCACACATCAGTCCGTATATGATCATGCAAAGCAATATATAAATAATAAATGACAACATGGCATGTAATGTAAAATGGATGTTGCATGGCAATATATCTCGGAACAGCTATGGAAATGTCGTGGTAGGTAGGTATGGTGGCTGTTTTGAGGAGATGTATGGGCTTATGTGTAGGAGAACAAGAGAAAGTTCTCCCACGGGTTTGGATGTACCTGCGAAGTATGCACAATTCTCAATGTGAGCAAAAGGCAATGCACAAGCATCGAAGAGGCTAGCAAATTTGGATGGTGGAAGTGCCAAAAACCGTAGCTTAACATTAGTCAAAAAGAACTCACAAGCTTATTGCAAACAACTAGCAGGTTCATCATTAAGAGCATGATTAAAATTTACTCCAAGGAGGGCCGTTCACGGTGGCACAAGTACCCCGCTAGCTCCCTCGACCTTCAACGACAACTTAGTTATTACGATGAACTCTCGTACATGGAAAGCTATCAAGTCCAACTACGCCTTCAACTATTTAAATAGAGTTTGTAGTACAAGCACAAGCTTAAAGACAACAATCCACTACTAATTTTAACTTATTTATCCAGCAAGCCTTACCATCTAAATACCTCAAAACATTTGCAAAGAATAAAGTTATCAAAGCTCAATGTTCTACAAGTATTTTATTATACACTACCACATGCAACATTTCCCGTTTCCAACCATACAACAATTTAACGAAGAAGAAACTTTCGCCATGAATACTATGAGTAAAGTCTAAGGACATATTTGTCCATATCCAACAGCGGAGCGTGTCTCTCTCCCACACAAAGAATTCTAGGATCCATTTCATTCAAACAAATCAAAAACAAAAACAAACCGACGCTCCAAGCAAAGCACATAAGATGTGACGGAATAAAAATATAGTTTCAGGGGAGGAACCTGATAATGTTGTCGATGAAGAAGGGGATGCCTTGGGCATCCCCAAGCTTAGACGCTTGAGTCTTCTTGATATATGCAGGGGTGAACCACCGGGGCATCCCCAAGCTTAGAGCTTTCACTCTCCTTGATCATGTTGTATCATCTCCCTCTCTTGATCCTTGAAAACTTCCTCCACACCAAACTCAAAACAACTCATTAGAGGGTTAGTGCACAATCAAAATATACATGTTCAGAGGTGACATAATCATTCTTAACACTTCTGGACATTGCACAAAGCTACTGAAAGTCAATGAAATCGAAAAATCCATCAAACACATCAAAACAGGCAATGCGAAATAAAAGGCAGAATCTGTCAAAACAGAACAGTTCGTAAAGAAGAATTTTATTGAGGCACCATACTTGCTCAAATGAAAATGCTCAAATTGAATGAAAGTTGCGTACATATCTGAGGATCACTCACGTAAATTGGCATAATTTTCTGAGTTACCTACAGAGAATTTTGCCCAGATTCGTGACAGCAAAGAAATCTGTTTCTCCGCAGTAATCCAAATCTAGTATGAACCTTACTATCAATGACTTTACTTAGCACAACACTGCACAAAACTAAGATAAGGAGAGGTTGCTACAGTAGTAAACAACTTCCAAGACACAAAATAAAAACAAAGGTACTGTAGTAAAAACATGGGTTGTCTCCCATAAGCGCTTTTCTTTAACGCCTTTTAGCTAGGCGCAGAAAGTGTATATCAAGTATTATCAAGAGATGAAGTGTCAACATCATAATTTGTTCTAATAATAGAATCAAAAGGTAACTTCATTCTCTTTCTAGGGAAGTGTTCCATACCTTTCTTGAGAGGAAATTGATATTTAATATTACCTTCCTTCATATCAATGATAGCACCAACAAGCTCAAGAAAAGGTCTTCCCAATATAATGGGACAAGATGCATTGCATTCAATATCCAAGACAACAAAATCAACGGGGACAAGGTTATTGTTAACGGTAATGCGAACATTATCAACTCTCCCCAAAGGTTTCTTTGTAGAGTTATCAGCAAGATTAACATCCAAATAACAATTTTTCAATGGTGGCAAGTTAAGCATATTATAAATTTTCTTAGGCATAACAAAAATACTTGCACCAAGATCACATAAAGCATTACAATCAAAGTCATTGACCTTCATCTTAATGATGGGCTCCCAATCATCCTCTAGCTTCCTAGGAATAGAAGCTTCGCGTTCTAGTTTCTCTTCTCTAGCTTTTATGAGAGCATTTGTAATATGTTTTGTGAAAGCCAAGTTTATAGCACTAGCATTAGGACTCTTAGCAAGTTTTTGTAAGAACTTTATAACTTCAGAGATGTGGCAATCATCAAAATTCAAACCATTATAATCTAAAGCAATGGGATCATCATCCCCAATGTTGGAAAAAATTTCAGCAGTTTTATCACAAGCAGTTTCAGCAGTTTTAGGCAGTTTTTCGCGCTTTGCATTTGAAGTGGAAACATTGCCAACACCAATTATTTTACCATTAATAGTAGGTGGTGCAGCAACATGTGTAGCATTAGCATTACTAGTAGTGGTAATAGTCCAAACTTTAGCTATATTATCTTCTTTTTCATTTTCTTCTCTTTCCCACCTAGCATGCAATTCGGCCATCAATCTTATATTCTCATTAATTCTAACTTGGATGGCATTTGATGTAGTAAAATTTTTATGATTATGATTTTCATGAGGCATAACTTTCGATTTCAAAAGATCAACATCAGCAGCAAGACTATCGACTTTAGAAGCAAGTATATCAATTTTCCCAAGCTTTTCTTCAACAGATTTGTTAAAAGCAGTTTGTGTACTAATAAATTCTTTAAGCATGGCTTCAAGTCCAGGGGGTGAATTCCTATTGTTGTTGTAAGAATTCCCATAAGAGTTACCATAGCCGTTGCCATTATTATAAGGATATGGCCTATAGTTGTTACTAGAATTGTTCCGGTAAGCATTGTTGTTGAAATTATTATTTTTAATGTAGTTGACATCAACATGTTCTTCTTGGGCAACCAATGAAGCTAACGGAACATTATTAGGATCAATATTTGTCCTATCATTCACGAGCATAGACATAATAGCATCAATCTTATCACTCAAGGAAGAGGTTTCTTCGACATGAATTTACCTTCTTACCTTGTGGAGCTCTTTCCGTGTGCCATTCAGCAGTAATTAATCATCATATTATCAAGAAGCTTTGTTGCCTCACCAAGAGTGATGGACATAAAGGTACCTCCAGCAGCTGAATCCAATAGGTTCCACGAAGAAAAATTCAGTCCTGCATAAAAGGTTTGGATGATCATCCAAGTAGTCAGTCCATGGGTTGGGCAATTTTTAACCAAAGATTTCATTCTTTCCCATGCTTGTGCAACATGCTCAGTATCCAATTGTTTAAAATTCATTATGCTACTCCTCAAAGATATAATTTTAGCAGGGGGATAATATCTACCAATAAAAGCATCCTTACATTTAGTCCATGAATCAATACTATTCTTAGGCGTAGATAGCAACCAATCTTTAGCTCTTCCTCTTAATGAGAAAGGGAACAATTTTAATTTTATAATGTCACCATCTACATCTTTATACTTTTGCATTTCACAAAGTTCAACAAAGTTATTGAGATGGGCAGCAAGCATCATCGAACTAACACTGTAAAATTGCTCTCGCATAACAAGATTTAGTAAAGCAGTGTTTAATTTCAAAGAATTCTCGTTGTAGTAGCAGTGTGGAGCAATAGGTGTGCATAAGAAATCATTATTATTTGTGGTTGTGAAGTCACACAACTTAGTATTCTCAGGAGTACCCATTTTAGCAATAGTAAATAAAGCAAACTAGATAAAGTAAATGCAAGTAACTAATTTTTTGTGTGTTTTTAATATAGAGTGCAAACAAGATAGCAAATAAAGTAAAACTAGCAACTAATTTTTTGTGTTTTGATTTAGTGCAGCAAACAAAATAGTAAATAAAATAAAGCAAGACAAAAACAAAGTAAAGAGATTGGGATGTGGAGACTCCCCTTGCAGCGTGTCTTGATCTCCCCGGCAATGGCGCCAGAAATTTACTTGCTGGCGTGTAGTTGACGTGGGAGTTAGAGATCTTTACGGTGTAACTTTTCTTCAGATCCCCGGCAACGGCGCCATAAATTTAGCTTGACACGCGTACAGCACACGACCGTTGGGAACCCCAAGTGGAAGGTGTGATGCGTACAGCAGTAAGTTTCCCTCAGTTAGAAACCAAGGTTTATCGAACCAGTAGGAGTCAAGAAGCACGTTGAAGGTTGATGGCGGCGAGATGTAGTGCGGCGCAACACCAGGGATTCCGGCGCCAACGTGGAACCTGCACAACACAAACCAAGTACTTTGCCCCAACAAAACAGTGAGGTTGTCAATCTCACCGGCTTGCTGTAACAAAGGATTAGATGTATAGTGTGGATGATGATTGTTTGCAGAAAACAGTAGAACATTTGCAGTAGATTGTATTTCAAATGTAAAGAACGGACCGGGGTCCACAGTTCACTAGTGGTGTCTCTCCCATAAGATAAATAGCATGTTGGGTGAACAAATTACAGTTGGGCAATTGACAAATAGAGAGGGCATGACCATGCACATACATGATATGATGAGTATTGTGAGATTTAATTGGGCATTACGACAAAGTACATAGACCGCTATCCAGCATGCATCTATGCCTAAAAAGTCCACCTTCAGGTTATCATCCGAACCCCTTCCAGGGGTGAACTACTCACTCATCACTCCGGAGGCGACCATGGCGGTGTAGAGTCCTCCGGGAGATGAATCCCCTCTCCAGCAAGGTGCCGGAGGCGATCTCCTGAATCCCCCGAGATGGGATTGGCGGCGGCGGCGTCTCTGGAAGGTTTTCCGTATCGTGGCTCTCGTGATCGGGGGTTTCGCGACGAAGGCTATTTGTAGGCGGAAGGGCAGGTCAAGGGGCGTCACGAGGGGCCCAGGAGACAGGGTGGCGCGGCCAGGGCTTGGGTCGCGCCGCCCTACCTTCTGGCCGCCTCGTGGCCCCACTTCGTTGACTCTTCGGTCTTCTGGAAGCTTCGTGTGAAAATAGGCCCCTGGGCGTTGATTTCGTCCAATTCCGAGAATATTTCCTTTCTAGGATTTTTGAAACCAAAAACAGTAGAAAACAGCAACTGGCTCTTCGGCATCTTGTTAATAGGTTAGTTCCAGAAAATGCATAAATATGATGTAAAGTATGCATAAAACATGTAGATATCATCAATAATGTGGCATGGAAGATAAGAATTTATCGATACGTCGGAGACGTATCAATCATATAGTACTTGGCATAGGTTATGATTGTAATCTCTTGTAGATTATGAATTTAACTATTACTATGATAGTATTGATGCGATCTATTCCCCTTTCATAGCTATTGTTGACAGTGTGTATGCTATGTTAGTACTCGGTCTAAATTTCAACGGTCTATTATGCACTCTAGAGGTTACTTTAATATGAACTCCGGATGTTGTGGAGCTTGTTTACTCCGGCTTGAGGTGTGCTTTTGTAGCCCTACACAATGAATGGTGTTTGTTATCCAACAAGAGAGTGTAGAGAAAGTAGCATTTATTTATTCAGTTATGTGATCATTGTTGAGAGTGTCCACTAGTGAAAGTATGATCCCTAGGCCTTGTTTCTAAGCATTGAAACACCGTTTCCAACAAGTTCTGTTACATGTTTGCTTGCTGCCATCTTTATTTCAGATTGCAATTACTACTTACAATCATCCATATTACTTGTATTTCACTATCTCTTCGCCGAACTAGTGCACCTATACATCTGACAAGTGTATTAGGTGTGTTGGGGACACAAGAGACTTCCTTGATACGTCTCCAACGTATCTATAATTTCTGATGTTCCATGCTTGTTTTATGACAATACCTACATGTTTTGTTCACACTTTATGATGATTTTATGCGTTTTCCGAAACTAACCTATTGACGAGATGCCGAAGTGCCAGTTCCTGTTTTCTGCTGTTTTTGGTTTCAAAAATCTTACATAGGAAATATTCTCGGAATTGGACGAAATCAAGGCCCATGATCTTATAATTCCACGAAGCTTCCAGAACACCAAGAGGGACCAGAGGGGAGGCCCAGGGCCCCCACACATGGTGGCGGCGCGGCCAGAGGGGGGGCGCCCCCTGGTGTGTGGAGCCCCCAGAAACCCTCCGACTCCGACTCTTTGCCTATTTAAGCCGTCCTGACCTAAAACTTCGAGGGGAATAAGCCACGATACGAGAAAATTTCCAGAGCCGCCGCCATCCTGAAGCCAAGATTCGGGGGACAGAAGTCTCTGTTCCGGCACGCCGCCGGGACGGGGAAGTGCCCCCGGAAGGCATCTCCATCGACACCACCGCCATCTTCATCACCGCTGCTGTCTCCCATGATGAGGAGGGAGTAGTTCTCCCCCGGGGCTGAGGGCTCTACCGTAGCTATGTGGTTCATCTGTCTCTTTGTGATCTAGTTGAATATCATCTATGTGCTACTCTAGTGATGTTATTAAACTAGTCTATTCCTCCTCCATGATGTAGTGTTGACAGTGTGTGCATCATGTAGTACTTGGTATAAGCTATGATTGTGATCTCTTGTAGATTATGAAGTTAACTATTACTATGATAGTATTGATGTGATCTATTCCTCCTTTCATAGTCTGTCGGTGACGGTGTGCATACTATGTTAGTACTCGGTATAATTGCGTTGGTCTATCATGCACTCTAAGGTTACTTAAATATGAACATCGAATGTTGTGGAGCTTGTTAACTCTGGCATTGAGGTGCTCTTGTAGCCCTACACAATGAATGGTGTTTGTTATCCAACAAGAGAGTGTAGAGTGGTTTTATTATGTGATCAATGTTGAGAGTGTCCACTAGTGAAAGTATGATCCCTAGGCCTTGTTTCCGAATATCGAATCTCCGCTTATTTACTGTTCTGTTGCATGTTTACTCGCTGCCATATTTTATTCAGATTGCTATTACCACTCATATACATCCATATTACTTGTATTTCACTATCTCTTCGCCAAACTAGTGCACTGTAATATCCCAGGTATTGGGGTTACAAAAAATAGAGGAAACAGATATGTGCATTGCATTCATGCATAGAAAATCTGGGGAATTTTCGCGCTTTAAAGTAAAACAGTCCAATGAATCGAAGTTTCACTTGACCTTGGTGGAATTGAAGTAGCTCATCAAGTCAAGCGCTACAAACCTCAATGTGACTTTGCTAAAACCTTGTTTTGGGAAGAGATGATTTGATCTAAGGGGTTAGATCAAATGGAACTAATAATCAACACAACAACACCTTACTCAATGATCAACTAATTGATCTTATAACAGATCATAATATGGTAATCATTGCCATAACATAAGAACATCTATTTAAGTACAAACCAAGTAACAATAAAATGGAGAAACCATTCTTGACTATCTTCTCCATGTCTTAAAACTAATCCATAATCCTACCATGAAACCTCATGGTATTCATTCCATTTCAACATTGGAATTATAACAAGAAGATCCACTACAGAAATAGATATTCTTCTCCATTCCAAGTTATTACACATCAAACCTAGAGAGGTGAGAGTTCTATAGTATTTATTAGAGAAGCAATTGAAAATCTTAAGCTAGAACCTTGGATATACATCCATGTATTCCAACCATCACTTTGAAGAGAAACCCTAGGATATTATTCCAGACCATCCCTAGAGAGAGAACCCAATTATATCAAACATAGATATTGATGATCACACCATTCTCTATGGAGCCTAACCTTAGGTTAGTATTAAAGACCTTTCCAAATGAGAGAGACCAATCATACAAATCATAGCTTTACCTATTTAAGAATAAGAGACAACCATTGAACTAAAGTATTAGAACTGTAAACCATTTCATCTTGGAGGGGTGAGATAACCAAATATCCAATTGGATAAGATAATATCCATGAGTTGATGAAATAAGGAGAAGACTAATCCAACTAAGTTAACCAAGTAGAATCTTAGCCTAGATACCTAAGTAAACATTAGGAGTACACCATAAACCCTAGAATAAACCATTCTTATATGAGAGAACTCAAGCTATGGAGTTACACTCAAATTAGTTAAGGCAACCCCTGGATTTGAGGGAGAGAACTATACTTATAACCAGATGACCATATCATCATTGTTTGAGTAGAACCCTAATATAATATCTCAGGCATTCTCCTGGGATATAAACTTTAGAGGCAACCATAGTAGTCCCATTAAAGAAGGTAAATTAGAAGTAATACACCCTAGTCGATCAAGACAATGCTTGATCATGGAAGTGAGAAACCTATTTAATGAGAGATCCTTAGGAAGCCAAACCTTGATCATTATAAATTGAGTGATGATCATAAACCCTAAGAACTTGAGGTAGGGATATTAAGAACAAGTGGATCATGCCTAATCCATGACCATGCTTTGGAGAAATAGGAGAATAATCCAAATGCTAACACTTATATGATTAGTAGATATTATTCACCACATGAAATCATAGGGAGGTAACCAGTAAGCAACCCTAGGCTTATATCCCAACCTTAACTTGTGAATCACTTGGTGATCATAAGTAGAATCCTACCATATCCATATCTCATAAATTAAAGAACCTAAGAAAATCTTAGAGTAAAACTCCATACTTAATATGATGAGAAACCATCCATCACTATGACCAAAGTTAACTATAAAAAGAACTATAACAACTTTAGTTACTTTAATGATAAATTGAGGATAGCAATAGGAGTGAATTGAGATAAGACAAAACTAATTCTCAAGTCCTTAGTAATTAAAAGAGAACATAAACAATTAAGCAAGTAACCATATTATTTTGGTTAGGGGAGATTAAACCCTAGCAAATGCAATATGATGATATCCCAACTCTACAAATTAGGAGTATATCTCAACCCTAGTTTATGTATCACTATGGTGATCATAATATGAACCTAGGCCATAATTGAAATTCAAACCAATTGCCATTAGGTGAATATCATTAGAACCCTAGTATGGCATAGTAATAAAATCTTATACTTCAATTATTAAACCTGAGGAAAACCCTGTGATACATCCTATAATTAAAACCATATGTGTGGTTATCAACCACTTATTCTTGTAATCAAGAGCAACCTTGGGGAAGACAATACCTACTTTAGGTACTTTCAAGATAATATTAGTGTTAACCTTACAAGGGGGTTGAAATAGAAATCATAAAACCCTAATAGATTGATGCTCACATAAAATCTTATGTGAACACCCAACCTTTCAAATAAGATAACAAGCCCTAATGATAACCTCTGAAATACCTTGAGCTGGAATTATCAACTCTAATCATTCCAAATGATTTGAATCATAAGAAAAATGAAAATAAAATGATGACATAAACTCATGTATAATAGCTATCTTGAATAAGCCACATGTATGCAATTTAATCAAATACAAAATACTTGTTCCAAAAAGAAAGAATGGTTTAATAATCACTGCTATATAAATTTGATGGAATTAACAAAGAAAGAAATTAGCAATTAAAAATTGGAATTAGAAGCAGAATACAAAAGAAATATAAAACAGAAAATAAATAAAGGAGAAAAAAAAGAAGCCTCACCTGGTCTTTACCTGCCGCAGCAGCCCAGCTAGGAAGGCCCAGAAGAAGCCCAGGCCCAGTCCAGCAGCCGAAGCCAGCATAGCCCACATACCTCTTCACCCGGATAAGAACGAAGAGGCGTCGTCGTCTTCGTCTTCGCCACAGTCGACGCACGCGGGGACGCCAACGCGATGAGGAGCGCCACGTCCCGGCCGCCGTGGCTGCCCACGCTCTCGACGACGACCGTCGAGCGTCGTATATATACGGGAAGGAAGCCAGAGCCTCGTTCTTCTTCTTTTCGTCGCCATGACCGAAACCCTAGCCGCCGGCAACCTTAGCAATCCATCGCTCCCGACCACCACGGAGCCCGCCGTTGAGCTCAGGAGGAGCGCTTCAACGCCCTCAGTCATCTGGTGCAGCCACAAGTCAAAGGGAGTTCGGTGGAGGGGGAATTTAGCCGTTCCCTTTCGCGGTACTGCGAGAGAAATGGCGACCACCGCGACGCCTCCGTCTTCAATCGATACCGGCGACCCTACAGGAACCATCCAGGTGACCTTGCGCATCTCATGAGCGTCTTATTGAACCCTAGATCATGCCGTAGCACCCCTGTCACCGTCGATCACCGTCCGCCGCTGCTGAACCTCACCGTCCGCCATGCTCCGGTGACCATTTCCGAGCGGCGCGGCCACCAGTAGCTTCACCTCGTTGCCCTCGTTCGAACCAGCACGCGCACGCCCCCGCGGGAGCTCGAGAACACCGGCGCCGTCGTCGACTGCCCCGCTGGTCACCGTGAGCCATGCCACGTTGGCGCCACCGTGGCGGGTGACATGGTCACTGGCCCACTAGCCGATGGCCGTGGGTAGGAATAGCCGGTAGGTTTAGCAGATTCATGTTTTAATTCAAATTTCATAATTACCGAAAGTTTGCAGTATCAATAAAAAATTCATATTAACTCGAAAAATATAAATGAGATATCAAGATGTTCATAAAAATAAATTCTATTTAATAAAAATATAATATGAAATTTTTATTTTTAATAAAAATTTAATTATTTAATACTTGTTAATTTAAGCCTTTTCTTTTAATTCTAAATGCAATTAAAATTCAGAAATTAAGAAAACATTTATAAGATAAATAAAACCAGTAAGCAAATAAAGAAAACATGAAAACAAATTTTCTTTATTTGTTATCTTTATTAAATCTTTATTGGGGATTTAAACTCTAATTAATAATTACCCTAAATATTAAAATCTTTAAAAATAGAAAAATACCAAATCCAATATTATTTTTTATTTCAAAATTATTAATAACTTTAATTTTGCAAACAAGTTATTAATTCAAGAATTTTAGGGTAATTAGAAAACCCTAGTTCCATAAGGGAGAAAACTAGGAACTCATCATTTTATGTGTAATCCCAAAACCCTAATTCAAATAGGAACCCTAGCTTCAATAATCAATATGAAACTTAAATTGCTTCTAACCTAAACCCTAGGTTAGAACATGTGGTCATGATACCTTCTTTCAAATCATAGAACCATAGTAGCAAATAAATACTTGTCTTGGCCACATAAAATGTAGAAGACCTATCACTAATATATGGGTATTCCATGTGTTCATCCTTATCAGACTTAACTAATTAAGTGGGATCAACCAAGTATAAAACCCTAGTTCCTATCCCAAAGACCACCATCCTTAGTTATCCATAATTAGCATCACACCATTGTGATGAACCCTAATACCAACTACACCTACTATTTTGTATTACATTCCATACTCCACTAAACCCTACTAGTGTTGGATACTTATCAACCATCCTATTTAGGAGTCAATTATTCCTTACTTAGTGAATCAAATAGCAAACCATATACACCCTCAATCCTAATTGTAATACTTCTTGTTACTTAAGAAGTATGTTCTTCAAAAGTTATTCTTTTGAAGTAAATAAGGAGTAGCCATCAAACCTCGCTTCATAGGATCTATAAACCCTAGCCAACTATTACCAATAAGATATACCACCTTGATAGCAACTATTGGTGATTAAGATGTTTAGGCTTAATTCAAACATACAAGCCTAGTAGCTGATGAATCCAACCAGGTTGTGATCCATCTAATCCTTACTCCGAAAACTAACTTGGAACCATAGTAAATCATAGAACTACACAACCATAATTATCATACTTGCTCTTTATCAAAGAACATGTTCTCCAAAAGTTATTCTTTTGAATTATATAATAAATAATCATCAACCATGCACCATAGGACTTAAAATTGACAACTCGCTCTTTACTTATTATACAACTACTATTCCCTGGTGTGTATGATTGTTACTATGCATTTTAACACTTGCTTATGATACTAAAACAACACAACCCTCGAATAAGAACCTTGTTGGTGAATCACTCTAAAAGTGCAACACACCCTGAACCAATCATTACAACTCACTGATCCTAAATCATCGGGATTAGGTCACTCTTAGAACGATTGCATCTCATACTTATGCATTATTGCATCCTTGCCAATCTTTTAAACATCGTCCTTACCGGACGATGATGCTATTTCAGAATTTGGAGTTATTGCGTATCGAAGACCTTTGATACGTCTCCAACGTATCCATAATTTCTGACATTCCATGCTTGTTTTATGACAATACTTACATGTTTTGCTTGCACTTTATGATGATTTTATGCGTTTTCCGGAACTAACCTATTAACAAGATGCGACAATGGCAGTCTCTGTTTTCCGCTGTTTTTGGTTTCGTAAAGGTCTGTTCGGGCAATATTCTCGGAATTGGACGAAATCAACGCCAAACATCCTATTTTTCCCGGAAGCATCCGGAACACCGAAGAAGAGTCTGAGGAGAGCCAGGGGCCACCGAGGGGTGGGCCGCGCGGGCCACACCCCGGCCGCGCCCCTATGGGGAGGCCACCCCGTCGACCCTCCCGCGCCGCCTCTTCGCCTATATAACCCCTTTTCGACCTAAAAACGCAGTACCAATTGACGAAACTCCGTAAAGACTCCAGTGGGCGCCGCCGCCATCGCGAAACTCCAACTCGGGGACAGAAGTCTCTGTTCCGGCACTCCGCCGGACGGGGAAGTGCCCCTGAAGCCATCTCCATCGACGCCACCGCCTCCATCATGCTCCGTGAGTAGTTCCCCCATGGACTATGGGTTCTAGCAAGTAGCTAGTTGGTATACTCTCCTCCATGTACTTCAATACAATGATCTCATGAGCTGCCTTACATGATTGAGATCCATCTCGATGTAATCGGTGTTGTGTTTGTTGGGATCCGATGGATGATACATTATGATTAGTCTATCTATAAAGTTTGTGAAGTTATTGTTGCTGCAATCTTGTTATGCTTAATGCTTGTCACTAGGGCCCGAGTGGCATGATCTTAGATTTAAGCTCTATACTTATTGCTTAGATTGTATCTACAAGTTGTATGCACATGTCACTGTCCGTAACCAAAGGCCCCGAAGTGACAGAAATCGGGACAACCGGAGGGGATGGCGGTGATGTGAGGATCACATGTTTTCACGGAGTGTTAATGCTTTGCTCCGGTGCTCTATTAAAAGGAGGACCTTAATATCCAAGAGATTCCCTTGAGGCCCGGCTGCCACCGGCCGGTAGGACAAAAGATGTTGTGCAAGTTTCTCATTGCGAGCACGTACGACTATATATGGAAAACATGCCTACATGATTAATGAATTGATGTTCTATCTTAATGCTTTATCAATCCTGTCAATTGCCCAACTGTAATTTGTTCACCCAACACTTGTCACTTATTGGAGAGTTACCACTAGTGTAGATCGCTGGGAACCCCGGTCCATCTCTCATCATTATATACTTGTTCTACATGACATTGGAAGTAGTATCAACTATTTTCTGGTGCCATTGCTCTCATATTGCTATTACTGCTGCTGTGTTACTATTACTACTGCTCTCATATTACTGCTACTTTCACATCACCCCTGTTACTAGTGCTTTTCCAGGTGCAACTGAATTGACAACTCAGTTGTTAAGGCTTATAAGTATTCTTTACCTCCCCTTGTGTCGAATCAATAAATTTGGGTTTTACTTCCCTCGAAGACCGCCGCGATCCCCTATACTTGTGGGTTATCAAGACTGTTTTCTGGCGCCGTTGCCGGGGAGGCATAGCTCTACTCATAAGTTCACCTGGGGAGTACACTCTACCTCTCTCTCTGTTTTATTTTATTTTGTTTTGCTTAGTTTACTTTTGCTTAGTTTCCTTTTGTCTTGTTTTACTTTTCCTATATACCCAAAAATCCATAAAAATTTAAAAAATCTAAAAATTAAAAACTGCTGTTATGGGAGAACCTACAACCTACTTGGAGCTTATAGAATATTATAATAATTATAGAGAATCAAGAATTGGTAAACTAATGAGTGCTATGATAGAAAAATTGAATACAATTGCTAAAATCTTGCTTAAACGCCATAATATTAACTGTTGCTCTCAACAGGATACTAAACATCTTAAATTTCAATGTGGCTTTAGTGAGGAATTTTTAATTAAGAACTATAATCGGAATTGCTATATTCATTATGGGTTCGAAGAGGTAGAACAATTTGTCTTATTTATGGGAGCCTCTGAAATAGAATCCTTCATGGTTGAGAATTATGAAACTTGTGCTGTTTGTAAGGACCTTAAAGATTATGTCTCTTCTATCCTTAATTCTTGCATAGAATGCTACAGTGATAATCCTTATATCATTGATTATAAAGAGAGACTCATTAATGCACAAGAATGCACTCACAATTTGCAGGAACCTCTGGAAGAAGAAGTTGATGAACCTGAAAGCTCATTAGATGAAAAAGAAGAGGAGAGTGATGAACAAAAGGAGGAAGAATGGATTAGCTACCCATGCCAACCTTCTAATGAGAGTAACTCTTTATCTCTTACACTATTTGATTGTCCTCCATGCTTACCGAAAGAGGTTGAATGTTATGTTCCTGTGGATTCTCTTGAAATACTACCTATGAGTAAAACTTGTGAGAATAATTATGCTACTGTTATTTATGATAATCCATGCTACTTTGATAAATCTTATGATAATGCTTTGTTTGTGCCTGATGTCAAAATGCATGGTACTAAAGAGTTTTGCGTAGCAAATATTTATGATAAGGCTCTAGATGATGGTCCTATGTTACTTGATAATATTAATTGTACTACTAATGAAAATGGGATTGGAGAGTTCTTGACTTATTCTATGAGTCCCATATCTCTTGAGATTGATCAATCACCCTATTATATTATTGATAAAAGTGGGTTCGAAAGTTTTAATCCCACTATTTTTGAGGTTGATAAAAATTATGTGTTTGGAAACCATGAAAAGTATGCTGCATGTGATAGTTATATTGTTGAGTTTATTCATGAAGCTACTGAAAATTATTATGAGAGAGGAAAATATGGTAGTAGAAATTTTCATGGTACTAATACACCTCTCTATATGCTGAAATTTTTGAAGCTACACTTGTTTTATCTTCATGTGCTTGTCACTTTGCTATTCATGAACTTGTTTATTTACAAGATTCCTATGCATAGGAAGCATGTTAGGCTTAAATGTGTTTTGAATTTGCCTCTTGATGCTCTCTTTTGCTTCAAATACTATTTCTTGCGAATGCATCATTAAAACTGCTGAGCCCATCTTAATGGCTATAAAGAAAGAACTTCTTGGGAGATAACCCATGTGTTTATTTTGCTACTGTTTTGTTGTGTTTTGGAAGTTGTTACTACTGTAGCAACCCCTCCTTATCTTTATTTTATTGCAATGCTGTGCCAAGTGAAGCCTCTAATCGAAGGTTGATACTAGATTTGGATTTCTGCGCAGAAATAGATTTCTATCTGTCACGAATCTGGGCTGTTTTCTCTGTAGGTAAATCAGAAAAATATTCCAATTTACGTGCGTGTTCCTCAGATATGTACGCAACTTTCATTAGTTTTGAGTTTTCTGATTTGAGCAACGAAAGTATTTCTTTAAAATTCGTCTTTACTCGGCTGTCTCGTTTTGCGTATTCTGTCTCTGTTTTTTGCATTGTCTCTTGTGGACTTTAAGCAAGGCTTTCTAGACGTGGAGAACTGTAGCTAATGTTTTATTGAGTTCTTGCAATGTGTCACTACAGGACCAAAGTGGATTCAAATTTTTTGAGTACTAACCCCTCTAATGAAGTTTATGAGAAGTTTGGTGTGAAGGAAGTTTTCAAGGGTCAAGAGAGGAGGATGATATATGATCAAGAAGAGTGAAAAGTCTAAGCTTGGGGATGCCCCGTGGTTCATCCCTGCATATTTCAAGAAGACTCAAGCGTCTAAGCTTGGGGATGCCCAAGGCATCCCCTTCTTCATCAACTTATCAGGTTCCTTCTATTGAAACTATATTTTTATTCGGTCACATCATATGTGCTTTACTTGGAGCGTCTGTGTGCTTTTATTTTTGTTTGTGTTTGAATAAATTCGGATCCTAGCAATCCTTGTTTGGGAGAGAGACACGCTCCACTTTTTCATATGAACACTTGTTCTTCGTTTTATTTTTAATGTTCAATGATAAAAGTTGGAAGCTACAATACTTATGGTTATTTGGTTGGAAACAGAAAATGCCTCATAATGTCTTGGATAATTTGACACTTGGCAATTGTTTTGAGCTCTCAAGTAGATCATGATTAAGTTTTTTTCATGTAGTTTAAACCTATTAGTGGAGAACTACTGTAAAGCTTGTTAAAATTGGTTTGCATGATTGGTCTCTCTTAAGGTCTAGATATTTTCTGGTAAAAGTGTTTGAGCAACAAGGAAGACAGTGTAGAGTATTATAATGCTTGCAATATGTTCTTATGTAAGTTTTGTCAGTATCTGGTTCATACTTGTGTTTGCTTCAAACAACCTTGCTAGCCTAAGCCTTGTATCGAGAGGGAATACTTCTCATGCATCCAAAATCCTTGAGCCAACCACTATGCCATTTGTGTCCACCATACCTACCTACTATGTGGTATTTCCTGCCATTCCAAAGTAAATTGCTTGAGTGCTACCTTTAAACAATTCAAAATTTATCACCTCTGATTTGTGTCAATGTTTTATAGCTCATGAGGAAGTATGTGGTGTTTATCTTTCAATCTTGTTGGGCAACTTTCACCAATGGACTAGTGGCTTCATCCGCTTATCCAATAATTTTGCAAAAAGAGCTGGCAATGGGATTCCCAGTCCCAAATTAATTAACCAAAATAGACACTCCTCCATGGTATGTGATTGTTGGATGGCACCCGAAGGATTCGGTTAGCCATGGCTTGAGAAAGCAAAGGTGGGGAGGAGTGTCATCATAATAAAACTAAAATAAAAAGGCACTCCTTCATGGTATGAGATTGTTGAGCGTGCACCCGAAGGATTCGGTTAGCCATGGTTTGTGAAAGAAAGGTTGGAAGGAGTGCCACCCAAAAATAAAATAAAATGGGAGCCGCTCTTTGAAGGTTTGTCCGGCAAGGGGGTTAGAGTGCCCACTACCATTCGTTGACAACAACAAACACCTCTCAAAACTTTACTTTTATGCTCTCTTTATGTTTTCAAAACCAAAGCTCTAGCACAAATATAGCAATCAATGCTTCCCTCCGGGAAGGGCCTTTCTTTTACTTTATGTTGAGTCGATTACCTACTTCCTTCCATCTTAGAAGCAAACACTTGTGTCAACTCGTGCATTGATTCTTACATACTTGCTTATTTGCATTCATCATATTACTTTATGTTGACAATTATCCATGAGATATGCATGTTGAAAGTTGAAAGCAACCGCTGAAACTTATATCTTCCTTTGTGTTGCTTCGATGCCTTTACTTTGAATTTATTGCTTTATGAGTTAACTCTTGTGCAAGACTTTTGATGCTTGTCTTGACAGTACTCTTCATGAAAAGTTTTGCTATATGTTATCTATTTGTTAGCAACTATAGATCATTGCCTTGAGTCACTTCATTCATTTCATATGCTTTGTAATAGTATGATCAAGGTTATGTAAGTAGCATGTCACTACAAAAATTATTCTTTTTATCGTTTACTCGCTCGGACGAGCAGAACTAAGCTTGGGGATGCTGATACGTCTCCAACGTATCCATAATTTCTGACGTTCCATGCTTGTTTTATGACAATACTTACATGTTTTGCTTGCACTTTATGATGATTTTATGCGTTTTCCGGAACTAACCTATTAACAAGATGCCACAGTGCTAGTTCCTGTTTTCTGCTGTTTTTGGTTTCAGAAAGGCTGTTCGGGCAATATTCTCGGAATTGGACGAAATCAACGCCAAACATCCTATTTTTCCATGAAGCATCCAGAACACCGAAGAAGAGTCGGAGGAGAGCCAGGGGGCCACCAGAGGGGTGGGCCGCGCGGGCCACACCCTGGCCGCGCCCCCCTATGGGGAGGCCACCCTGTCGACCCTCCTGCGCCGCCTCTTCGCCTATATAACCCCTTTCGACCTAAAAACGCAGTACCAATTGATGAAACTCCAGAAAGACTCCAGGGGCGCCGCCGCCATCGCGAAACTCCAATTCGGGGGACAGAAGTATCTGTTACGGCACCCTGCCGGGACGGGAAGTCCCCCGGAAGCCATCTCCATCGACGCCACCGCCTCCATCATGCTCCGTGAGTAGTTCCCCCATGGACTACGGGTTCTAGCAGTAGCTAGTTGGTATACTCTCCTCCATGTACTTCAATACAATGATCTCATGAGCTGCCTTACATGATTGAGATCCATCCGATGTAATCGGTGTTGTGTTTGTTGGGATCCGATGGATGATACATTATGATTAGTCTATCTATAAAGTTTGTGAAGTTATTGTTGCTGCAATCTTGTTATGCTTAATGCTTGTCACTAGGGCCCGAGTGGCGTGATCTTAGATTTAAGCTCTATACTTATTGCTTAGATTGTATCTACAAGTTGTATGCACATGTCACTGTCCGGAACCAAAGGCCCCGAAGTGACAGTAATCGGGACAACCAGAGGGGATGGCGTTGATGTGAGGATCACATGTTTTCATGGAGTGTTAATGCTTTGCTCCGGTGCACTATTAAAAGGAGTACCTTAATATCCAGTAGATTCCCTTGAGGCCCAGCTGCCACCGGCTGGTAGGACAAAAGATGTTGTGCAAGTTTCTCATTGCGAGCACGTACGACTATATATGGAAAACATGCCTACATGATTAATGAATTGATGTTCTATCTTAATGCTTTATCAATCCTCGTCAATTGCCCAACTCGTAATTTGTTCACCCAACACTTGTCACTTATTGGAGAGTCACCACTAGTGTAGATCGCCGGGAACCCCGGTCCATCTCTCATCATTATATACTTGTTCTACATGACATTGGAAGTAGTATCAACTATTTTCTGGTGCCATTGCTCTCATATTGCTATTACTCGCTGCTGTGTTACTATTACTACTGCTCTCATATTATCGCTACTTTCACATCACCCCCGTTACTAGTGCTTTTCCAGTGCAGCTGAATTGACAACTCAGTTGTTAAGGCTTATAAGTATTCTTTACCTCCCCTTGTGTCGAATCAATAAATTTGGGTTTTACTTCCCTCGAAGACTGCCGCGATCCCCTATACTTGTGGGTTATCAACCTTGCCTGCATAATCTTGCAGTCAAGAAAGGCAAGTTCATCGCTTGCTCATGTCATTTGACTATTTTTACCAAATTACTTGCAAAGTACTATGTTTATCACTATTGCATAAAAACCAAAACCACTATTTTCATAACTATGAATATGACTATGTGGTGGGCAATGGAACCATGGATTGTGTTGATATGGTGGAGGTTCCATTGCAAGGGTTATATCCATCTAGGATTAAACAACAAATGTCGTCCAGTGATTCTTGTGCCGTAATACCCGTGTTAACCATAAGATCCGGAGTGGGACAGTGTAGTCAAAAGTGTTTCCACCTCTCGTACATCAATGGATGCGCTCTACCGTAGACACTTGTATCTGTCGGGGGCGAGCGGTTGGCTCGGGAAGCCTTAAGTCCCCACGGCATTGTCCGTAGACACTTGTCGCCCGAAGAACAAGCGGTTGGCTGGGGAAGCCTTAAGTCCCCACGGTATTGCGGTCTATGATGGGTTGCAGCTACCGGCGTAGGAATGTATGGTAGAGCCCTGCATTGTCGTCGTGGTCGGGGTCCACCCTGAAATATATGGGAATAATGGGACCGGCGTGGACCCAGGGTCGGGGTATGCAACAAAGGGTGGGTGTGCGAGGTAGCGGAGGAACATGATTGGCTAGACCTTATACCGGGCCTCACACCATAGGAAGTGTGGACGGGTTGCGCGCCCGGTTGGCACCAAGGTTAAGATCTCTTATGGGTAAAGCAACACACCTCTGCAGAGTGTAAAGAACAATGGACTGTCACTCCCTGTTCCGGGATATGGAACTGCGAACGCGGCCGGAAAGGAGCTCCATGAAGTTCTAGTAAACCGGTGAAGGCTGACGGACATAGTTCTTCCGAATAAAAGCAACCTTTTGAAGAAATGATTATGAAAACCTGCATTGGTATTAGACTTTCTGGTCTAATGCTGTAGCTAGTGCATTAAACACCTCTTTCCTATAATGAACTTGTTGAGTACGCTCGTACTCATCCCACTCTTAAATCCCCTGCTTAGATATGGAGGCATCGGAGGAGGATCTACAGTGCAATTTGAAGGCCGAGGAGTCAACAACTACTTCAAGGACAGGACCCTATCAGAGGAGTCAGATACTGCATCCAATAAGGAGAAAACCTAGTTTAGCCATAGAAGGGAACTAGTTTCCTAAACCTAGCTCCTACTTAGCTAGAATCTATTCATAGCCCTTATAGCTAGTCAAATACTCTACAAATAGAGTTCGTGATAGAATTAGACTATGAGTCGTTCTTCTGGAGTTTATTTGCAGATTTACCTCATTGTAAAATAGGAGGCTGTGCTAATCTTATGTAACAGAGTCTGTATGTAATTCTATAGACATGCCTTGGACCCGCATATGTTTCTGTTGTACCACTCTGAGCGATATAATACTAGTGGAACGATGTTTCATTGGTGTTATATCAGACTTGCATACTACACCATGCAGTGGTATGCCGGGTCACCACAGTTGGTATCAGAGCAAATGCTTTGACCCTAGGATTAAAACCCTTTAAAGGAGACCAATAGGTTTGGTAGTGTCTATAGGAAGTTGTCTTAGTTAAACCAAATACTTCTTATGACTTGAGATGGATATTCACCTGAGAATAATGCTGACACACTTGAGTCAACATTTCTTACCTATCTTTACTAAGTAAAGATAGCCAATACCAAGTATGTAGAACATCAATAAGTCCTTAAAACAATAGATGAGTAGATCACAGTTGGTATACACTACATGGTAGTCCAAAGAGAGGATACAACCATAAGGAAGATATCCTATTGGAAGACGTGTACCAACACCTATTATGGTTAAGTAAGAATTATCCATACTTGAAATAGGAGTAATATCAAGTAATGAAGATAATTAAGATATCCTAATAGAAGATGTAAACCAAGTTAAGTAATGAGTAAGTAAAATTATCCAAACTTGTGAAACAACTGATAGTAAGTGATAAAAATAAGTGATATAAGGTAGTATAGACCATGATGAGTCAATCATGGGAAGTAAGGAAGAGAGATAGAAATAAAACATGTCTACATACATGGTAGGGATAGTAATCATATAAAATTCACCTGAGAATCATTATGTGATGGAATAGAACATCATAAACAGTTAGGAGGAGAATAATAGAAGCCAGTTGTTCAACAATAGTGCAAGAATTGTGTTCCAAAACCATGGGAAGTGTGCCAAGCACATCATGACCATAGTTTTACAATAGAAACACTGGGAAGTATAGGAGCTATATTTCCATAGTTATGTGTTTAGAGTAGCAATGTTAGAACCTAAACATATCATGTGAGATAGTCCTCAACAAAATGGAAGTTAAGTAGTACTTCCAGAGAAAATTAGGTTAACCTTAACTATCCTAGACCACTTTGTTTCAAGTTTATCTCATTGCAAATGTGCAATTAAGGTAAAGGTTGAGACAAGTAGTAGAAATCCACATATTCGTGCTAAGTATCACGATATAAACCTATCTTATGTGGTGTTATATACTACATATCTCAGCCTGATGTTTAGAGATGCCTTACTCAACTATTATATTCAGGCTTATGATGATATGTATTATAAACACAAAGCTGAATCTTCTTGGATTTTATTGGAATTTTCATTGGATAACTAGATCCATACATGAAGTTTGACTTTGGTATGCAAATGCATGTTGCAATATCAAGTCCTTACTTGGTGCTATAGATCTAGAGGGTAATGGTAAACGTGTGAGGAAGTGACAAATTCTGGAAGATTCCGAAGACAAGATGAAGTTGCATCAGAAAAAGGAAGTAAAGTTGTGGGAAGCAACCACAATCTTTGGAAGGAAGTACCAATCAAAACTCATGCTTAGCCTCAACAGAGGAGTACTTTAGTACTGGAGAAGCATGAAGGTAAGAAATCTGGTGATTATGGAGAAGCTCAAGCAGATCCATAGTCAATATAGAAGAGGGAATGCATGGGAAATCACTCAGAATACTATATTCATAGTGTTAGCTAGTGGTTTTCTTGCAAAATAAACCCTGAAGGAAAGAAGATGACATAGGAAACCATAGCAGATCTAAGAAGACCATAGTTTATATCCGAAGACCACAATTGGTATAGGATCAATACTGCAAGATAAAGTAGAGGATGTCTCGTCCAGTTGATCAAAACCTATAATAGAGTACATTTTTTAGATAACAAATAGCCACAATTGGTATCAACTAGTCCACCATTGGATTATTTGTACCAAGAAGTTGTGAACAAATAAAATTTTGTTAACCAAATAACAATGAACTAAAATCATTTAGTCGAAGGATTCACATTGGATGTCCACAAATTGAGTGGATACACCACAAACCTTCTTCACAATACCTTAGAAGAATATAAACCATAAGCTAGAACCAAACCAATATTCTAACCATAAACCCAATGGTTGGAAGAAAAGGAGTTGAAGACCGTAAGAAAACTCTAAGGGGTAGAGTAAAGATTGATTTGGATGTACAATGATCCAATATTTGGAGCAAGATAGTAGAAGAAGGTCTGAACTGAGAGGAAGTTCGATCTTATTTTCATAAGATTATTGAACACTACTTTCAAAAGGATGTCAGACCAGAAGCCGAGGTTTATACCTTGAAGAAGCAAGAAGTGGACTATCACTTGGGCAAGTGAGTAATAATTACTCATAAGTACTAAAGCTTAAGGCAGCTAATGATAATGAAGTTGGACGAAGGAAATACCGTAGATAAAATATAGCCCGAGAAGGCCAAAGACCAAAGGAGATTGACTATACCAAAACTTAAGTCCGTTGGAATGATTCCTTTCATGGAACCTAAATAAACCAAAATAGTCAGAGGTATCAACCATAAATCTATGATTGGATGGACTAAATGAGTCTAATCCATTCTTAGGGAAATAAACCATCACGACCATTTCCATGGTAAGTACCTTACCAAGTACCATTAATGAACTTTTGGAAGTAAGGGAAAACAAAGACCTATTTATCAATTAGGAGTTTATTATCAAATTAGTCCTCAGTTAAGACTAGCAGCACCAGAAAAAGTCCCATCATAGAATGTCCAAAGAGAAAGGAAACAAGTTTATAGAGTTGAAAGAAATCAAATAATTAAAGTTAGAAGCCATGGCTCAGAGACAGGTATTATTAGATTCCAGGAAGAAAATCATAGAACTGGAGTAAGAAACTAATGTTCAGAGACAAACCCTAAGGGATTCCAGGAAGAATCTGGACAAGGGATATATTCAATTATATCCAGTAAGATCAATACGGAGTTCAAGAAAAGTCGTAGTCTGCACAAGTCAGATCCACACTTCGGAAACGTGAGAGAGTTCAAACTTCGAGGACGAAGTTTAGTTTAAGGGGTAGAGACTGTAATATCCCAGGTATTGGGGTTACAAAAAATAGAGGAAACAGATATGTGCATTGCATTCATGCATAGAAAATCTGGGAATTTTCGCGCTTTAAAGTAAAACAATCACAAGATATCGAAGTTTCACTTGACCTTGGTGGAATTGAAGTAGCTCATCAAGTCAAGCGCTACAAACCTCAATGTGACTTTGCTAAAACCTTGTTTTGGGAAGAGATGATTTGATCTAAGGGGTTAGATCAAATGGAACTAATAATCAACACAACAACACCTTACTCAATGATCAACTAATTGATCTTATAACAGATCATAATATGGTAATCATTGCCATAACATAAGAACATCTATTTAAGTACAAACCAAGTAACAATAAAATGGAGAAACCATTCTTGACTATCTTCTCCATGTCTTAAAACTAATCCATAATCCTACCATGAAACCTCATGGTATTCATTCCATTTCAACATTGGAATTATAACAAGAAGATCCACTCTAGAAATAGATATTCTTCTCCATTCCAAGTTATTACACATCAAACCTAGAGAGGTGAGAGTTCTATAGTATTTATTAGAGAAGCAATTGAAAATCTTAAGCTAGAACCTTGGATATACATCCATGTATTCCAACCATCACTTTGAAGAGAAACCCTAGGATATTATTCCAGACCATCCCTAGAGAGAGAACCCAATTATATCAAACATAGATATTGATGATCACATCATTCTCTATGGAGCCTAACCTTAGGTTAGTATTAAAGACCTTTCCAAATGAGAGAGACCAATCATACAAATCATAGCTTTACCTATTTAAGAATAAGAGACAAGCATTGAACTAAAGTATTAGAACTGTAAACCATTTCATCTTGGAGGGGTGAGATAACCAAATATCCAATTGGATAAGATAATATCCATGAGTTGATGAAATAAGGAGGAGACTAATCCAACTAAGTTAACCAAGTGGAATCTTAGCCTAGATACCTAAGTAAACATTAGGAGTACACCATAAACCCTAGAATAAACCATTCCTATATGAGAGAACTCAAGCTATGGAGTTACACTCAAGATAGTTAAGGCAACACCTGGATTTGAGGGAGAGAACTATACTTATAACCAGATGACCATATCATCATTGTTTGAGTAGAACCCTAACATAATATCTCAGGCATTCTCCTGGGATATAAACTTTAGAGGCAACCATAGTAGTCCCATTAAAGAAGGTAAATTAGAAGTACTACACCCTAGTTGATCAAGACAATGCTTGATCATGGAAGTGAGAAACCTATTTAATGAGAGATCCTTAGGAAGCCAAACCTTGATCATTATAAATTGAGTGATGATCATAAACCCTAAGAACTTGAGGTAGGGATATTAAGAACAAGTGGATCATGCCTAATCCATGACCATGCTTTGGAGAAATAGGAGAATAATCCAAATGCTAACACTTATATGATTAGTAGATATTATTCACCACATGAAATCATAGGGAGGTAACCAGTAAGCAACCCTAGGCTTATATCCCAACCTTAACTTGTGAATCACTTGGTGATCATAAGTAGAATCCTACCATATCCATATCTCATAAATTAAAGAACCTAAGAAAACCTTAGAGTAAAACTCCATACTTAATATGATGAGAAACCATCCATCACTATGACCAAAGTTAACTATAAAAAGAACTATAACAACTTTAGTTACTTTAATGATAAATTGAGGATAGCAATAGAAGTGAATTGAGATAAGACAAAACTAATTCTCAAGTCCTTAGTAATTAAAAGAGAACATAAACAATTAAGCAAGTAACCATATTATTTTGGTTAGGGGAGATTAAACCCTAGCAAATGCAATATGATGATATCCCAACTCTACAAATTAGGAGTATATCTCAACCCTAGTTTATGTATCACTATGGTGATCATAATATGAACCTAGGCCATAATTGAAATTCAAACCAATTTCCATTAGGTGAATATCATTAGAACCCTAGTATGGCATAGTAATAAAATCTTATACTTCAATTATTAAACCTGAGGAAAACCCTGTGATACATCCTATAATTAAAACCATATGTGTGGTTATCAACCACTTATTCTTGTAATCAAGAGCAACCTTGGGGAAGACAATACCTACTTTAGGTACTTTCAAGATAATATTAGTGTTAACTTTACAAGGGGGTTGAAATAGAAATCATAAAACCCTAATAGATTGATGCTCACATAAAATCTTATGTGAACACCCAACCTTTCAAATAAGATAACAAGCCCTAATGATAACCTCTGAAATACCTTGAGCTGGAATTATCAACTCTAATCATTCCAAACGATTTGAATCATAAGAAAAATGAAAATAAAATGAGGACATAAACTCATGTATAATTGCTATCTTGAATAAGCCACACGTATGCAATTTAATCAAATACAAAATACTTGTTCCAAAAAGAAAGTATGGTTTAATAATCACTGCTATATAAATTTAATGGAATTAACAAAGAAAGAAATTAACAATTAAAATTGGAATTAGAAGCGGAATACAAAAGAAATATAAAACAGAAAATAAATAAAGGAGAAAAAAGAGAGAAGCCTCACCTGGTCTTTACCTGCCGCAGCAGCCCAGCTAGGAAGGCCCAGAAGCAGCCCAGGCCCAGTCCAGCAGCCGAAGCCAGCACAGCCCACATAACTCTTCACCCGGATAAGAACGAAGAGGCGTCGTCGTCTTCGTCTTCGCCACAGTCGACGCGCGCGGGGACGCCAGCGCGATGAGGAGCGCCACGTCCCGGCCGCCGTGGCTGCCTACGCTCTCGACGACGACCGTCGAGCGTCGTATAAATACGGGGTGGAAGCCAGAGCCTCGTTCTTCTTCTTTTCGTCGCCATGACCGAAACCCTAGCCGCCGGCAACCTTAGCAATCCACCGCTCCCGACCACCACGGAGCCCGCCGTTGAGCTCAGAAGGAGCGCTTCGACGCCCTCAGTCATCTGGTGCAACCACAAGTCAAAGGGAGCTCGGTGGAGGGGGAATTTAGCCGTTCCCTTTCGCGGTACTGCGAGAGAAATGGCGACCACCGCGACGCCTCCGTCTTCAATCGACACCGGCGACCCTACAGGAACCATCCAGGTGACCTTGCGCATCTCATGAGCGTCTTATTGAACCCTAGATCATGCCGTAGCACCCCTATCACCGTCGACCATCGTCCGCCGCTGCTGAACCTCACCGTCCGCCATGCTCCGGTGACCATTTCCGAGCGGCGCGGCCACCAGTAGCTTCACCTCGTTGCCCTCGTTCGAACCAGCATGCGCACGCCCCCGCGGGAGCTCGGGAACACCGGTGCCGTCGTCGACTGCCCCGCTGGTCACCGTGAGCCATACCACGTTGGCGCCACCGTGGCAGGTGACATGGTCACTGGCCCACTAGCCAGTGGCTGTGGGTAGGAATAGCCGGGTAGGTTTAGCAGATTCATGTTTTAATTCAAATTTCATAATTACTGAAAGTTTGCAGATCAATAAAAAATTCATATTAACTCGGAAAAATATAAATGAGATATCAAGATGTTCATAAAAATAAATTCTATTTAATAAAAATATAATATGAAAATTTTATTTTTAATAAAAATTTAATTATTTAATACTTGTTAATTTAAGCCTTTTCTTTTAATTCTAAATGCAATTAAAATTCAGAAATTAAGAAAACATTTATAAGATAAATAAAACCAGTAAGCAAATAAAGAAAACATGAAAACAAATTTTCTTTATTTGTTATCTTTATTAAATCTTTATTGGGGATTTAAACCCTAATTAATAATTACCCTAAATATTAAAATCTTTAAAAATAGAAAAATATCAAATCCAATATTATTTTTTATTTCAAAATTATTAATAACTTTAATTTTGCAAACAAGTTATTAATTCTAGAATTTTAGAGTAATTAGAAAGCCCTAGTTCCATAAGGGAGAAAACTAGGAACTCATCATTTTATGTGTAATCCCAAAACCCTAATTCAAATAGGAACCCTAGCTTCAATAATCAATATGAAACTTAAATTGCTTCTAACCTAAACCCTAGGTTAGAACATGTGGTCATGATACCTTCTTTCAAATCATAGAACCATAGTAGCAAATAAATACTTGTCTTGGCCACATAAAATGTAGAAGACCTATCACTAATATATGGGTATTCCATGTGTTCATCCTTATCAGACTTAACTAATTAAGTGGGATCAACCAAGTATAAAACCCTAGTTCCTATCCCAAAGACCACCATCCTTAGTTATCCATAATTAGCATCACACCATTGTGATGAACCCTAATAGCAACTACACCTACTATTTTGTATTACATTCCATACTCCACTAAACCCTACTAGTGTTGGATACTTATCAACCATCCTATTTAGGAGTCAATTATTCCTTACTTAGTGAATCAAATAGCAAACCATATACACCCTCAATCCTAATTGTAATACTTCTTGTTACTTAAGAAGTATGTTCTTCAAAAGTTATTCTTTTGAAGTAAATAAGGAGTAGCCATCAAACCTGCTTCATAGGATCTATAAACCCTAGCCAACTATTACCAATAAGATATACCACCTTGATAGCAACTATTGGTGATTAAGATGTTTAGGCTTAATTCAAACATACAAGCCTAGTAGCTGATGAATCCAACCAGGTTGTGATCCATCTAATCCTTACTCCAGAAACTAACTTGGAACCATAGTAAACCATAGAACTACACAACCATAATTATCATACTTGCTCTTTATCAAAGAACATGTTCTCCAAAAGTTATTCTTTTGAATTATATAATAAATAATCATCAACCATGCACCATAGGACTTAAAATTGACAACTGCTCTTTACTTATTATACAACTACTATTCCCTGGTGTGTATGATTGTTACTATGCATTTTAACACTTGCTTATGATACTAAAACAACACAACCCTGAATAAGAACCTTGTTGGTGAATCACTCTAAAAGTGCAACACACCATGAACCAATCATTACAACTCACTGATCCTAAATCATCGGGATTAGGTCACTCTTAGAACGATTGCATCTCATACTTATGCATTATTGCATCCTTGCCAATCTTTTAAACATCGTCCTTACCGGACGATGATGCTATTTCAGAATTTGGAGTTATTGCGTATCGAAGACCTTGCTCGCATAATCTTGCGATCAAGAAAGGCAAGTTCATCGCTTGCTCATGTCATTTGAGTATTTTTACCAAATTACTTGCAAAGTACTATGTTTATCACTATTGCATAAAAACCAAAACCACTATTTTCATAACTATGAATATGACTATGTGGTGGGCAATGGAACCATGGATTGTGTTGATATGGTGGAGGTTCCATTGCAAGGGTTATATCCATCTAGGATTAAACAACAAATGTCGTCCCAGTGATTCTTGTGCCGTAATACCCGTGTTAACCATAAGATCCGGAGTGGGACGGAGTAGTCAAAAGTGTTTCCACCTCTCGTACATCAACGGATGCGCTCTACCGTAGACACTTGTATCTGTCGGGGGCGAGCGGTTGGCTGGGGATGCCTTAAGTCCCCACGGCATTGTCCGTAGACACTTGTTGCCCGAAGAACAAGCGGTTGGCTGGGGAAGCCTTAAGTCCCCACGGTATTGCGGTCTATGATGGGTTGTAGCTACCGGCGTAGGAATGTATGGTAGAGCCCTGCATTGTCGTCGTGGTCGGGGTCCACCCTGAAATATATGGGAATAATGGGACCGGCGTGGACCCAGGGTCGGGGTATGCAACAAAGGGTGGGTGTGCGAGGTAGCGGAGGAACATGATTGGCTAGACCTTATACCGGGCCTCACACCATAGGAAGTGTGGACGGGTTGCGCTCCCGGTTGGCACCAAGGTTAAGATCTCTTATGGGTAAAGCAACACACCTCTGCAGAGTGTAAAGAACCGTGACCTGTCACTCCCTGTTCCGGGATATGGAACTGCGAACGCGGCCGGAAAGGAGCTCCATGAAGTTCTAGTAAACCGGTGAAGGCTGACGGACATAGTTCTTCCGAATAAAAGCAACCTTTTGAAGAAATGATTATGAAAACCTGCATTGGTATTAGACTTTCTGGTCTAATGCTGTAGCTAGTGCATTAAACACCTCTTTCCTATAATGAACTTGTTGAGTACGCTCGTACTCATCCCACTCTTAAATCCCCTGCTTAGATACGGAGGCATCGGAGGAGGATCTACAATGCAATTTGAAGGCCGAGGAGTCAACAACTACTTCAAAGATAGGACCCTGTCAGAGGAGTCAGATACTGCATCCAATAAGGAGAAAACCTAGTTTAGCCATAGAAGGGAACTAGTTTCCTAAACCTAGCTCCTACTTAGCTAGAATCTATTCATAGCCCTTATAGCTAGTCAAATACTCTACAAATAGAGTTCGTGATAGAATTAGACTACGAGTCGTTCTTCTGGAGTTTATTTGCAGATTTACCTCATTGTAAAATAGGAGGCTGTGCTGATCTTATGTAACAGAGTCTGTATGTAATTCAATAGACATGCCTTGGACCCGCATATGTTTCTGTTGTACCACTCTGAGCGATATAATACTAGTGGAACAGTGTTTCATTGGTGTTATATAAGACTTGCATACTACACCATGTAGTGGTATGCCGGGTCACCACATGCACCTATACATCTGACAAGTGTATTAGGTGTGTTTGGGACACAAGAGACTTCTTGTATCGTGATTGCAGGGTTGCTTGAGAGGGATATCTTTGACCTCTTCCTCCCTGAGTTCGATAAACCTTGGGTGATTCACTTAAGGGAAACTTGCTGCTGTTCTACAAACCTCTGCTCTTGGAGGCCCAACACTGTCTACAAGAATAGAAGCGTGCGTAGACATCATTCCTGTATCGTAATTGCATGGTTGCTTGAGAGGGATATCTTTGACCTCTACCTCCCTGAGTTCGATAAACCTTGGGTGATTCACTGAAGTGAAACTTGCTACTGTTCTACAAACCTCTGCTCTTGGAGGCCCAACACTGTCTACAGGAATAGAAGCGTGCGTAGACATCACTAGACTTCATCGGGATCATCATCATCTCCACCACCAGCACCATCATCACCACCATCTCCACTCCGTCCCGCTGTAACATCTTGGGTTTGATACTTGTCTAGTTCATAGGGGAAACTTTCCCGGTGTTGATTACTCCTTGTAGTTGATGGTATTGAGTGAAACCATTGAACTAAGGTTTATGTACAAATTGTTATTCATCATTATATCACCTCTGATTATGATCCACATCATGTCTTGTGAGTAGTTCGTTTAGTTCTTGAGGACATGGGAGAAGTCATGTTGTTAGTAGTGGAACTATGTTGAGTAATATTTAATGGTTTGATATTTAAGTTGTGGTGTTATTCTTCTAGTGGTGTCATGTGAACGTCTACTACATGATATTTTACCTTTATGGGTGTAGGGGAATGCATCGTGTATTTGGATACTAATTGTGGGGTTGACAGAAACCTAAACCCCCATTAGGAAACCAGTGCATGAGGGAGTGTAGGATCTCAAAGTTTAAGGTTGTGGTTAGATTTATCTTAACTAATTTCTTGTAGTTGTGGATGCTTGCAAGAGGTATAATCACAAGTATGCATTAGTCCAAGTTGGGGTAGTGCATTAGCATAGGTTCACCCACACAACACTTACCAAACTGATAAAGATTATTCAGCCGCGTGAAGCGAAAGCACTTGATGAAATTCTCGTGTATCCTTAGGAACGTTTAGTCATCATAAGTAAAACAACCGGCTTGTCCTTTGCTCTAGAAAGGATTGGACCACTCACTGCAATTATTATTACTGTCTTTTATTTACTCATACTTTATTTATTTGCAATGCCAAATACCACTGAAAACCTGTTTGCTAGTGTTTACAGCTAATCCTTGATCAAAATTGCTTGTCAACACCTTGTGCTCCTCGTTGGGTTCGATACTCTTATTTATCGAAAGTACTACGATACACCCCCTATACTTGTGGGTTGTCAAGGGTACTCCTCGGCAATGCCCTCCGATTGGGGCTTAGGATTGATGGAATCCTGTAGGCTGACACGAGACATCGGTAAACAGACAAGCAAGGAGAGCGATTTACCCATGTTCGGGGCCCTCGATGAGGAAAAACCCTTACGTCCTGCCTGTCTGATCTTGATTATGAGAATATTAGTTTACAATGGGGTGCCGAAGGTTTCGGTTGTGTTCTCGTCGAGAGGCTAAATGCTACGGTGACTTAGCTCTAGACTTCTGGTGGCTAAAGCTACTATGATTGATTCTGTGTCCCGGCAGCCTCTCTCCTGGCCTTTATATAGGAGGCCAGGTCTCAAGAGATCTGTTTGGGTACGACTAGGTTTACAAAAGACCTAGCTCTAAACTTTCCTTGTTCGGCTTCCCTCTTGCCTTGTTCTTCAAGGGATCTTCTCCTACACCGTCCTAGTGGCCCACCTTGCCATCGGGTAACTTCATGGGCCTCCAGTTGGGCCGCACAGGATAGGGCAATATCAGTTACCCGAAGGGTAATGCCCACGTCAGTAGTCCCTGAGTGTCTAGCCGAAGATATTTCGGGTAGAGACTAAAGCATGCCTCCACCTAATGATCTTCTCCTTGATTGTTATCGTCCATCTTGTAACAACATCATCTTCTTTTATCGGGTGCGCTTTCAGCGCTCCCGATGGGTGTAGCCCCCGAGTCTAGGTACGGATGCTTGCAATCCGTGCGTAGACTCAAGTTGTACCACTCGAACGTCTTCTTCTGCCGAAGTTTTCTGCAAGTCTTCATGGGTCATCCGATACATTTGCACCGGGGCTTGTATTCTCCAGTAAGGTTTCAACGCGTAAGGGATAATGAGTAACGTGCCCAGATTTGTTGGTTAACTGCCGATGGCAAAACAACGTTACCCTACACAGAATCAAGTCCCCGGGCATGATCCTGGAGTGTAAAAAAATTTATCGGGTGCGCGCTCAGCGCTCCCGATGGGAGTAGCCCCCGAGTCTGGGCACGGGTGCTTGCGGCCGGGTGCAGACTCGAGCTGAGCATTCCACCCTTTTCTTCAAATATTTCTTCACAGGGGTATGATACGTCTCCAACGTATCGATAATTTCTTATGTTCCATGCTTGTTTTATGATGATACACACATGTTTTATACATACTTTATGTCATATTTATGCATTTTCCGGCACAAACCTATTAACGAGATGCCGAAGAGCCAGTTGTTGTTTTCTGCTATTTTTGGTTTCAGAAATCCTAGTAAGGAAATATTCTCGGAATTGGACGAAATCAACGCCCAGGATCTTATTTTTCCACGAAGCTTCCAGAAGTCCGAAAGGGAAACGAAGTGGGGCGATGAGGCGGCCACACAGCAGGGCGGCGCGGCCAGGCCTGGGGCCGCGCGGCCCTAGCGTGTGGGCCCCTCGTGGTGCCCCCTGACCTACCCTTCCGCCTACATAAGCCTTCGTCGAGAATAACTCCAGTACCGAGAGCCACGATACGGAAAACCTTCCAGAGACGCCGCCGCCGCCAATCCCATCTCGGGGGATTCAGGAGATTGCCTCCGGCACCCTGCCGGAGAGGGGAATCATCTCCCGGAGGACTCTTCACCGCCATGGTCGCCTCCGGAGTGATGTGTGAGTAGTTCACCCCTGGACTATGGGTCCATAGCAGTAGCTAGATGGTTGTCTATTTGTAATGCTATATGTTGCATTTGTTGGGATCCGATGAATATGGAATACTATGCTATGTTGATTATCAATCTATTATCTATGTGTTGTTTATGATCTTGCATGCTCTCCGTCATTAGTAGAGGCTCTGGCCAAGTCGTTACTTGTAACTCCAAGAGGGAGTATTTATGCTCGATAGTGGGTTCATGCCTCCATTAAATCTAGGACAGTGACAGAAAGTTCTAAGGTTGTGGATGTGCTGTTGCCACTAGGGATAAAACATCAATGCTATGTCTAAGGATGTATTTGTTGATTACATTACGCACCATACTTAATGCAATTGTCCGTTGTTTGCAACTTAATACTGGAGGGGGTTCGGATGATAACCTGAAGGTGGACTTTTTAGGCATAGATGCATGCTGGATAACTGTCTATGTACTTTGTCGTAATGCCCAATTAAATCTCACAATACTCATCATAACATGTATGTGCATGGTCATGCGCTCTTTATTTGTCAATTGCCCAACTGTAATTTGTTCACCCAACATGCTATTTATCTTATGGGAGAGACACCACTAGTGAACTCTGGACCCCGGTCCATTCTTTACATCGAATACAATCAACTGCAATACTCGTTCTACTACTTTCTGCAAACATCATCATCCACACTATACGTCTAATCCTTTGTTACAGCAAGCCGATGAGATTGACAACCTCACTATCACATTGGGGCAAAGTAATTTGGTTGTGTTGTGCAGGTTCCACGTTGGCGTCGGAATCCCTGGTGTTGCGCCGCACTACACTCCGCCGCCATCAACCTTCAATGTGCTTCTTGGCTCCTACTGGTTCGATAAACCCTGGTTTCTTACTGAAGGAAAACTTGCCGTTGTACGCATCACACCTTCCTCTTGGGGTTCCCAACGGACGCGTGATGTACGCGTATCAAGCACTTTTTTCTGGCGCCGTTGCCGGGGAACGAAGAAAAGTTACACCACAAAGATTTTAAACTCCCACATCAACAGCACTTTTTCTGGCGCCGTTGCTGGGGAGATCAAGACACGCTGCAAGGGGAGTCTCCACTTCCAATCTGTTTACTTTGTTTTATGTCTTGCTTTACTTTTATTTACTACTTTGCTTGCTGCACTAAAACAAAACACAAAAAAATTAGTTGTTAGCTTTACTTTATTTACTATCTTGTTTGCTATATTAAAAACACACAAAAAATTAGTTACTTGCATTTACTTTATCTAGTTTGTTTTATTTACTATTGCTAAAATGGGTACTCCTAAAAATACTAAGTTGTGTGACTTCACCAACACAAATAATAATGATTTCTTATGCACACCTATTGCTCCACCTGCTACTACAATAGAATTCTTTGAAATTAAACCTGCTTTACTGAATCTTGTTATGAGAGAGCAATTTTCTGGTGTTAGTTACGATGATGCTTTGCTGCCCATCTTAATAATTTTGTTGAACTATGTGAAATGCAAAAATATAAGGATGTAGATGGTGACATTATAAAGTTAAAATTGTTTCCTTTCTCATTAAGAGGAAGAGCTAAAGATTGGTTGCTATCTCTGCCTAAGAATAGTATTGATTCATGGACTAAATGTAAGAATGCTTTCATTGGTAGATATTATCCTCCTGCTAAAATTATATCTTTGAGAAGTAGCATAATGAATTTTAAGCAATTGGATAATGAGCATGTTGCTCAAGCATGGGAAAGAATGAAATCTTTGGTTAAAAATTGCCCAACCCATGGACTGACTACTTGGATGATCATCCAAACCTTTTATGCAGGATTGAATTTTTCTTCACGGAACTTATTGGATTCAGCTGCTGGAGGTACTTTTATGTCCATCACTCTAGGCGCCGCAACAAAGCTTCTTGATAATATGATGGTTAATTACTCTGAATGGCACACGGAAAGAGCTCCACAAGGTAAGAAGGTAAATTCTGTTGAAGAAACCTCCTCCTTGAGTGATAAGATTGATGCTATTATGTCTATGCTTGTGAATGGTAGGACTAATGTTGATCCTAATAATGTTCCGTTAGCTTCATTGGTTGCTCAAGAAGAACATGTTGATGTGAACTTCATTAAAAATAATAATTTCAACAACAATGCTTATCGGAACAATTCTAGTAACAACTATAGGCCATATCCTTATAATAATGGTAACGGTTATGGTAATTCTTATGGGAATTCTTACAACAATAATAGGAATACACCCCCTGGACTTGAAGCCATGCTTAAAGAATTTATTAGTACTCAAACTGCTTTTAACAAATCTGTTGAAGAAAAGCTTGGGAAAATTGATATACTTGCTTCTAAAGTCGATAGTCTTGCTGCTGATGTTGATCTTTTGAAATCGAAAGTCATGCCTAATGAAAATAAAGATATTAAGTCATTTGCTACAGCAAACTCCATCCAAGTTAGAATTAATGAGAATATAAGATTGATGGCGGAATTGCGTGCTAGGTGGGAAAAAGAAGAAAATGCTAAAGATAACAATGTAGCTAAAGTTTGGACTATTACCACCACTAGCAATGAAAATGCTTCACATGTTGATACACCTCCTACTATCAATGGTAAAATAATTGGTGTTGGCAATGTTTCCACTTCTAATGCAAAGCCTGCAAAACTGCTGAAACTGCTTGTGATAAAACTACTGAAATTTTTTCCAACATTGGGGACAATGATCCCATTGCTTTGATTATAATGGTTTAGATTTTGATGATTGTCACATCTCTGAAGTTATAAAGTTCTTACAAAAACTTGCTAAAAGTCCTAATGCTAGTGCTATAAATTTGGCCTTTACAAAACATATTACAAATGCTCTCATAAAAGCTAGAGAAGAGAAATTAGAACGTGAAGATGGTTGGGAGCTCATCATTAAGATGAAGGTAAATGATTTTGATTGTAATGCTTTATGTGATCTTGGTGCAAGTATTTCCGTTATGCCTAGGAAAATCTATAATATGCTTGACTTGCCACCATTGAAAAATTATTATTTGGATGTTAATCTTGCTGATAATTCTAGAAAGAAACCTTTGGGGAGAGTTGATAATATTTGCATTACGGTTAACAATAACCTTTTCCCCATTGATTTTGTTGTCTTGGATATTGAATGCAATGCATCTTGTCCCATTATATTGGGAAGACCTTTTCTTCGAACTGTTGGTGCTATTATTGATATGAAGGAAGGTAATATTAAATATCAATTTCCTCTCAAAAAGGTATGGAACACTTCCCTAGAAAGAGAATGAACTTACCTTTTTGATTCTATTATTAGAACAAATTATGATGTCGATGCTTCATCTCTTGATGTTACTTGATACACACTTTCTGCGCCTAGCTGAAAGGCGTTAAAGAAAAGCGCTTATGGGAGACAACCCATGATTTTACTACAGTATTTTTGTTTTATATTTGAGTCTTGGAAGTTGTTACTACTGTAGCAACCTCTCCTTATCTTTATTTTATTGCATAGTTGTGCCAAGTAAAGTCTTTGATAGTAAGGTTCATACTAGATTTGGATTGCTGCGCAGAAACAGATTTCTTCCTGTCACGAATTTGAGCATTAGTCTCTGTAGGTAACTCAGAAAATTCTGCAAATTTACGTAAGTGATCCTCAGATATGTACGCAACTTTCATTCAATTTGAGCATTTTCATTTGAGCAAGTCTGGTGCATCTAAAAAATTCATCTTTACGGACTGTTCTGTTTTGACAGATTCTGCCTTTTATTTCGCATTGCCTGTTTTGCTATGTTTGATGGATTTCTTTATTCCATTAACTTTCAGTAGCTTTGTGCAATGTCCAGAAGTGTTAAGAATGATTATGTCACCTCTGAACATGTGAATTTTGATTATGCACTAACCCTATAATGAGTTGTTTTGAGTTTGGTGTGGAGGAAGTTTTCAAGGATCAAGAGAGGAGGATGATACAATATTATCAAGGAGAGTGAAAGCTCTAAGCTTGGGGATGCCCCGGTGGTTCATCCCTGCATATTTCAAGAAGACTCAAGCATCTAAGCTTGGGGATGCCCAAGGCATCCCCTTCTTCATCGACAACATTATCAGGTTCCTCTAGTGAAACTATATTTTTATTCCATCACATCTCATGTGCTTTACTTGGAGCGTCTGTATGTTTTTATTTTTGTTTTTGTTTGAATAAAGTTGGATCCTAGCATTCATTGTGTGGGAGAGAGACACGCTCCGCTGTTGCATATGGACAAATATGTCCTTAGCTTTACTCATAATGTTCATGGCGAAGGTTGAAACTGCTTCGTTAAATTGTTATATGGTTGGAAACGGGAGATGCTACATGTGGTAAATGGTATAATGTCTTGAATAATGTGATACTTGCCAATTGTTGTGCTCATGTTTAAGCTCTTGCATCATATAATTTGCACCTATTAGTGAAGAAATACATAGAGCTTGCTAAAATTTGGTTTGCATGATTGGTCTCTCTAAGGTCTAGATATTTTCTAGTAAGGGTCGAACAACAAGGAAGACGGTGTAGAGTCTTATAATGCTTGCAATATGTCTTTTATGTGAGTTTTGCTGTACCGGTTCATACTTGTGTTTGTTTGAAATAGCCTTGCTAGCCTAAGCCTTGTATTGAGAGGGAATACTTCTCATGCATCCAAAATCCTTGAGTCAATAACTATGCCACTTGTGTCCACCATACCTACCTACTACATGGTATTTCTCCGCCATTCCAAAGTAAATTGCTTGAGTGCTATCTTTAAACACTTCAAAAGTTATTACCTCTTATTTGTGTTAATGTTTTATAGCTCATGAGGAAGTATGTGGTGTTTATCTTTCAATCTTGTTGGGCAACTTTCACCAATGGACTAGTGGCTTCATCCGCTTATCCAATAATTTTGCAAAAAGAGCTGGCAATGGGATTCCCAGTCCCAAATTAATTAACCTTCATAAATTTACGAATACACACTCCTCCATGGTATGTGATTGTTGGACGGCACCCGAGGATTCGGTTAGCCATGGCTTGAGAAAGCAAAGGTGGGGAGGAGTGTCATCTAAATAAAACTAAAATAAAAAGGCACTCCTTCATCGTATGAGATTGTTGGCGAGGCACTCGAGGATTCGGTTAGCCATGGTTTGTGAAAGCAAGGTTGGAAGGAGTGCCACCCAAAAATAAAATTTCATGGGAGCCACTCTTTGAAAGTCTGTCTGGCAAGGGGGTTAGAGTGCCCACTACCATTCGTTGACAACAACAAACACTTCTCAAAACTTTACTTTTATGCTCTCTTTATGTTTTCAAAATAAAAGCTCTAGCACAAATATAGCAATCAATGCTTCCCTCTGCGAAGGGCCATTCTTCTACTTTTATGTTGAGTCAGTTTACCCATTTCCCTCTGTCTTAGAAACAAACACTTGTGTTAACTGTGCATTGATTCCTACATACTTGCATATTGCACTTATTATATTACTTTATGTTGACAATATCCATGAGATATACATGTTACAAGTTGAAAGCAACCGCTGAAACTTCATCTTCCTTTGTGTTGCTTCAATGCCTTTACTTTGAATTATTGCTTTATGAGTTAACTCTTATGCAAGACTTATTGATGCTTGTCTTGAAAGTACTATTCATGAAAAGTCTTTGCTATATGATTCAATTGTTTACTCATTGTATTTACCATTGCTTCGAATCGCTGCATTCATCTCATGTGCTTACAATAGTATTGATCAAGATTATGGTAGCATGTCACTTCAGAAATTATCTTTGTTATCGTTTACCTACTCGGGACGAGTAGGAACTAAGCTTGGGGATGCTGATACGTCTCCAACGTATCGATAATTTCTTATGTTCCATGCTTCTTTTATGATGATACACACATGTTTTATACATACTTTATGTCATATTTATGCATTTTCCGGCACTAACCTATTAACGAGATGCCGAAGAGTCAGTTGCTGTTTTCTGTTGTTTTTGGTTTCAGAAATCCTAGTAATGGAATATTCTCGGAATTGGACGAAATCAACGCCCAGGATCTTATTTTTCCACGAAGCTTCCAGAAGTCCGAAAGGGAAACGAAGTGGGGCGACGAGGCGGCCACACAGCAGGGCGGCACGGCCAGGCCTGGGGCCGCGCGGCCCTAGCGTGTGGGCCCCTCGTGGCGCCCCCTGACCTACCCTTCCGCCTACATAAGCCTTCGTCGAGAATAACTCCAGTACCGAGAGCCACGATACGGAAAACCTTCCCGAAGACGCCGCCGCCGCCAATCCCATCTCGGGGGATTCAGGAGATCGCCTTCGGCACCCTGCCGGAGAGGGGAATCATCTCCCGGAGGACTCTACACCGCCATGGTCACCTCCGGAGTGATGTGTGAGTAGTTCACCCCTGGACTATGGGTCCATAGCAGTAGCTAGATGGTCGTCTTCTCCTAATTGTGCTATCATTGTTAGATCTTGTGAGCCGCCTAACATGATCAAGATCATCTATTTGTAATGCTACATGTTGCGTTTGTTGGGATCCGATGAATATGGAATACTACGCTATGTTGATTATCAATCTATTATCTATGTGTTGTTTATGATCTTGCATGCTCTCCGTTATTAGTAGAGGCTACGGCCAAGTCGTTACTTGTAACTCCAAGAGGGAGTATTTATGCTCGATAGTGGGTTCATGCCTCCACTAAATGCGGGACGAGTGATAGAAAGTTCTAAGGTTGTGGATGTCGTTGTTGCCACTAGGGATAAAACATCAATGCTATGTCTAAGGATGTATTTGTTGATTAGATTACGCACCATACTTAATGCAATTGTCTGTTGTTTGCAACTTAATACTGGAGGGGGTTCGGATGATAACCTGAAGGTGGACTTTTTAGGCATAGATGCATGCTGAATAGCGGTCTATGTACTTTGTCGTAATGCCCAATTAAATCTCACAATACTCATCATAACATGTATGTGCATGGTCATGCCCTCTTTATTTGTCAATTACCCAACTGTAATTTGTTCACCCAACATGCTATTTATCTTATGGGAGAGACACCACTAGTGAACTGTGGACCCCGGTCCATTCTTTAATCGAATACAATCAACTGCAATACTCGTTCTACTACTTTCTGCAAACATCATCATCCACACTATACATCTAATCCTTTGTTACAGCAAGCCGGTGAGATTGACAACCTCACTGTCACGTTGGGGCAAAGTAATTTGGTTGTGTTGTGCAGGTTCCACGTTGGCGCCGGAATCCCTGGTGTTACGCCGCACTACACTCCGCCGCCATCAACCTTCAACGTGCTTCTTGGCTCCTACTGGTTCGATAAACCTTGGTTTCTTACTGAGGGAAAACTTGCCGCTGTACGCATCACACCTTCCTTTTGGGGTTCCCAACGGACGCGTGCTGTACGCGTATCAGGGTATCTTCGAGGTCACATTTTATCAGGTGCGCGCCCAGCGCTCCCGATGGGAGTAGCCCCCGAGTCTATTCTAGGAGCGCCTTTATTTTTTGTTTTTAGTTTAGTTTATTTTTGTTTGCTGTAGCATATGTTGGATCCCGGCACATTTTTTTTGGAGAAAGACCCTGTTGACGTCCGAAACCCACCGGCGGGCAGCGACGGGCAACACCGTAGAGCCGGGAACAACCTAGAGCTGCGGCTGGCTGAGGTCCCTCCGAGCGACGGCCCGCAAAGCCTTCTGGTCACACGTCCGATGCTGATTGCAAGGGCGTGCCACCTGACCTATACCTGGTCGGAAGGTGATGAAGATGCCTCGCTTAGTTTCCTGCATGGCATACACGTAAACATTAAATACGAGCCTCGATCGGCTCTCGGGTTATCCCGTGAATCGGCTCAAGGAGCCGATCCACCCATGATTCGTACGAGGTGCACGAATATATGGTGGTCCTGCTTGATCAATATAAAGCTAATGAGATCTACGACGATTTAGGGTTTTCACCGCATAATCGGATCATCCTACTCACGGTTGGGCCTCGCGGCCACGCACGGTGATCGTAAGCCGATCCTAAACAAGGCCTAAAAACCAACACGAGGTTGATCCCCGGAACATCCTGTTTAGGGCTAGCGAACGACACCCTACGTGCCGGCTGGATCCTCCACCCCTTTGTAAGGCCTAACTATTGCAGATATTAAACTAATCCTTGTAGAACAAGGAGCAATCGTAACGGATCAGATCTACTAAATAATGATCAAGCGGGGTGCCGCCCCTACACCTAGGATAGGTGTAAGGGCGGCTAGATATGCAAGGGTTGCACTACGATAGCATGTTACGCGAAGAACTATGCTAACCCTAACACATCTATGATAACTACGTTGCTCGCCATCAACAAGGCTTCAGTACGAGCAACGCATGAACAACGTGGAGCTTGTGCTGCCTAGATCGCAAGATGCGATCTAGGCAGCATGTTGCTTACCGGTAGAAACCCTCGAGACGAAGGAGTTGGCGATGCGCCGAGATTGATTTGTTTGGTTGAACGTTGGTTGTTGTTTATTCCATAAACCCTAGATACATATTTATAGTCCGGGGGACTTTCTAACGTGGGAATAATCCCCACCGTGCACAATACAAACTCCAACTTTTAATCTAAGATACAAATCTACCATAATTAAAGATACACGGGCAATCTAGCCCAAACTCTTCGTGCGAGGCCGCTTCAGAGATCTTCCACGTGTAATCTTCCAAGCCCATCTCCCTTACGGCCCACCTCCTGATTTGGCCAAAATCTGGTGATAACACATGCCCCCCTGGTTTTGGCAATGATAATTTCAAAACCACTCTGTTTTTCCTCCGAAGGGTCATGTCGTGGCAGAGCAGACCTGTCGCAGTATTCTTCATCATGACGCCCTGTCTTTCCAGCTTCTCTGCAAAATTCGATAGCCTTGGCATCACTTCCTCGGAAACTGCAATGGCATTAAATTTCCACCAGATCTCTCATTATTTATCCGTGCCGATCGATTAGCCCTCTTCATCCCCTTCCTCTGTTCTAGCTACCGGCACCAAAAAACCCTCTTCTTCCATAGCCATGTCGTCTTCTTTCTCCTCTTCCGTCTCTCTCCAATCCTCTTCCTCAAGCGAGTTGGTTCCAGAGCACGACAAGATGGAGGCGTACAACCGCCGGGCTCCCAAACATTGGGATGAGCAGGAGTGGGACTTCGACTTCGTGCCGGAGGGTGAAGACCTCGTCTGGTCAGATGGGGCCATGCCCCTAACCGACGGGGAAGATGACCTCCGGTACCTGGTTGACGGAGCACTGGATGTGGCGAGTGATGACGACGACCCTCTCTTCCGGGGCAAATTCACCTCCGTCACCAAAGGAGAAGAGGATGACGAAGAAGAAGATGTCTCTTCCGACCTGAAGAAGGAACAGGAGGACGACACCTCCTCCGACGAACCACCGCCAAAGCGCATCCGGGGCTGGGCTTGGTCAGACGAGGACGATGATGATGACGAGGAAGAAGCCTCTGCTGAAGGTCACAGTAGCAGCACAGAGGGATTCGTCGACAGCAGCAATGAAGGCAGCTACCCCAGCGACGGCGAAGACGGCAACAGCCCTTAGAATAGGGACCTACTAGAATAGGATTAGCAGCAGCAACCTGTCCCTTTTGCTGAACAATCGGCTCCTCTTTGTAAGAAATCTTATTATCAATGAAAAATTTCCTTTGATTTTGCCGATGGTTAGCCTAACCAATGCTCAATGACCAGATGGGGCCACGCCTTGGTCTCTCACGATAATCCGTGAGACAGGCCAATTCAGTCATCCTTCCAAGTTAACTTCCAAGTTAACTAGCCCTGCCGATGACGATAGCACTGGGTGCAGCCGATCGCAGCAGACCGGCTTCCTTTGATTTTGAGCGGACGTTCCCAAGAGAGCCCCAGAACTATTGCTGAATCCGCTTGGATGCTGAAACTAATAACTCTGTAACCAAACATCATTCTTCAGAACAGTTGCAACGTAGAGCCAGCTGATTCCAATAAAATCGGCTCCCAAAGCCAAGAACCTCTCGGGCGAGTCGCCCTCCGAGCCTCATCCAAAGCGAGCCAAATGCGTCGCCGTTGGTTTCCAAGTTATAATGCAGAAACATGCTCGATTCCAACAAAATCGGCTCTGGAGCAAAGATATTTCAGGGCGAGCTGCCCCCCGAGCCTTTGATTTTCGGGAAAACAGTCGCACTGAAAAGCCTTGGACAGATCAGCAAATCTGTTCCTCGAACTAAGAAGCCTCAAACACAATGGCTTCTCAACTCCTTACTCGCGCCTTGCTGATCAGATCGGCTCATCATCTCTGGCAAACTTGGTCCATGCTTGACTAGTACTGCCGAACTTGGAGACTTGCAGAAGGAGTTGGGAGTCTTGAGAAGGAATTTACCCAGTAAGAAATCTTCTTGTAACTCAACAACTGTTCCACCAGACTTCTGCTCATAACAGCTGTACCTCTTGAGTCGATGGCCATGCATCGGCTGTATACCCACTGCGAGTGTATATATATATTTTTTTTACTGGCCGATTTTTCCCATCGGCCCCCCAATGTTTCACTACACACATGTTTACACATGTTTATCTGCACATGTTCATCTGACTATATGCCCCCCAAGCCGAATCTGCCAGGTGACTACAGATATCGGCTTTGTGGTTAGTCAGGGCACTGTACTTGCACGTCGGCTCCGTGAGGATTCGTGTTGACTTTCATCTGCCGACGTGACCGCTGCCCAGTAGATCGATGTTGATCATAAGCAAAACATGTGGTGGAGATAATTTTGGCCGATTGCTGGAATCGGCCTCCATATCGATTGAAGCGCTGACTGAAGGTTCTGTAATGTCCCTTCATAATTTTTTGGGGCCGATCACAAGGATCAGCCTTGCCCCATTTGCTCATTGGTTTGTTCTTGCTACTCGGTCAGGCTGGTGGATAAAACCAGCCCAACCTCTGACTTGATGCGCCTGCTGTCGTCCACCTTGAGTGCATCGTAGAATCGTGGAGCACTAAGCTCCGTCGGAAGGACGAGCACCATGTTTGTACCAGCCGATGTTTCATCGTCGGCTTTCCTTTGCTTGGGACGCCACTCCATTTTCCGTGGACGACCCTCTTCGTCCAGGGTTCGCTGAAATTTCGCAGCCAGATTAGGTCGTGCCTTCCTTAACGTGTGCAAGTATAACCTTTCGGCTTCCTCCAGGCCGTGCAATCGCTGAACCCTGCGCTTTTGTGAACGGCTGAGTCCATCAGGGCACCACCTTGGACGGTGGTACCTGTCTTCTTCCTCTACTTGTCCCTCGTCTTCGGAATCCTCGAGATCTGCCCACCGAGGGGACTCAACACGTTTGCTTTGTGGCGGGAGAGGCCCTAAGCGCTCGAACACGGACACGTTGGCTGCCTCCTTCTTCTTCTGGTTGCATTCTGGGCAATTGCCGATTGTGGGCAATCGGCTCATTCCTGAATCCCAGCAGTGTCTGAAGAAGGGGCAGTCCCAGTGCCTGTCATTGTCGTCTTGCTCCCTTGATTTTTCTATGGCACGGCGCTCGTGCTCCTCCTCATCGCGGTCATGCCGACGATATCTTCTGGCTTCTCTAGCCAGACGATCTCCTTCATCATCATAGCTGGACCGTCGGCGTTGGTCATACTGACTTACATACTTGTTGAGGAGGTGATCAGAGAGGGGTCGCTGATATCTTATGTTCTTCACTTCTCCCTCTGTGACGTAGCGCTTGCCATCATGATGGAGCCGATTGCGTGGAGCGGCCTGCTCTGTGTCCTTGCTACGAGAGCAGCTGCCCTCATCTACATCTTTGCCAGAGTGGTGCCCGGGTCCTACCATGTTGATGCTGAACGAGGATCCTGGCTGGCAACCTTCAGGGTAAGTGCATTCTACCATATTAACGGTGGGGAAGGGCTGGGTGTCGACCTTCATGGCGTACTGGTTGAAAATTAGACGCCCTTTTTCTATCGGCGCTTGGATGTGCTGACGCCATACCCTGCAGTCGTTGGTGGCATGGGAGAGCGAGTTATGCCATTTGCAGTATGGCTTTCCGTTCAGCTCTTGCACCGTGGGGAATTTGAGACCTTCGAGAATCGTCAGATGCTTCTCCTTGAGCAGGAGGTCGAAGATTTGCTCAGTCTTGGTCACGTCAAAATCAAATCCCTGGGCGGGCCTGGTGGCTTTACCCATTTGCAGGACACGGGGGTTCCTCCCCGAGTCCATTCAGCCACTGCTACCTCTTGATCTCCCGCAGAAACTTCGTCTTCCTCTGCATCAACCAGGACTACTGCACGTTTGAACTTGTCGTGGTACAGGTCCGGGTGGCGCTGTTCATATGCCGACAGTTTCTGAACCATGTGCGCCAGTGAGGGATAGTCTGCTTGGGAGGCCATGTCCTTGAGCGGTGTTGCGAGGCCTGCTACTGCCAACTCAACTGCTTCCTTTTCTGTTATACGAACCGAATAACATTGGTTCCTAAGATTCCTGAAGCGCTGGATGTATTCTGTCACAGTTTCTCCACGCTTCTGACGTAATTGTGCTAGATCGGCAATGCCGGACTCGGAAGCCTCCGAATGGTACTGCATATGGAACTGCTCTTCCAACTGCTTCCAAGTCCGGATGGAGTCTGGTGGTAGCGAGGTGTACCACCCGAAAGCCGATCCCGTGAGGGACTGTGAGAAGAGCCTCACGCGTAGTTGATCCGACACTGAAGCCGGTCCTAGTTGTGCCAAATATCGGCCTACGTGCTCGATGGAGCCGGAACCATCTCGATCCACTGAATTTGGAGAAATCAGGGAGCCGATATTTAGGTGGCAGCGGGATCATCTCGTAGTCGTCGGGGTACGGCTTGGAATAGCCGATTGCCCTCCTTTTCGGCACCATGCCGAACTGATCTCTCGCATGGTACTGATCCGATCCGCCGTGCTGGCCGCAGGAGTTGAACTCGAAGATTTGCCGGGGTGGCGTACTTAGCCAGCCATGTTTGCTTTTCCAGCTCCGAGCCAACCGCAGGAGCTGAGCTCGGAGGTTCGTCGGGGTGGCGTACTTAGTTAGCCACGTCCGCTTTCAAGCTCGTCGCCGACGTCCCTCCCGTTTTCCCGTAAGTCCCCGATGTTGTGGCCTGGTTTGTGAGTGCCCGAGCTACCACAATCCGGCACATACGTGCACGTGTACCCGTGAGGGATCTCCTTAGGCGCCTCGAGCAAGAACTCGGTAGTCACTAGGGTCACCACCGATCTTGTAGACGACGAATGCCGGTGAAGCCGGCACCTCCGGTGCTGCCAACGCAAATGGCAGCGGTGGACGGGACTGGAGTGGCAACTCTCCTTGATGTGTCCCGAGAGCTGGTCCTGACGGCGAGTACTGGTGCCTCATGATCTCCTGGATCACGCGAAGAGCGACACGCTCCAACGTGTTTACCAGGTTCTCAGAGTGGCGGTGTAGCGAGTGAGCCACCAAGTAGTTGATCTCCTGCCGCAGGGACCTGGTGCGTTCCTCCGACGGGGCAGAGAGGTCTATCCCATCGAGTGCACTATTAGGCGAGAACCCCTTCCACCTGATGCCATGTGAACGGGTTCTGTGGAAAGAGCCGATGAGGTCGGCTTCGAGGATGACTTTGATCTCGTCATACTTCTTCTTGAGCTCGTCGGTCAGATCCTCGTATGTGACTGGCGTGCCGTCCGCCATCTCAGATGTAGATGGCGATGTGGTTGATGTAGAAGCTTGTCCCACCGGGCGTGCCAGAATGTGTTGACGTCCGAAACCCACCGGCGGGCAGCGACGGGCAACACCGTAGAGCCGGGAACAACCTAGAGCTGCGGCTGGCTGAGGTCCCTCCGAGCGACGGCCCGCAAAGCCTTCTGGTCACACGTCCGATGCTGATTGCAAGGGCGTGCCACCTGACCTATACCCGGTCGGGAAGGTGATGAAGATGCCTCGCTTAGTTTCCTGCATGGCATACACGTAAACATTAAATACGAGCCTCGATCGGCTCTCGGGTTATCCTCGTGAATCGGCTCAAGGAGCCGATCCACCCATGATTCGTACGAGGTGCACGAATATATGGTGGTCCTGCTTGATCAAGATAAAGCTAATAAGATCTACGACGATTTAGGGTTTTCACCGCATAATCGGATCATCCTACTCACGGTTGGGCCTCGCGGCCACGCACGGTGATCGTAAGCCGATCCTAAACAAGGCCTAAAAACCAACACGAGGTTGATCCCCGGAACATCCTGTTTAGGGCTAGCGAACGACACCCTACGTGCCGCTGGATCCTCCACCCCTTTGTAAGGCCTAACTATTGCAGATATTAAACTAATCCTTGTAGAACAAGGAGCAATCGTACCGGATCAGATCTACTAAATAATGATCAAGCGGGGTGCCGCCCCTACACCTAGGATAGGTGTAAGGGCGGCTAGATATGCAAGGGTTGCACTATGATAGCATGTTACGCGAAGAACTATGCTAACCCTAACACATCTATGATAATTACGTTGCTCGCCATCAACAAGGCTTCAGTACGAGCAACGCATGAACAACGTGGAGCTTGTGCTGCCTAGATCGCAAGATGCGATCTAGGCAGCATGTTGCTTACCGGTAGAAACCCTCGAGACGAAGGAGTTGGCGATGCGCCGAGATTGATTTGTTTGGTTGAACGTTGGTTGTTGTTTATTCCATAAACCCTAGATACATATTTATAGTCCGGGGGACTTTCTAACGTGGGAATAATCCCCACCGTGCACGATACAAACTCCAACTTTTAATCTAAGATACAAATCTACCATAATTAAAGATACACGGGCAATCTAGCCCAAACTCTTCGTGCGAGGCCGCTTCAGAGATCTTCCACGTGTAATCTTCCAAGCCCATCTCCCTTACGGCCCACCTCCTGATTTGGCCAAAATCTGGTGATAACAGACCCGCTCCTTTTTAATTGCATAGAACGAGTTTTCACTATTATTGTTCTGCGAGTGTTCTAGTTTTCTAGTACCGCGTTTAGCTCTTGTTCTTTCACTTGAATTTCGTTCAGAGAATGTTAGCATTCTTTATTTATGTATGATTACCTCTCTGGTCCATAATATATTTCATCTCTGAGATTTATTTCAAATAAGTTGATTGGTGTTGGAAACGAGTAAAATATTTCATGACTATAGTGATGCAAATGGAAGCTTGTCTAGACTGTGGCATAGACTTTGGAATGTCATGTTGGATGTTATTATTGGCATATGTTTAGTATTTATTGTTTTATCATGATTTGTTTCAAACGGCTGAGAGTGATTTAAAGAATCATGTGTTGTTTCTATCATAAAAGCGTAATATTATGGTATTCTCCTTAATTTGATGCTTTATTGGTTTGACTTGGCACATGCTTACACCATGTTGTGACTATAACCAGTCAACTAAAGCCTCTATGATCATTTAGTTTTTGATTTGTAATATCACTTTATGCTTTGATTGATAATGTTTTGTCGCTATGCATGATTATGACCATTATTGCTCTCTTAGTTGGTCGCTTCCAGTCTTTTTGCTAGCCTTCACATGTACTGAGTATGAGCTCTACTCGTTCATCGGACCACCAAAAACCAAAGTTGCCAATTGTGTCCACCATATTTACCTATATGTGGCATTTCACCGCCACTCCAAAGTAAATTGCTTGTGTGTGATACGTCCATTTTGCATCACTATTTTATATCATAATTTACTGTTATTCATTGATATATTTCATATTTAGAGATGATACTTATGTTATTTCACCTATTTTGCATGTTTCATGATTATTGGAGAATCACTCACCGGAGTCAGGTTCTGCTGAAAAAAGCGCCGTCAGAATGCAATATTTCTGAAGAACAACAATTGACGGAAATTACACCGAAGGACTTATTTCTCCAGAAGAAGGAGCCAGCCAAAAGGAGGGGCCGAGGAGGGCCGCCATGGGCCCCACATAGGCCGGCGCGGGCCCTGCCCTGGCCGCGCCGCCTTGTGGGGAGGGGGCCCATAGCCCCTCTCGGCCGCCTCTCTTTCGCGTACTTCATCTACCCGAAAACCTAAGGTGCTGGGAATAATCGCGAGGAGACACAGCCGCCTCTGCGGGGCGGAAAACACCAGAGAGAAAAGAGCTCTCCGGCAGGCTGAAATCCGCCGGGAAATTCCCTCCCGGAGGGGGGAAATCGACACCATCGTCACCGTCATCGAGCTGGACTTCATTGGGATCATCATCACCATCATCTCCACCACCGTCACCGTCATCTCCACCGCTGCACCTCGTCACCGCTGTAACATCTAGGGTTGAATCTTGATTGTTTCATAGGGGAAACTCTCCCGGTATTGATTACTCCTTGTTATTGATGCTATTGAGTGAAACCATTGAACCAAGGTTTATGTTCAGATTGTTATTCATCATCATATCACCTCTGATTATGTTCCATATGATGTCTCTTGAGTAGTTCGTTTAGTTCTTGAGGACATGGGTGAAGTCTAAATGTTAGTAGTGAACTATGTTGAGTAATATTCAATGGTTTGATATTTAAGTTGTGGTGTTATTCTTCTAGTGGTGTCATGTGAACGTCGACTACATGATACTTCACCTTAATGGGCCTAGGGGAATACATCTTGTATTCGTTTGCTAATTGTGGGGTTGCCGGAGTGACAGCAACCTGAACCCCCGTTGGTATATCGATGCAGGAGGGATAACAGGATCTCAGAGTTTAAGGCTGTGGTTAGATTTATCTTAATTACTTTCTTGTATTTGCGGATGCTTGTAAGGGGTATAATCACAAGTATGTATTAGTCCTAGGAAGGGCGGTGCATTAGCATAGGTTCACCCACACAACACTTATCAAAACAATGAAGATTAATCAACTATATGAAGCGAAAGCACTAGACTAAATTCCCGTGTGTCGTCAAGAACGTTTGGTCATCATAAGTAAACAAACCGGCTTGTCCTTTGTGCTAAAAAGGATTGGGCCACTCGCTGCAATTATTACTCTCGCATTTTACTTACTTGTACTTTATTTATCTGCTATATCAAAACCCCCGAATACTTGTCTGTGAGCATTTACAGTGAATCCTTCATCGAAACTGCTTGTCAACACCTTCTGCTCCTCGTTGGGTTCGACACTCTTATTTATCGAAAGTACTATGATACACCCCCTATACTTGTGGGTCATCAAGACCATTTTCTGGCGCCGTTTCCGGGGAGTGAAGCGCTATTGGTAAGTGGAATTGGTAAGGGAAACCTTTACTGTACGTGCTGATTTTATTTCTGCCTGCTGCTATAATTCATTATGGAGAGATCTTCTCTTGAATTTCTATTTGGAAAATCTACTACTACTGCAAAGGTAGTGGATGAGGCGCCAGGTGAGAAAGAGGTTCCATACAAAATACCTATGAAAATTATTGAACGTGTTGTGGATAACCGCTATGAAGGGGATGGAACTGTCCATCCTGGAGATCATTTACTGTTTTTACATGAATTATGCGGGTAATTCGAATGTGCAGGTATTGCTATGGATGAAGTTAGGAAGAAACTATTCTCTATATCGCTGTCTGGTAAAGAGGCGCATTGGTATAAATTGCTGAAGAATGGGGATTCTCTTGATTGGAAGGATATTGTGCCTCTATTTTATTCTAAATTCTATCCTCCAAGTGAAATTCACAAAGACCGAAACCGCACATATAATTTCTGGCCTCATGATGGAGAGAGTATTGCCCAAGCATGGGGGAGATTGTGCCCCATTCATGAGCTTCCTGGTAATATCATCATTGATAATTTCTATGCAAGACATTCTTTTCAAGATAAAACCTTGCTGGATACTACTTGTTCTGGATCATTTACACACAACGAAGAAGAGTTTAAAAGGGACCTTCTTGATCGGATTTGGGAGAATACTGAAGGATGGGAGAACGACAAAGATAGAGAGTCAGGTATAAATTATGATTATAAATGCATTGAAATTTTTATGGATACTGATAAATTTCGTAATATGAGTGCTACTTATGGTCTTGACTCTCAAGTTGTTGCAAATTTTTATAAAGCTGTTGCCTCTCATTTTGAATTGCCTAGGAATAATTTTGATAAGTATCATGAACCGTACAAAGATAAAACCGATTCATCTATAAATAAATGTGTTGTAATTGAAACTGTTGATCATATTCTTGCTGAAGCTTATATTGAAAAAACTCCTTTCCCTGCTAAAATGAAGGAGTATTCTGTTATAACTAGTGCGGTTAATAAAAGTGCAAAGAAACCTATAGAACCTGAAGAGCAAATAAAGGTTGAACCTGCTATTGCAATAGTTAAAGATCTTGTGACTGAAAATGTAGAAGATGGTCATATTATTTTCTCGTGAAGATGCTTCTAATATTGTTTCGCATCCTAATAAGTCTAGGAAAGCCAGTGTTCCTATGCTCTCTGTTAGAATTGGTGATCATTGTTATTATGGTTTATGCGACATTGGTGCAAGTATTAATGCCATTCCTTATGAGCTTTACAGAGAAATCATGCATGAAATTGGTTCTTGTGAACTTGAAGATATTGATGTGGTTATTCGGCTAGCTAATAGAGAAACTATCTCTCCTATTGGTATTGTTCGAGATGTGGAAGTTCTATGTGGTAAGATTAAATATCCTGCAGACTTTTTGGTACTTGGTTCTGCTGCTAGTAAGTCTTGTCCTATTATCTTTGGTAGACCTTTTCTAAATACTTGTGGAGCTGTTATAGATTGCAAGAAGGAGAAAATTGTGACTAAATTTGCTAGTGAATCTTATGAGTTTAATTTCTCTAAATTTTCCAAAACTCCTTATAAAGCTGATTTGCCTAATAATGATTTTAGAGTTGAACAATGTGCGTCTATTGCTCTTGCTCCTAATAATCCTTTGCAGCAACATTTGGAGGATAGTGAGAGTGAAGTCTTTAGGGAAGAAAGGAATGAGCTTGATGAAATTTTCCTTCGTCAACCTATTCTTAAACATGACCTACCGGTTGAAGATCTAGGTACAACACCACCACCAAAGGAAGATCCTGATTTTGATTTAAAATCGTTGCCTGATAATCTTAAGTATGCTCATATTGATGATAAGAAAATATATCATGTTATTATTAGTTCTTAGATTTCAGATTTTGAGGAAGAAAGGTTATTGGAAATATTGAAGAAACATCGAGGAGCTATTGGCTACACTCTTGATGATTTGAAGGGGATTTCTCCCTCTATTTGCCAACATGCCATCAACATGGAAGATGATGCAAAGCATGTTGTTGAACATCAGCGTCGTCTAATTCCTAAGATGAAGGATGTGGTAAAGAATGAGGTATTAAAACTTCTTGAAGCTGGTATTATATATCCTATTGCTGATAGTAGATGGGTTAGTCCTGTGCATTGTGTTCCTAAGAAAGGAGGAATAACTGTTGTGCCAAATGATAATGATGAGCTCATCCCTCAAAGAGTAGTTGTAGGGTATATAATGTGCATTGATTATCGAAAAGTTAATAAAGTTACTAAGAAAGATCATTACCCTTTACCTTTTATTGATCAAATGTTAGAAAGGTTGTCTAAAAATACTCATTTTTGCTTTCTTGATGGTTATTCGGGTTTTCACAAATTGTCGTTAAAACTAAAGATCAAGAGAAAACCACTTTCACTTGTCCCTATGGAACTTATGCTTATAGACGTATGCCTTTTGGTTTATGTAATGCTCCTGCTACTTTTCAAAGATGCATGTCTGCTATTTTTCATGGCTTTTGTGAGAAGATTGTAGAGGTATTCATGGATGATTTTTCTGTCTATGGGAGTTCTTTTGATAATTGCTTGCGAAACCTTGATAAAGTTTTGCAGAGATGTGAAGAAACTAAACTTGTTCTTAATTGGGAGAAATGCCACTTTATGGTTAACGAAGGAATTGTATTGGGACATAAAATTTCCGAGAGAGGTATTGAAGTTGATAGAGCTAAAGTTGAAGCAATTGAGAAGATGCCCTATCCTAGGGATGTTAAAGGTATTCGTAGTGTTCTTGGTCTTGCTGGGTTTTATAGGAGATTTATTAAAGATTTCTCCAAGATTTCAAAGCCTCTTACTAATCTTCTTCAAAAAGATGTATCTTTTGTTTTTGATGACGATTGTAAAGAATCTTTTGAAACTCTAAAGAAAGCCTTAACAACTACTCCTGTAGTTGAACCTCCTGATTGGAACTTACCTTTTGAAATTATGTGTGATGCTAGTGATTTTGCTATAGGTGCTGTCCTTGGACAGCGATTAGATAAAAAATTGAATGTTATTCATTATGTTAGTAAAACTCTTGATGCTGCTCAAAGAAATTATGCTACAACTAAAAAAGAGTTATTAGCTGTAGTTTTTGCTTGTGACAAGTTTAGATCTTATATTGTTGATTCAAAAGTCACAATTCATACTAATCATGCTGCAATTAGGTACCTTATGGAAAAGAAAGATGCTAAGCCAAGGCTTATTAGATGGGTGCTTCTTTTGCAAGAATTTGATTTACATATTATAGATAGAAAAGGTGCTGATAATCCTGTTGCTGATAATTTGTCTAGATTGGAAAATATTGCTTATGATCCTGTTCCTGTTAATGATAGTTTTCCAAATGAACAATTGGCTGTAATAAAGGTAAGCGAGCGAGATAGTCCTTGGTATGCTGATTATGCTAACTTTATTGTTTCCAAGTACTTGCCTCCAACCTTTTCAGCTCAGCAAAGGAGGAAATTCTTTTATGACTTGAGGCATTATTTTTGGGATGACCCACACTTATATAAAGAAGGAGTGGATGGTATTATGCGAAGATGTGTTCCCGAATATGAACAACAAGAGATATTGAGTAAGTGTCACGGTAGTGTTTATGGAGGACATCACGCCGGAGATAGAACCGCGCAAAAGGTTCTACAATCAGGTTTCTATTGGCCAACTCTCTTTAAAGATGCAAGAAAGTTTATTTTATCTTGTGATGAATGTCAAAGGGTTGGTAATATCTCCAGACGCAATGAAATGCCTATGAATTATACTCTTGTTATTGAACCATTTGATTGTTGGGGATTTGACTTCATGGGTCCTTTCCCTTCTTCAGAAGGTAACACTCATATACTTGTCTCTGTTTATTATGTTACTAAATGGGTGGAAGCCATACCCATAAAAAGTGCTGATGGTGAGACCTCTTTAAGAATGCTTTTAGATATTATTTTTCCTAGATTTGGAGTTCCTAGATATCTTATGACTGATGGAGGTTCTCATTTTATTCATGGTGGTTTTAGGAAAACTCTTGCTAAATATGGTATTAATCATAGGATTGCTTCCGCTTATCATCCTCAAACTAGTGGGCAAGTAGAATTATCAAATAGAGAGATTAAATCTATCTTGCAAAAGACTGTTAATAAATCTAGAAAGAATTGGGCTAGTAAATTGAAGGAAACACTATGGGCTTATAGAACTTCTTATAAAAATCCCATGGGTATGTCACCTTATAAAATGGTTTATGGGAAAGCTTGTCATTTACCTTTAGAACTAGAGCACAAAGCTTATTGGGCTCTAAGAGAACTAAATAAAGATCCTAAACTTGCCGGTAAGAAGAGATTGCTACAATTGAGTTCTCTAGATGAATGGAGAAGTGAAGCTTATGAAAATGCTAAACTCTTTAAAGAGAAAGTTAAGAAATGGCATGATAGAAGAATTATCAAAAGAGAATTTAATGTTGGGGATAAAGTCCTATTGTATCGGTCTCGTCTCAGATTTTTTGCAGGGAAATTACTCTCAAAATGGGAAGGACCAAATGTCATTCTGGAGGTGTATCGTTCAGGAGCAATCAAAATTAGTTCTCTGAAAGGTGATGCCACACAAGTGGTGAATGGACAAAGACTCAAGCATTATATTTCTGGAGATTCTTATAATGAAGATGTTGATGTTATTCGAGTGGTGACTCCGGAAGCTTTCATCAAAGGTCAAATTGATAGTTCTGCAGAGTTCGACATTGAATAGGTAATAGTTCTGGTAATAAAAAGTCCGCGTTTAACTTTCCGAACAATGTTTTTGCTATTTCGGAAAATATGAAAAATTACGAGATCGAAACGGAGAGGAGGAGACGCACGAGGGCGTGCCCCCATAGGCCGGCGCAGGCCCTACCCTGGCCGCGCGGCCCTATGAGGACGGCCCCTCGGTGTCCCTCTCCAACTCTGGTTCGACCTGGTACTTTCCTTCCGCCGTGAAAATTTCTGCTATATAATTTCCTGGACCCCTGGAGGTCTGTATATCGTTTTCTCGTCGTGTTTTGTTTCGAGCTGTTTTCTGCCAGGATCTGTTTTTGATCTAGAAGCACCATGGTCTCCAAAAACAAGGGCAAGGGGCTTTCAGAGGAAGATATTCAAGATCCCGAGTGGAAAGAGGTGGATGAGAGTGTCAAGGAAGAAGTGGAGGAAGACTCGCGTGCATACCCGCGTGCCACCGTCGCAAGCATCGGGGTGGTGGAAAATCCTTTCAGTTCCAAGAAGAGCGCAAGAATTAGCACCGGGGAAAAGTTCCACGTCACGTCTTAGCTCCAAGGACATCTCCTCCAGGCACCTACAACCCCTTCCACACTCTAATTCATAATAGTCAAATTGAAAGGAATCTCAAGGCAGTATTGCCTAGCAGTTGGGATATAGATCGTTCTAACACTGCAGGAAGAATGAAGCCTGAAGCTGAAGAGTGGGGAAACAACTCTAAGAGTTGGGACTCGCTGTCGGACATACTTCTTAACCGCGTCGAGCACAATTCGGAGATGATCCGCAACCTCATGTACGAGATTGATGAGCTAAAGGAGCTTGTTAAGAAGCTTATGAAGAATTCATCACCACCATAGCCGAAGGAGTAATTCATCATTGGTGTTGGCACCCCCTTGGTTTGTTCCAAGCTTGGGGGGGTGCCGCGGTATCACATCATCACTATCTTTTACATTTTATTATCAAGTAGTGTCATATCATGAGTAGGGAAGTTATCATATAAGATGGGTTGCAGTATGGAAGTATCTCTCTTTTAGTGGGTTATCTATGTATCCCTTGGTGTGAGTTATCGTTATGGAATATTAATGAGAAGTTTTATCATTTACATATTGCACATCTTATTTTAGTTTGCAATCTCTATTATATGATTGATCTTGTTGTTAGTATTGGTATCACTTTGGGACATTGAGTAAATCTATTTGGTTTTGGCAAACTTAGCATTGGTCAATAGCAACAACACTTTGAGGTTTAAGTAGAAAGAGGAAGTACATGTAGATATGTTATTTCATTATATTTCTTTCTTGTTAGCTCTTAGCTTAGTATTCTGAAGTTAAAATTATTTTTGCTTACAAGAAAGATGCATGATTGTTTCTATCACATATGTATTTGTTTGTTTCCCTCAACTCTTATGCTTACTAATTGATGGCGTGTACAGCACACGTCCGTTGGGAACCCCAAGAGGAAGGTGTGATGCGTACAGTGGCAAGTTTTCCCTCAGTATGAAACCAAGGTTTATCGAACCAGTAGGAGCCAAGAAGCACGTTGAAGGTTGATGGCGGCGAGATGTAGTGCGGCGCAACACCAGGGATTCCGGCGCCAACGTGGAACCTGCACAACACAAACCAAGTACTTTGCCCCAACGAAACAAGCGAGGTTGTCAATCTCACCGGCTTGCTGTAACAAAGGATTAGATGTATAGTGTGGAAGATGATTGTTTGCAGTAAAACGAGAGAACAAGTATTGCGATAGATTGTATTTCAAGTAAAGAGAATTGGACCGGGGTCCACAGTTCACTAGAGGTGTCTCTCCCATAAGATAAACAAGCATGTTGGGTGAACAAATTACAGTTGGGCAATTGACAAATAAAGAGGGCATGACCATGCACATACATATTATGATGAGTATAGTGAGATTTAATTGGGCATTACGACAAAGTACATAGACCGCTATCCAAGCATGCATCTATGCCTAAAAAGTCCACCTTCAGAGTTATCATCCGAACCCCTTCCAGTATTAAGTTGCTAACAACAGACAATTGCATTAAGTATTGCGCGTAATGTAATCAGTAACTACATCCTCGAACATAGCACCAATGTTTTATCCCTAGTGACAACAGCACATCCATAATCTTAGAGATTTCTGTCACTTCCCCAGATTCACGGAGACATGAACCCACTATCGAGCATAAATACTCCCTCTTGGAGTTAAAAGCATCTACTTGGCCAGAGCATCTACTAGTAACGGAGAGCATGCAAGATCATAAACAACACATAGATATAAATTGATAATCAACATAACAAGTATTCTCTATTCATCGGATCCCAACAAACACAACATATATAATTACAGATAGATGATCTTGATCATGTTCGGCAGCTCACAAGACCCGACAATTAAGCACAATGAGGAGAAGACAACCATCTAGCTACTGCTATGGACCCATAGTCCAGGGGGAGACTACTCACACATCACTCCGGAGGCGACCATGGCGGCGTAGAGTCCTCCGGGAGATGATTCCCCTCTCCGGCAGGGTGCCGGAGGCGATCTCCTGAATCCCCCGAGATGGGATTGGCGGCGGCGGCGTCTCCGGGAAGGTTTTCCGTATCGTGGCTCTCGGTACTGGGGGTTTCGCGACGAAGGCTATTTGTAGGCGGAAGGGCAGGTCAAGGGGCGTCACGAGGGGCCCACACCCTAGGTCGGCGCGGCCAGGGCTTGGGCTGCGCCGCCCTGTGGTCTGGCCACCTCGTGGCCCCACTCCGTTGACTCTTCGGTCTTCTGGAAGCTTCGTGGCAAAATAGGACCCTGGGCGTTGATTTCGTCCAATTCCGAGAATATTTCCTTACTAGGATTTCTGAAACCAAAAACAGCAGAAAACAACGAATCGGCACTTCGGCATCTTGTTAATAGGTTAGTTCCGGAAAATGCACGAATATGACATAAAGTGTGCATAAAACATGTAGATATCATCAATAATGTGGCATGGAACATAAGAAATTATCGACACGTCGGAGACGTATCGCATCCCCAAGCTTAGTTCTCGCTCGTCCCGAGCAGTAAACGATAACAAAGATAATTTCTGGAGTGACATGCCATCATAACCTTGATCATACTATTGTAAGCATATGTAATGAATGCAGCGATCAAAACAATGTAAATGACATGAGTAAACAAATGAATCATAAAGCAAAGACTTTTCATGAATAGTACTTCAAGACAAGCATCAATAAGTCTTGCATAAGAGTTAACTCATAAAGCAATAATTCAAAGTAAAGGCATTGAAGCAACACAAAGGAAGATGAAGTTTCAGCGGTTGCTTTCAACTTATAACATGTATATCTCATGGATATTGTCAACATAGAGTAATATAACAAGTGCAATATGCAAGTATGTAGGAATCAATGCACAGCTTCACACAAGTGTTTGCTTCTTGAGGTGGAGAGAAATAGGTGAACTGACTCAACAACAAAAGTAAAAGAATGGTCCTTCAAAGAGGAAAGCATCGATTGCTATATTTGTGCTAGAGCTTTGATTTTGAAAACAAGAAACAATTTTGTCAACGGTAGTAATAAAGCATATGTATCATGTAAATTATATCTTACAAGTTGCAAGCCTCATGCATAGTATACTAATAGTGCCCGCACCTTGTCCTAATTAGCTTGGACTACCGGGATTATCGCAAAGGCACATGTTTTAACCAAGTGTCACAAAGGGTACCTCTATGCCGCCCGTACAAAGGTCTAAGGAGAAAGCTCGCATTGGATTTCTCGCTATTGATTATTCTCAACTTAGACATCCATACCGGGACAACATAGACAACAGATAATGGACTCCTCTTTAATGCATAAGCATGTAACAACAATTAATTTTCTCATATGAGATTGAGGATATATGTCCAAAACTGAAACTTCCACCATGGATCATGGCTTTAGTTAGAGGCCCAATGTTCTTCTCTAACAATATGCACGCTCTAACCATAAGGTGGTAGATCGCCCTTACTTCAGACAAGACGAACATGCATAGCAACTCACATGATATTCAACAAAGAGTAGTTGATGGCGTCCCCAGGAACATGGTTATCGCACAACGAGCAACTTAATAAGAGATAAAGTGCATAAGTACATATTCAATACCACAATAGTTTTTAGGCTATTTGTCCCATGAGCTATATATTGTAAAGGTGAAGAATGGAAATTTAAAGGTAGCACTCAAGCAATTTACTTTGGAATGGCGGAGAAATACTGTCAACACCCGGATTTTTAAGTCCAGATGCCTATTATGCCGTACATCGCAATCCCAGGAATAATGTTTTTGCGAGACATAATAGTAAGTAGCATAGAGTCATCATTTATTACAACACATATTGTCTTACAACCATAGATCACATGATCCAATATTACACAAATATATTGTTCAACAACACACATAGTAGCGGAAGCGAAGTAGTAGTGGACTATCTATTCCACAGGCAACGCTTGACGTTAGAAGACGATCCTAGTTATCGTAGACGTCCTGTTGTCCGTCATCCTGATACTGGTGCTCTCCTTCATAGTCTGGCATTTGAATAGCCAGGGCAAAGCCATGAGTACTTTAAAGTACTCGCAAACTAACTCTATAATAATTCTTCATTAAGTGTAATAAGGGGGTACTAAGCTCTAGGTTTATTTGCATAAAGCCAAGTTTTAGTTTAGTAAACATTTAGTAAAGCTTTATCATGTGCTAGACTAACTCAAGTGGGAACATTAGTGTCATTCCCACAACTCATTATGGTTCACCATAATATCACCTTTCAATTCACCATTCATTTCTAGGATCAAAACATTTTAATGATAACGGAGATAGTATGGCCTTTCCAATCGTTCGTAACCGTGGACACGGCTATTCGAATAGGTTTAACACTCTGCAGAGGTTGTACTCTTGTGCCACAACTTTTGATTACATCCGTCGAGGATAACCCCGAATCATCGTAACACGAGACGCGGATCATCAACCATAACCTTTCACTTATATATGCTAGTATGAGCACCTCTCCCCATGAGCTTGGCCTCCCGGTGGAAACCGCAGTTAACCCGGGAACTGCACAGGGCTTGGGCCGTACATTCACCTCATTCTAACATCAATCCACACTTAACGGAGGCAGCCTCGGCGTAACCCCTATGATGTTTGTTTAGAGGGAACCCATACTAAAATACACAAGTTTCTAGTTAAGCCCTACCCATAATCAGGTATTGTGGGGGTACTTGTATAATTGGAAGGGTATCGCATTCAAACCCAATCATCAATTTTATCAAAAATCACCATCTTCTCTTGTTCAAATCCACCTCCACTTTACTTTCTCTCAAAGTCATTTCACTTCACCATGTTCCCATCTAGAGTAGTCAATTTTAATTGATTAGCACTAGCAACTATATGAGGGGTGCTATCTAGCTTTGAGTTGTGCTAATCTAACTTCAAGTATTGTTCTACTCTAGACCAAGTGAATCATAAATCAAAAGTACTTTGAAATAAATAAGCAAAAGTAAATGTAAGTAAAAACATGGGATAGGTAATACATAAAAGTAAAGTGTGATGGTGCCTTTGCTCTTGTAGAGCTAAGCACTTGTGTTTAGCAAGGGTTAGCTTGCCTTGAGCTGGGTAGTTATCGAAGTTCTCTTCTTCTTCCTGAGAGTAGGCCTCCTCCTCTTGGTATTCCTCGTTACTAGCGTCTATATACGAATACGAAGTATAAATACTAAACCAAGCTCACATACTAAACTAGAAACACTCACAAGAGTTCACACACTAATCCTATCATCAATCAAACATGGCATGGTGGATTATTGGATTAGTCTTTATTTAAAAGAAGAATAATTTCCTCTCATTATTCCTATTTCTTAAATTTGGTATGTAGATCCTTAGAGGAATTTATTTCTTCTCATTACATCTTATTAAGATTTAATCTCTTCATATAATAATAAGGTATGAAATATAGGTTGACCCAAAGTCAACATTTCATATCTATTATATGTGAGTATAATTTAATTGAAGTGCTACACTTCACATAGTTTTAATACTTAACATTTAAATGAATTAAAATCTCTAAGTAATAATTCTCAAGGGTTCATTAGCCTAAGTCATTCCCCCTGGTTATTAGTACTTAGGATCAAAATTTAAATGAGAGGTAGCTCTCATATTAGTGTTGAGTTTGAATTCCAATTTCAATTGCTCTAGAATTGACTACATAGCCCTTTTATTTGATCTAGTCCATGATCATACAAACAACATGTCTATATTATTGCATAATCAATTAGAGGACATCATTTGTGATTTATTAGAATTGGAATCAATTCAAAATCTATTCTGGTTAAATTTTAAATAAAGTTTGAATGTTCAAAAGTCTCTGTCTTGTCTTTTTTATCAAATTAAATCTACTATGAATTTGGAGGTGGGGCCAGTGGCATTGGATAGATAAATTCATGGGCTTTCCAACGGTATAAAGTTTGCTAAATTTGGTTTGGCAGATTTCAAACTATTCAAATTTAACTAAACCATCAGCAGAACAATTCGAATAAAGATTAAATCCGAATTTGAATTGTGGGCTTAGGCGGGAAAGCTAAACGGGCCGAAACAGGTTTAAAATCCACTTCGCAGCCCAACTAGCAACTGGTGCAGGTGGGCTGCCCTGACGAGGTGGGGGCCACCTGTCAGCGACACTTAACCACGCGAAACGGTACGCGCGCGTTAGGCCGTAGGATTAGAACACGATCCGACGGTGCTGGAGCATCGTCGTCTCCGACGAGTGACAGCTCACTGGCGGCGAGCCTAGGGGGTGGGAGAGCCTACCAGGCCGTTGCAGGAGTCTGGCAGTGTGCGCGGAGAAGTGGAAGTAGATGAGGAAGAGGTTGGTGCAGCGGCGGCGCTCGGGGAGGCTCCAATCGAAGCAGAGCTTCCGCGGGCTCCGGCGGCTTCGAGCTCTCGATTCGGGCAGCTCCGGCGAGGTGGTGCTAAATTGAGGTGGGGAGAGTGATCAGTGAGGAGAGGAGAGCAGATGGGGTGAAGAAGTTGAGGGCTGAGGTGCTCTATTTATAGTGGGAGGGAGTGGCCGTGAGGTGCTGCAAGGGCGCGTCGACGGCGTGGCCTCTCCGTCGATCGAAAGGGCAAGGCGAGGACAGCATCTTGTAGGCGTCGTCCTGGCGATGCTCGAGGACTAGCTAGCGCAGAGAAAGGGTGAAGGGATGGCTCGGGCGCGTGCGATGAGTGCGGCAGTACCCGCGGTACTTCGCCGGCGAGGACGACGGTGACGAGGCGGCCGCAGTCGATCGATCGTGTCTAGTGGCTAGAGGGCGCAGAGGCGGTGCTCGACGCAGCGGTAGGCTTTGCAGGGGAGGCGTAGGCTGCTCGAGCGCGCGACGTACCGGTGTGTCCAGAGCGTGCTCACCGCGTCGACTGGCACGCTCTGGCACGGTTTGGACGCGTGCGTTCTGGCCAATGCCGAGCCTTGGCGAGCATGGGCTGTGTACCGTGATGTTCCTCGTGTTACAGAGATGCTCTGGGACAAGGTGGTGCTGAGAGAGAGAGGCTAGAGAGAGAGGTGCCAAAGGTGGCCGGCATGGCCACGGCATGCTTAGTTTAGGGTTTTCTCTCCCCTTTCTCTCACTTTAATCGACCAAGGCAGGTACTGGGGTGATGCAGGGGGTGTAAGAGGGTGTGATGATCACAGGTTTAAAGGGGTTTAGTCAAGAAACCGATGGACAAAAGAGTGTAACACAATTTGGAAATGATGCCTGCCAAGTGTTCGACACAATGGCCGCATGAGATATTTATTTGAATTTTGAAATTCTTTTTGGTGGATCTTAAACATATTAATTATGGGTTAGAATGGTGGTGGTGGGGTTCAATTTGGAGTTGTTTTGCAAAATGGCAAATGTGACATGATCTTCACTTTATTTCAGCATCCCTACTTATCACCTTTATACTGGTCAACCTAGTCAACTCTAGCCATGGTGGTCAACATCAAAGTTACTCACCTTGACATGGTCTTGGATGACATGGCTTTGGTTGACCAAGTTTAGTTCAAGAAATGAGAAAACCAGAGGGGTAAAGTAGTGAAGAAATTATTTTGGTGACAAGTGACCATTATCATATGTATGATGGATTTGAGATTTCCTTGTGTTTGATTCTTGTTCCACTGATGCAATTGTGTTAGTTTATCATATTGAAGTATTCTACAAGCAAGGGAGCAAGCAATTATGGCCTAGGGTGAGGATTTGCAATTTGGCATATTGTGTATGTGAGTGAATTATGGGTTTTTCCCATTTTCTTCAATTCTCCTCAATTTAGGGTTTTGTGATCCTTGCTAGGGTTCATATAGCAATTGTTAATCATACTAACACTCATCATGGCAATTGCACAAAAGAAATTCACTCAAATGCATGAACCTATATGTGGCACTATATGCATAGAAAAAGTTTTTGTTAATTGCAAATTTTGACTTTGGGGAAATTGTCTTTCTTGTTTAATATTGTTGAAACTTGGGATGTTACAAATACCATGTAGTAGGTAGGTATGGTGGACACAAATGGCATAGTGGTTGGCTCAAGTATTTCGGAAGCATGAGAAGCATTCCCTCTCGATACAAGGTTCAGGCTAGCAAGGCTTATTTGAAACAAACACAAGGATGAACCGGTGCAGCAAAACTCACATAAAAGACATATTGAAAACATTATAAGACTCTACACCGTCTTCCTTGTTGGTCAAACTCAATACTAGAAATTATCTAGACCTTAGAGAGACCAAATATGCAAACCAAATTTTAGCATGCTCTATGTATTTCTTCATTAATGGGTGCAAAGTATATGATGCAAGAGCTTAAACATGAGCACAACAATTGCCAAGTATCACATTATCCAAGACATTTTAGCAATTACTACATGTATCATTTTCCAATTCCAACCATATAACAATTTAACGAAGAAGAAACTTCGCCATGAATATTATGAGTAAAGCCTAAGGACATATTTGTCCATATGCAACAGCGGAGCGTGTCTCTCTCCCACACAAAGAATGCTAGGATCCATTTTATTCAAACAAAACAAAAAACAAAAACAAACCGACGCTCCAAGCAAAGCACATAAGATGTGATGGAATAAAAATATAGTTTCGGGGAGGAACCCGATAATGTTGTCGATGAAGAAGGGGATGCCTTGGGCATCCCCAAGCTTAGACGCTTGAGTCTTCTTGATATATGCAGGGGTGAACCACCGGGGCATCCCCAAGCTTAGAGCTTTCACTCTCCTTGATCATGTTGTATCATCTCCCTCTCTTGATCCTTGAAAACTTCCTCCACACCAAACTTAGAACAACTCATTAGAGGGTTAGTGCACAATCAAAATATACATGTTCAGAGGTGACATAATCATTCTTAACACTTCTGGACATTGCACAAAGCTACTGAAAGTCAATGGAATCGAAATATCCATCGAACATAACAAAACGAGGCAATGCGAAATAAAAGGCAGAATCTGTCAAAACAGAACAGTTCGTATTGACGAATTTTATTGAGGCACCAGACTTGCTCAAATGAAAATGCTCAAATTGAATGAAAGTTGCGTACATATCTGGGGATCACTCACGTAAATTGGAATAATTTTCTGAGTTACCTACAGAGAATTTTGCCCAGATTCGTGACAGCAAAGAAATCTGTTTCTGCGCAGTAATCCAAATCTAGTATGAACTTTACTATCAACGACTTTACTTGGCACAACAAAACACTAAACTAAGATAAGGAGATGTTGCTACAGTAGTAAACAACTTCCAAGACACAAAATAAAAACAAAGGTACTGTAGTAAAAACATGGGTTATCTCCCATAAGCGCTTTTCTTTAACGCCTTTCAGCTAGGCGCAGAAAGTGTGTATCAAGTGTTATCGAGAGATGGTGTATCAACCTTACCTTGGGGTTTACCCTTACCTTTCTTGTTCTTTTCTTTCTCTTTGATTTAGGAAATATATGATTTCCCCCCGGTGTAGAGGTGAATTCCAGGGTGCCTTCTCCCACATCTATGACTGCTCCCAATAGTTTCAGCAGGGATCTTCCGAGTGTGATTTTTCCTGTCCCTACACATTCAATAACAAGATAATCAATGGATATTGTTCTTCCAAGAATGGTTGTATGCACACCTGCGGCTATTCCCTTAGGAATTATAACGAGTTATCAATGAGAGTTATTTCTTCTCCTCCTTCATCAACTCCCCAAAGTTTCAAAGATTTATAAATGCTCTCGGGTATAAGGCAAAATTCAGACATAATATCACAATTGGCATGAAGAGTTTGATCACCGATAACAATTTTAACAGTAGGATCCCATAATGAAGGTTCAGAGTTCACTAAAACTTGTTCAAGACGATTACGAACATAGCGATAGTTGTCATCCAAGCGAGATGTACTTATCTCGAGATTGTTTAATCTATTATAAATGCTAATAAGGGCTGAATCAAAGTTATTAGCTGAATCATGTGATGCAACCAACTTCTTTATGGCATTAAAAGCTTGATCCCCATTGCAATGAAGGAAATCTCCTCCCACTAAAGCATCCAAAGCATATCTATAGCGAATCATAAGACCAAAATAAAAATTACTAAGGAGCAAACTTAGAGTCATTTGAGGTTCAGTTTTACGATAAGAAGTAAAAATTCTAGACCAAGCATCCTTAAAACTCTCCTCATCCCCTTGTTTAAAAGTGAAGACTAATTCTTCAGGCGAAGAAGTAACAGGTTCAGAGCTAGACATGGTAACAAAAGTAACTAATTTTTTTGTATTTTTAATATAGCAAACAAGATAGTAAATAAAGTAAAACTAGCAACTAATTTTTTTGTATTTTGATTTAGTGCAGCAAACAAAGTAGTAAATAAAACTAAGCAAGACAAAAACAAAGTAAAGAGATTGGGATGTGGAGACTCCCCTTGCAGCGTGTCTTGATCTCCCCGGCAACGGCGCCAGAAAAATTGCTTGATGGCGAGTACATCACACGTCCGTTGGGAACCCCAAGAGGAAGGTGTGATGCGTACAGCGGCAAGTTTTCCCTCAGTATGAAACCAAGGTTTATCGAACCAGTAGGAGCCAAGAAGCACGTTGAAGGTTGATGGCGGCGAGATGTAGTGCGGCGCAACACCAGGGATTCCGGCGCCAACGTGGAACTCGCACAACACAAACCAAGTACTTTGCCCCAACGAAATAGCGAGGTTGTCAATCTCACCGGCTTGCTGTAACAAAGGATTAGATGTATAGTGTGGAAGATGATTGTTTGCGAGAAAACGAGTAGAACAGTATTGAGTAGATTGTATTTCAAGTAAAGAGAATTGGACCGGGGTCCACGAGTTCACTAGAGGTGTCTCTCCCATAAGATAAACATCATGTTGGGTGAACAAATTACAGTTGGGCAATTGACAAATAAAGAGGGCATGACCATGCACATACATATTATGATGAGTATAGTGCGATTTAATTGGGCATTACGACAAAGTACATAGACCACTATCCAGCATGCATCTATGCCTAAAAAGTCCACCTTCAGGTTATCATCCGAACCCCTCCAGTATTAAGTTGCTAACAACGGACAATTGCATTAAGTATTGCGCGTAATGTAATCGAGTAACTACATCCTCGAACATAGCACCAATGTTTTATCCCTAGTGGCAACAAGCACATCCATAATCTTAGAGATTTCTGTCACTTCCCGCATTCACGGAGACATGAACCCACTATCGAGCATAAATACTCCCTCTTGGAGTTACAAGCATCTACTTGGCCGAGCATCTACTAGTAACGGAGAGCATGCAAGATCATAAACAACACATAGATATAAATTGATAATCAACATAACAAGTATTCTCTATTCATCGGATCCCAACAAACACAACATATAGAATTACAGATAGATGATCTTGATCATGTTCGGTAGCTCACAAGACCCGACAATTAAGCACAATGAGGAGAAGACAACCATCTAGCTACTGCTATGGACCCATAGTCCAGGGGTAGACTACTCACACATCACTCCGGAGGCGACCATGGCGGCGTAGAGTCCTTCGGGAGAAGATTCCCCTCTCCAGCAGGGTGCCGGAGGCGATCTCCTGAATCCCCCGAGATGGGATTGGCGGCGGCGGCGTCTCTGAAAGGTTTTCCGTATCGTGGCTCTCGGTACTGGGGGTTTCGCGACGAAGGCTATTTGTAGGCGGAAGGGCAGGTCAAGGGGCGTCACGAGGGGCCCACACCCTAAGTCGGCGCGGCCAGGGCTTGGGCCGCGCCGCCCTGTGGTCTGGCCACCTCGTGGCCCCACTCCGTTGACTCTTCGGTCTTCTGGAAGCTTCGTGGCAAAATAGGACCCTGGGCGTTGATTTCGTCCAATTCCGAGAATATTTCCTTACTAGGATTTCTGAAACCAAAAATAGCGAGAAAACAAGCAATCGGCACTTCGGCATCTTGTTAATAGGTTAGTTCCAGAAAATGCACGAATATGACATAAAGTGTGCATAAAACATGTAGATATCATCAATAATGTGGCATGGAACATAAGAAATTATCGATACGTCGGAGACGTATCACTAATCAACCTTGCTAGCCAAAGACCTGTACTGAGAGGGAATGCTTCTCGTGCATCCAAACCCTTAACCCAAACCTATGCCATCAGTGTCCACCATAACTACCTACTATGTGGTATTTTCCTGCCATTCAAGTAAATACTTCATGTGCTACCTTTAAACAATTCAAAAGTTATCATCCCCGGCCTATTCGTGTCAATGTTTTATAGCTCATGAGGAAGTATGTCGTGTTTTATCTTTCAATCTTGTTGGGCATACTTTCACCAATGGACTAGTGGCTTCATCCACTTATCCAATAATTTTGCAAAAAGAGCTAGCAACGGGGTTCCCAGCCCCAATTAATTAACTTTCATTAATAATTCTCTTCACATGTTTTTCCCTGATTCATCAGTAAACAACTTAATTTTGCAATAGACACTCCTCCATGGTATGTGAAATGTTGGAAGGCACCCGAGGATTCGGTTAGCCATGGCTTGTGAAAGCAAAGGTTGGGAGGAGTGTCATCCTTAAATTAACTAAAGTACAAGTGTAAACAAAAGAGAAGAGGGATGATCTACCTTGCTGGTAGAGATAACGTCCTTCATGGGAGCCGCTCTTTGGAAGTCTGTTTGGCAAGGGGGTTAGAGTACCCACTACCATTCGTTGACAACAACAAACACCTCTCAAACTTTACTTTACTTTTATGCTCTCTATATGATTTCAAAACTTAAAAAGCTCTAGCACATGATTTAATCCCTGCTTCCCTCTGCGAAGGGCCCATCTTTTACTTTATGTTGAGTCAGTAAACCTATTTCCCTCTATCTTAAGCAAGCAATTGAGTTGTTGTGATCAAACCATTTGTATTGTGATCTACTTAATCATGCATTTTACTCTTCCTTGTTTAGTACAAGTTTTATCCGAATGAATATAGCTTTGAAGGTTATCAATGATTATGAGGAGATTATTATGATTGAGTATGCAAGTTTCGCTATATAAGATTTAATATAAGAACGCTGCTCGATAGATAAGTACAATCTGTTAACTGTTCTTTGACCAAGAACGAAGTTTGCCATCACCAATTATGATTTCCTATGCACCTTTATTTGTGATTTCCTTCTACTTGTTTCAAGTTGAATTATATGAGGAAGTTGTTCACTAGAATGTCTTGTGTGAATTAATATGATGCTTCTTGTCCGTATTTTATTTATCGAATCTTCACTCCATAAACATGTGGTCTTGTTTACCGAGTTCAGTTTCGCTTGGGGACAAGCGAAGTCTAAGCTTGGGGGAGTTGATACGTCCATTTTGCATCACTATTTTATATCATAATTTACTGTTATTCATTGATATATTTCATATTTAGAGATGATACTTATGTTATTTCACCTATTTTTCATGCTTCATGATTATTGGAGAATCACTCACCGGAGTCAGGATTCTGCTGGAAAAAGCGCCGCCAGAATGCAATATTTCTGAAGAACAACAATTGACGGAAATTACACCGAAGGTCTTATTTCTCCAGAAGAAGGAGCCAACCAAAAGGAGGGGCCGAGGAGGGCCGCCATGGCCCCCCATAGGCCGCCGCGGGCCCTGCCCTGGCAGCGCCGCCTTGTGGGGAGGGGGCACACAGCCCCTCTCGGCCGCCTCTCTTTCGCGTACTTCATCTACCCGAAAACCTAAGGTGTTGGGAATAATTGCGAGGAGACACAGCCGCCTCTACGGGGCGGAAAACACCAGAGAGAAAAGAGCTCTTCGGCAGGCTGAAATCCGCCGGGGAAATTCCCTCCCGGAGGGGGAAATCGATGCCATCGTCACCGTCATCGAGCTGGACTTCATTGGGATCATCATCACCATCATCTCCACCACCGTCACCATCATCTCCACTGCTGCACCTCGTCACCGCTGTAACATCTAGGGTTGAATCTTGATTGTTTCATAGGGGAAACTCTCCCGGTATTGATTACTCCTTGTTATTGATGCTATTGAGTGAAACCATTGAACCAAGGTTTATGTTCAGATTGTTATTCATCATCATATCACCTCTGATTATGTTCCATATGATGTCTCGTGAGTAGTTCGTTTAGTTCTTGAGGACATGGGTGAAGTCTAAATGTTAGTAGTGAACTATGTTGAGTAATATTCAATGGTTTGATATTTAAGTTGTGGTGTTATTCTTCTAGTGGTGTCATGTGAACGTCGACTACATGATACTTCACCTTTATGGGCCTAGGGGAATACATCTTGTATTCGTTTGCTAATTGTGGGGTTGCCGGAGTGACATCAACCTGAACCCCCGTTGGTATATCGATGCAGGAGGGATAGCAGGATCTCAGAGTTTAAGGCTGTGGTTAGATTTATCTTAATTACTTTCTTGTATTTGCGGATGCTTGCAAGGGGTATAATCACAAGTATGTATTAGTCCTAGGAAGGGCGGTGCATTAGCATAGGTTCACCCACACAACACTTATCAAAACAATGAAGATTAATCAACTATATGAAGTGAAAGCACTAGACTAAATTCATGTGTGTCCTCAAGAACGTTTGGTCATCATAAGTAAACAAACCGGCTTGTCCTTTGTGCTAAAAAGGATTGGGCCACTCGCTACAATTGTTACTCTCGCATTTTACTTACTTGTACTTTATTTATCTGCTATATCAACCCCCCCCCCGAATACTTGTCTGTGAGCATTTACAGTGAATCCTTCATCGAAACTGCTTGTCAACACCTTCTGCTCATCGTTGGGTTCGACACTCTTATTTATCGAAAGTACTACGATACACCCCCTATACTTGTGGGTCATCAGTGTGCTATCTTTAAACCTTTAAAAATTATCACCTGTTTTGTGTAAATTATAGTTCATGGGAAATTAGTCTAAAGACTATTGTGGCAAGTATTATGTCCTATGCATTTTTAGTTCTTATAAGTTGCTTGTTGTGTGATAACCATGATGTCATGGCGAACACCAACAATATGCCTTTGTTGAATATCATGTGAAATACTATGCATGCTCATCTTGTTTGAAGGGAGATTTACCATGAGTTGCAAAGATTGGAGTATGCATATTGTTAGAGAGGAACATTGGGACGCCAACTAAAGACATGCTCACATGGTGGAAGTTTTAGCTGGGCAAAAGTCCAAATATCTGTTGTCCTTGGTTTTCCGGTATGGATGTCCAAAAAAGTTGAGATTCATCAAAATTGAGAAATCAAATGAGATCCATCTCCTAAGGACCTTTGTACAGGAGGCAAGGAGGTACTCATTTGTGACACTTGGTTAAAACATATGTGTATGTGATGAAAATCCATGGAAGTTCAAGCTAATTAGGACAAGGTGTGAGCACTATTAGTATATTATGCATGAGGCAAGCAAAATTATAGGAAGTAATTATGCATAAGTCATACTATTTATCACTACCGTTGACATAAGTAGCACCTCTCAAAATGAATATTTTCAATACTCATATTGCTTTCAAAATAAAAATCTCTAGCACACGGGTAATCCCTGCTTCCCTCTGCGAAGGGTCTTTCTTTTACTTTCATGTTGAGTCTTCACCTTCTACCTTATGCACCGATTAAGAGAGCATAGTTGTCATTCTTAGTGCAATGTGCATAGTCCCAAAATTATTATTGATTGTTTCATGATTGTGCTATTGCTTGCTCTCAAATCACTTGTATCTAGTCACCTCTTAAACTTCGAAGGTGTCCTTGCATTTATGTTTTGCTATTCCATAAGGACATGTTAAGTACAACTTTATTATGTTTACTCTATGATCATAAACACACAGTTGCTTTCAATGCACAATTATTCATGATCCTTTGTTTGAGTTACTCTTCATGTTATAACAGAGTTGCTAAGTTCTATTGAATTATATCTATCATGCTTATGTTAGAGTAGTTAGATCCCAGCACACAATGCTTTACATGCTTGATCAAGATTGTGTTGGCTTCATGTCACCTCAAAAATAAAATTTGTTATCACTTACCTGCTCGAGGACGAGCAGGAGTTAAGCTTGGGGATGCTGATACGTCTCAAACGTATCTATAATTTTTGATGCTCCATGCTTGTTTTACACAAATTCATATGTGTTTTGCTTACACTTTGTTGCACTTTTATATGATTTCCGGTACTAACCTATTAACAAGATGCCATAGTGCCAGTTCCCTGTTTTCTGCTATTTTAGTATTTGAGAAAAGTTGTACAGGAAATATTCTCGGAATTGGACGAAACAAAAGCCAAAGTCAATATTTTATCATAGTAATCATCTTGTCATGTATCGATCGATACTCTTTCAATTTCCCAACTGTAATTTGTTTACCCAACATGCTATTTCTTTATGGAGAGACACCTCTAGTGACATGTGGTCCCCGGTCCTATTTCCTTTACTGATAAATTCAACGGCAATGTTGTTCTGTTAACTTTCTGCAAACATCTCCTTCCATTCGATACGTCTAATCCTTTGTGTTCAGCAAACCGGTGAGATTGACAACCTCACTGTAAGTTGGGGCAAAGTACTTTGGTTGTGTTGTATGTAGGTTCCACGTTGTTGCTGACGCCGGTAGTGCGCCCTGCCACTAGTCAGCCAGCAACACCTTCAGAAGTCACGCCATTCTCCTACTGGTCGATTAAACCTTGGTTTCTTACTGAGGAAAAACTTGCTGTTGTGCTCATCACACCTTCCTCTTGGGGGATTCCCCAACAGCGTGTCCGGATACGTCGAGTACACTTCATCACCCGACCAAGATCATCAGCGGGCTCATCCGATGCCTCTTGATCTTCAGCTCCCCCATTGCAGTATCACCGTATTCAGGGAACATATGATATGTGTCATCATCATCTTCTTCTTCATTTTATTGCATCATAACCCCTCTTTCTCCGTGCTTGATCCAACAATTGTAGCTAGGCATGAAACCGGACTGAATCAGGTGGGTGTAAAGGGTTCTCGAACAAGAGTAATCCTTCTTATTCCGACAGATAATACATGGAGAACACATAAAACCATTCCGATTGTTTTCCTCAGCCACATCGATAAAAATTTCCAGGCCTGTAATGAACTCGGCATGGCGTCGGTCACCGTACGTCCATTGCCGGTTCATCTGCATTAAATAATTCCGTTTATCAAAACCATTATAGATCATCATGAATAGTGAAGCGATGTACATGACACATGCATTTTATCAATTACGGATGAAAGGATAAAGTTGTTAACCTCGATCGAGAAGGGAAAAAAGAGGACAACGCTTAAGTGTGGCTCGGGCACTTCATATCATATTTGTTTTGTGCGAACTCAAGTGGCATCATGCTCCCATGCATTTCATTGAGCACCACTTGTGCATAAGAAGGAAAAACAAACCAACGTACACGGCTTGTGCATAAAAAGAGAAAAAAGAGGAGAAAGCTAAGTGTAGCTCACATGCACAAGCTTGGTAGGGCATGGGGTATATATATATATATATATATATATATATATATATATATATATATATATATCACCGACTTGGACTTCTCTGGACACAAGGTTAAACTTCCTGGATGAGAAGGTTGACCTTTCTGTCGGAACTTACCTGAACTTCCCATTTTCTTCAGAACTACTAATTGTACTACGACTTTCTCAACCGTTGGTCGGAACTATGCAAGCGATATACCGTTGGATAGATAATGAAAAACCGCAACTTTTTGATGTTCACAACTTTTGCAGATTATGCATGGTTTAAATTTAATTTTGAAAATACAAAAACGCTTCTATATGGCCAGAAAACGAACTTTTAGTTTGATTTCCGAATCGCTTATCGAAAATGTACAAATGATATACCGTTGGATAGATAATTAAATTGCACAACTTTTTCATGTTTTAGTTTTTTCAAAATCCTCACAGTTTTTGAAAATTTTTGAAAATACCGAAATTCAGACGTACTTAAAAACGAGCGGACAGTAATTTGGCTGTTTTGTTTCGACCGTTTGTCGGAATGACGCAAATGATATGGCGTTGGAAAGCTATGAACTATACGCAACTTTCTTATTCCAATTGTTTTCTCTAATTCCTTATAGTTTAAGATAGAAACTTGAATTACTGTCCGCCCATTTTATGTGATGGGCACAGAATGATTATCCACACGATTTTTATCCGGTATATTTAAACAATGCAAATGATATATGGTTGGAAAGGGGTCAAAATTGCGCATCTTTTTCGTATGTACCATTTTTGCCAAATCCGAACGGTTTAAAAGTAATTTTAGAAGTTTTGAAATCATGTTTCCGGTATATTTTGTGGGATAACGATTTGAATTTGGTGGATTAGATCCATTAATTTGTTGTAAAATGTTGTAGGTAATGAAATTAGACATATACTCTATCATATAAAGCTTTTGGTGACAATGATTGAAGTGGTTGGTTATCAAATCGATGAGATTTCCATAATAGATTTCCGCCCCGTAAAAACAGAGCATTGAACTTCCCTCGACACGAACTTGCACTTCTAGGGAAATGTGGTTGTACTTCTCGGCGTTGTTTCACGAAAGTGTTCAGTAAAATGACTATAAGTTTCTCATACGGTGTCCGTTTGAGGTCCACAACCACACAAAATGCTCAGCACACGCACGCGCTTGTGAACTTCCCGCGACATGTCCTTGTACTTCTTGGACTTCGTGGTTGTACTTCCGGAAATGTTTCGATGCTAGTGTGTTTTACAATAATTAAACATGTGTTTCGTAATGATAGTTTAAGATTTTCCCTATCCTCTATTTAAGAGATTATGCACTTGTAACACCCCATTTTTTTTCCAAACCTACTTTTTTCTCCAAGTTAAAATTTTGAGCCAACAAAATTTTTATTGAACACTTATGATTGAGTGTAGGTTAGAATTCTTGCTTGGGTTAGCTCAAATACTTTTCTTGGTATATGTGTGTGACACCTCACCTTTAGGTTAATTTTTACACCCTCTTTAAAATTTTAGGGTTTGCTCTTCTTAATTGGTTGGCACCACCTCTTATGCTTTATGCCTCTCAAAAACCCTAACCCTGGGGATGGAGAGCATCACCCTTGGAGGGGAGGAACACTCTACCCTCTTCTCTACACCACCACCAATTCACCTAGGGTTGCACCATCCACACCATCATCACCTTTTTATTGTCATTTGATATTTTCACATTTGTGCACTTGATTCCTTGTCACTCTTGGGTACATGCACTTGGCATGGCTTCTCTCCTTTTCACCCCTGCCCCTTTTTCTTCTTGCTTTTTCTCTCTTAGGTTTTGGCCGAGAGATAAGAGGGGAAACCTCCCCCTCTCTTTTCTTCTCTCTTCCCTCTCTTTTTTTTTTCTTCTCTGCCTTGGACCGTGGCCGACGCCACTCCCCTCTCTCTGCCTTGGCCCAACCCTGGCCCCCTCTCTTTTTCTCTCTTCTGTCTTCTCTGGCCCAAAGACCACCAGCCCATCTCTCTCTCGCCCGCGCCAAAAACCCTAGCCCACGCGCGCCACGCTGGTCAAGCGCCATGATGGCCCGACGCCTCGCGTCGCCCGCCATCAGCCTCGCCTGCCGCGCACCCCCTCGTTACCCTCCCCTCGCTGACGCCACCAGGGCGACGTCACGGTGGGGCCGACGCGTGACGCCAGCCCTCGGCCACCGGTTGGCCATCGCCACCGCCCACGCCACTGCCTCGCCTCCCTCCGTCTATAAAAACCCACCGAGAGGCACCCCTCTCCCCTCAGCTCCCCACCCACAGCGCCGTCAGGCTGCCTCTCCCACTCCCTGTCCGCTTGGGCAGCAGCCCTCGTCACTGCTGCGACGCGCCCCGGCGCTCACCACGGTCACCGTGTGGGTGACGCGCAGGTGGTCACCGCCGCGACGCCGTCGACGCTTCTCTCCCTACTCCCTCGTCGCCAACACCCCCTCCCGCATCTCCTGACCCTGTCCCTCTCTTCTTCTTCCCAGGAACACCGCAGGACGCCGCCGCTCTCGATGCTCCGACGCCGTCCGTGACGCAGACGACGCCGAGCGAGGAGGAGCAGCAGCCCCTGGACGCCGCCAGTACACGCGCGCCACGCACGCCTACGCCACCACACCATCTGCACCGATCCACGCCACCGCCAGCCGCCGGTAAGCTCTTGGCCGTCCCCTTTCTTCCTCCGCGCCGGCGAGCGCCTCCGACGTCGCGCACGCGCCAGATCTGGGCCATCGGATCCAGATCGGGCGGGCGCATGGCGCATGCACGGCCACGTCGGCGTGCATGGCCACGTCGGCCTGCCTGGCCCGCCACGGCCCCCGGCCGTTTTTCCTTTTTCTTTTTTTCACCGGCCACCGGAGAGCCCCACTGGGCCGGCCCATCTGCGCAGCACCGCACGGCCCAGGGCGTTCCCGCCCTTTTCTTTTATTTGAAAATTTGATAAACAGAAATTAAAATTGAAAATCTGCCAGTATACTGTTTTACTAATTAAATTAGATTGGTAGCTCGGATTGAGTTGATTCCAGTTGCATTAGCACCGGCATGAAATTATCTTTCAGATGCCACTGGCCTTGTATTTTTAGGATTTTTGTGTGATTTTTAATAAATAAAACATGATCTCTGTTTCTGGTTAGTATTTTGGACCTTAAAAATTGTAAAATTAATATTTTTGAATGATTCCAATTGGGTTAGTCTTGTTTTGTTACTATGCATCCAGGAAAAATATCATTAGTCTCTGTTAGTAGTTTTTCATCTCTGGTTATAAGTGCATGTGTGTTACATGAAATGATAAGGCTATTGTTTGATGTTTATATTTAAACCTTGTTGCTTCTTGTTTATAAAAAAATGGCCAAATCATGTTTTGTTACTGTCAAACAACTCCCCTGCATATTTTCCTTTTTCATTTATTTGTTCTTGTTTCTTGAACTATGTGCTGATTGTATGCATCGTTTACTTTTGCGACGCTAGATATAAACGAAGGAGAAGTGGAAGGGGAGGACTTTGGTGAAGAACTTGAGGAAGACCAGGGACAAGCCAACCAAGGCAAGCCATCTTTGAACTCTGAATGATGTGGGTTGGATGTCATTTGTTGATGTCCATAAGCATCTTACTTTTTTTATGTGATGATCTTTCTCTATGTTGGTCTATGTATGGATGTAATAGGAGTAGTTTCTTGTGGTGGTCCTTCATCTTGGTTCACACATGTTGGGATGCATGGTCACTGCCGTGCTACTCCCTTGAGTCCTCGGGAGTGCTCAACCTGAGCACGTACCTTTCTATGTTAGAGTTTTACACCACACCCCCACTTTGTTGAGTCTAGAGGTATCAAAGTCATGAAGCTTGGTGTAATTCTCACATTGAGAGAAGTATGCCGTGTACCCCCTTCATTGTTAAAAGGGTGATACACCTACCCCACCCAAGTTGAATAATAACACCACCAAATCTGAAAGTTGAGCCACCCTATATTATCATCTTACAAGCTTACCTTAAGCAAGTGAGATCCATTTCTTTTGCCACCCACTTATGTTCTCATGGCATGATGATCTTCATCTCGGCCATGTTGCCAAAGTAGTTCCTTCTCAAGAAACTTTAGGTTGGGAACCCCTCAAGGTTTACCTTGTTGTAAATGTTTATGAAAACCTTGGGTAAGTTAACCCAAGTGTATGGTTTATAAAAGCAAAGGATCTTGATAAAGATGTTTGGGAAAGATGTGTATGTTGGTTGGTTGAGCAACTGTGGTGTTGTGGGGAAAAGGAAAAAGGGTTTGTAAAAAGGAGCACTGCGTATAAGTGTTCGCCAGTCCCAACTTTTATTCGCGCAACCACATTATCCAAAGTGGGCATGGGCTTAGTCCGTAGTTCGTTGAGAGTTGGCATAAGCACCCTTCACAACTCTCTAGAGAGGGTCAAGATGACCTCCGACGCCGGGTTGCGCTCCGGAGGAGGCAATACACTGTCGTAGATCGATAGCCGGACGATTACCGAGGGTCTTCCGACGTGGCGCCGGAGATACGCTCAAAAGGAGGTATGCTGCCGGGGTGCCGGGAAGGGGTAAGCCCGCGAGGAAGGACTTGTGCCAATGGAGACGGGCGAAAGACTATGACCGGTTATCCGAGTCTCGCATACTTTTGTATGACGATCCGGGGATGATCCCGGCGGATTTATCAGTTCTTGTGGGGAAAGTGCGCACACTCTGCAGAGTTAAATCTATTCGAATAGCCGCGTCCGCGGTCATGGACAAGTTGAAATGGCCATACTTAACCGGGGCTTGCGTTTTGTTTTTGAACAAATGGTTTGCAAATGAAGTGTTATGTTTGGTGTACCGGAAGGGTACAAGAGAGAGTGTTGACCATAAGGAGATGGTCGTGGAAAATAAAGACTAAAGGGGGAACTCTTTCCTAAATGTTTCCGTAGATGGAACTCTTCTTTAACAAAGATGTAGAGATGTCATAGGATTTTCCCCGCATCTTCATCACTTGAGATGAAGAAATGCAACTCTTCTTTAACAAAGATATAGAGATGTCATAGGATTTTCCCCGCATCTTCATCACTTGAGATGAAGAAATGCAACTCTTCTTTAACAAAGATATAGAGATGTCATAGGATTTTCCCCGCATCTTCATCACTTGAGATGAAGAAAAGCAACTCTTCTTTAACAAAGATATAGAGATGTCATAGGACAATCATAGTGCTCCCTTCACTTGAGAAGTCGGAATGCTATGTAAACAATAAAAGTAGGAGCATGCTATATCCACAAGAGAAACTTGTCGTACTCTCTTGTCTCCTTTAGTTAGATTGTGTTGCACTCCTCTTATGATGGTTTGCAAGTACAATTCCAAATGTACTTACGGCTTTGTCCCTGGCTATTAACTTGGCCAGACTATGAGGAGGACTATGAAGACGATGGAGGATATCACGACGACTATGCGACCTAGGACGCTCTCCAAGTCAGTCGCCTGTAGGTCTAAGGCATGACTTGGGCCCGACGACGTTGATGTGTATCCGCTGCTGTGTTTGGTGAACTTGCCCATCGAGGCATTTATGTAAGCTCGGTCATGTGACCCCGCTTTGTAAGACTTATTTATTCGGTACTGTAATGGATGATGTAATTCTGGATATTCGGTTCGGTTATGTGCTCACGGTGCACCGATCATGGGATCGTGAGTTGAATGCATAACAGGGTATTTCGGACAGCTAGTCCGGGGTCCCCACAGAGTTGGTATCAGAGCCATCCTGACCATAGGAGGCCCTAGTTAGCATGGACGCTAAGATAGTGCAAAAACTATTTTCTATAATAAAAACGAGATGACTATATGCTGAAATAATGCCTAGTCTCTCCCCTACTTTCTCTTAGATATTAACTTTACTTGCATTAATTATTAATGTTTTTACTTTATGCACTTAAAATTTGGCACACTTTGATCATCATACTAATTAAGAACTTAAAATTTTTGTGTAGATGGATCCACCGATGTTCACTGAGAGCATCCAGCTTGGCTTCAAGAAGCCTCCCTACCTGTTTGAGACCTCCCTCGTCGAGGTGTCACGGGCCGTTGGACGCCTGGCACCCGAAGTGAAGGGAGGACAGATGGAGAGCACCAAGGACGGCGAGATGTCCTGGATGGTGGTTTGCACACTTCGTGGCTCTCATGTGAAGCAGCTTGAGGAGATTGAGGTCCAGGTCTTCGACCGCACATGGGAGGATGGACTTGTGAGGGTGCTCCAAGCAGCCCTCTCTCGTCTCGTCTTCCACCACCATGTCGAGTTGGAGGCCATGGGACTTCCTCACGCCTTCTTGGGACGCCGCAATGAGGAAGGGGTTCCTACTATGATCCCCTACTTTTGCCCCCTTGGACGCCAAGTGAGCCAGATGGAGAACTTGTTGTTCAAGACTCAGCTCAGCCTTGACTCCAACAGGATGGAGAACGAGGTGTTGAAGCATGAGATGGAGGGGCTCAAGATGGACTTGAAGTTGGCTAAGCTTAAGCATCGCCGCCAACAGAAGAAGACCCTCCGTGTCCGCGAGTCCAACTACATGCTCAAGGTCAAGGTTATGCACCTCAAGGCCGCCCTCCGTGAAGCCGAGGAGAAGCTCGAGGAAACTCAGGACGATGGCGAAGATATCCGCAAGGAGAACACCGCTCTTGTTAGTGACGATGAAGACTACATAGAGGAGGAAGGACTTGATGGGCTTGATGATGAAGATGACGAGGACCGCGCCTTCATCAACGACGCGATCGAAGAACCCGCACCACTTCACACCGTGGAGGCTACTCCGGATGATGAGGAGGATCCCGAGGAGCCCCCGTTCGATGGCCCTTCCGCACCACTTGATGATTTCTAGATGTGCACCTTCGAGACTTGGTCGATGTTAGGATGTCCCGTTTGATGCGATGAACTTGTTGGTCCATGTGTGACCATGTTGGATGTGAACTTGATGCTTTTGGTGGTACCAATGTTTGTGGTTGCATGTTAGTATTTGTGTTGGTTTTTATTTCCCTTTATGTTGGAGTTTTCTTTTTATGCATGCACATTCCTTCCCCTTATTCAACAAGCACTTGAACCCTCGAACTTTTCCATCATCTCATTTCCATGTATGTCATCTTCACCTCCTCAGATGGTTGAAACTCGCCATGGAGGTTCCACCTCCGGAAACCCACCACCACCACCACCTCCGGACCCCAACATGGCTCAGATCCTACGCCTCTTGATGGAGGATCGCCAGCGTGCCCGCCAGGAGAGTGAAGCTAACATTGCCGCGCTTCGGCAAATCGCTCAAGCCGCCGCGGGAAACCGCAACAATGAAGAAGGAGAAGGACACGGCGAGGAAGCACCAAGGTCACGCCTTAGGGACTTTCAGAATACCAACCCGCCCGTGTTCTCCAAGTGTGCCGCTCCCCTCGATGCGGATGATTGGCTCCGCACCATTGAAAACAACCTTGAAGTCGCCGCGGTAGGAGATCACGAGAAAGTTCTTCTCGCCACTCACTTTCTCTCGGGACCCGCCCGAGCATGGTGGGAGAATGTCAAGGCCATGCAAGCTCCCGATCATGTCATCAACTGGGCGGAATTCACCGCCAAGTTCCGTAAGGCTCACATTCCCACTGCTTTGATCAAGATGAAGCGTGATGAATTCTTCAACCTGAAGCAGAACAACTCCAACGTGGTGGATTATCTTGAGAAGTTCAACACCCTGGCCAGGTATGCCCCGCAAGATGTTGACACTGACGAGAAGAAGCGCGACCATTTCATGAATGGTCTGCATGAAGAAATCCAGAGTATCCTAGTGGCTGTACCCTACCCCGACTTGGAAGCGCTTGTGGATGCCGCTATTTTGGTGGAGTCTAAGCGCAAGGCTGCCTATGAAACCAGGAAGCGCAAGATGCAACAGCAGTAGGGTGGGCCCAGCAACCCCAAGTACCGCAGTCCGCCCCCATCAAGACCCGTCAACCCGCCCCAGAGGAACCCTTCGCCAGCACCAGCTTACCGCTCCAACAACTATGCCCCCAATCGTTCAGCTCAGCAGCCCCGTTCTGGAGGATTCAACACCAACCCCCGCCCCAATCCGCCAGCTCGCCCTCAAGGCGATGGATGTTTCACTTGTGGGAAGCCTGGACACTTCTCTCGTGAGTGTCCCACCAAGATGAGGACACCTCAACGCGCCAACGCCCCCAAGGCCCCATCAAGCTCAAGCTAGGACGGCGTCAGGAAAGAAGCCCATGGTCAAGAAGTAGGCCAATGTCGCCCATGGACATTTGAACCATGCCAGCGCTGAAGAGGCAGAGGAAGCTCCGGATATTGTGATGGGTACGTTTCTAGTCAACTCCACTCCTGCTCGAGTCCTTTTTGATTCCGGCGCATCTCATTCTTTCGTTACCGAACCCTTCGTTAAGAAAAGTGGGATGAAACCAACCGTCATGAGACGCCTCATGTTAGTTCAAATTCCGGGATCCACCGCTAAGGCCCGGATGTCTTGTCTAAACGTTCCCATAGTCATACAAGGAGTATCTTTCCAATCTGATCTAATTGTCTTAGGAGCACAAGGTTTAGAGGTAATCCTTGGAATGAACTGGATGACCAAGTATAAGGGACACTTAGACTGCGTCCAGAAATCCATTACCCTCACCAATGATCAAGGCCTACCCGTAAAATACACCGCCACTATACACTCCTCCAAAGCCTTCTACAAGAAAAGTATCTCTGGACCCAACCTCGAACAAGTTCCTGTTGTCTGCGAATACCCCGATGTTTTCCCTGAAGAATTGCCCGGTATGCCCCCTGACCGAGACATTGAGTTCATCATAGAACTACTCCCAGGAACTGCCCCCATAGCCCAGAGACCTTATCGTATGAATCCCCAAGAATTGATTGAGTTAAAGCGACAGTTGGATGATCTGTTGGCCAAAGGTCTGATCAGGCCAAGTGCATCACCATGGGGATCGCCTGTGATCTTCGTGGACAAGAGAGACGGAACCATTCGCTTGTGTGTGGACTATCGGAGACTTAATGAAGTAACCATTAAAAATAAGTACCCTCTGCCTAAGATCGATGATTTATTCGATCAAATGAACGGAGCAAAGGTTTTCTCCAAAATTGACCTTCGCACCGGGTATCACCAACTCAAAGTACGAGAATCCGACATTCCCAAGACTGCTTTCACCACCCGTTACGGACTGTATGAGTACACCGTAATGTCGTTTGGACTCACCAATGCCCCTGCCTACTTCATGAACCTCATGAACAAGGTCTTCATGGAATACCTAGACAAATTTGTGGTAGTGTTCATCGATGACATCTTGGTCTACTCAAAACTGAGGAAGAACATGAGGAGCACCTGCGACTAGTCTTGGGTACCCTTCGGCAACATCAACTTTATGCAAAGTTTAGTAAATGTCAGTTTTGGCTCAAGGAAGTTGGATTTCTTGGCCACGTCTTGTCTGCTGGAGGACTCTCTGTTGATCCCTCTCTGATCAAGTCTATTGTGGACCAACAACCACCTAAGAATGTTACGGAAGTGAGGTCTTTCCTCAGATTGGCGGGATACTACCGCAAGTTCGTTGAAGGATTCTCAAGCATTGCCAAACCTATGACTCTTTTGCTTAAAAAGGGTAAGAAGTTTGAATGGACGGAAAAGTGTGAAGAAAGTTTTCAAGAATTAAAAAGGTGACTTGTATCCGCCCCCATCTTGACCATGCCCGACGTCACCAAGGATTTTGTGATCTATTGTGATGCTTCCAAAATTGGTCTTGGAAGTGTCTTAATGCAAGAAGGAAAGGTAATCTCTTATCTCTCTCGACAGCTGAAAACCCACGAAGCCAATTACCCCACCCATGACCTGGAATTAGCAGCCGTGGTTCATGCTCTCAAGACTTGGCGCCACTATCTCATAGGAAATAGGTGTGATATTTACACCGATCACAAAAGCCTTAAGTATATCTTCACCCAGAGAGAGTTGAATATGCGACAGAGGAGATGGATAGAGCTCATCAAGGATTATGACCTTAGTATCCATTACCACCCCGGAAAAGCTAATGTTGTTGCCGACGCCCTCAGCCGAGAACCATGTTCCCTTAACTCTCGTTTAAAAGTCGAGCAACCCATGCTGTATCAAGAATTCGAGGAATTTGGATTAGAATTGGTTAGCCATGGATTCCTTGCTGCCATGGAAGCCAAACCCACCCTTCAAGATCAGATCAAGAAAGCCCAAGTAGGGCATAAGAGTATTGAAGGGATCAAGCGTCGCATGACCAGGAAAAAGCTAGAAGGATTTTCGATAGACCCCAACGGTGTACTATGGTACAATGGGCGCCTCTGCGTACCCAATATCCCCGATTTGAAGAATCTTATAATGGAGGAGGCCCATAATACTCCCTACTCTATTCACCCTGGAGGATCCAAGATGTACCAAGATCTAAAAGACACTTTTTGGTGGCATGGGATGAAGCGGGATATTGCCTTCTTTATTGCTCGATGTGACGTCTGCCAGAAAGTTAAAGCTGAGCACCAACGCCCGGCTGGATTATTGCAACCCTTGAAGATACCCGTGTGGAAATGGGAAGAAGTGGGAATGGATTTTATCACCGGACTTCCCAGATCTAGCCGTGGACATGATTCCATTTGGGTGATAGTGGACCGTCTCACCAAAGTCGCTCACTTCCTGCCGGTCAAGACCACCGATCACGGGAAAGCGTTAGCCGATCTCTACATCTCCCGTATAGTTAGCCTTCACGGCGTCCCCAAGGTTATCGTGTCAGATCGAGGCACCCAATTCACATCTCGCTTCTGGCAAAAACTTCACGAGGCCTTGGGCACCAAATTATCGTTCAGTACCGCCTATCATCCCCAAACCGGAGGACAGACTGAAAGGGTAAATCAAATCCTCGAGGACATGCTCCGAGCCTGCGTTCTCGCTTACGGAACTAAGTGGGAAGATTGCCTGCCATTCACCGAGTTCTCTTATAACAACAGTTTTCAGGCCAGCCTTCGGATGGCCCCTTTCGAAGCCCTCTATGGAAGAAGATGCAGAACCCCTCTCAATTGGACCGAGACCGGAGAAAGTCAGGTATTCGGACCTGACATACTTTGGGAAGCAGAGGAGAAAGTTCATTTCATTCGTGACCGGTTGAAAGCTGCCCAATCCCGCCAGAAGAGCTACGCTGACTCCAAGCGTCGAGAACTAACTTTCTGCGCCGGTGATTTCGCCTATCTCCGGGTAACTCCTCTCAAAGGAATGAAACGTTTCCATGTTAAAGGCAAGCTTGTGCCAAGATACATAGGTCCTTTCAAGGTGCTAGGACGAAGAGGAGAGGTATCTTACCAGCTGGAATTACCTCCCGAGTTGTCTGAGTTCCATGACGTTTTTCATGTCTCCCAACTTCGAAGATGTCTCCAAGCACCAAGCAAGGCGGAAGTTTTTAAGGATATTGATTACCGTGCCATCGACCTCAATCACGACTTAACATAACGAGAGAACCCTATCCGTATTCTGGATGAAACCGTTAGGGTCACCCGCCGAAGGAAGATAAAATTCTTCAAGGTCCAGTGGAGCAACCACTCCGAAGATGAAGCCACCTGGGAGCGGGAGGCTTATCTGAGACAAGAATTCCCACACCTGTTCAAGCTCTTAGCCGTGGAATCTCGGGACGAGATTCTTTTAAGGGGGGAAGGTCTGTAACACCCCATTTTTTTTCCAAACCTGCTTTTTTCTCCAAGTTAAAATTTTGAGCCAACAAAATTTTTTATTTAACACTTATGATTGAGTGTAGGTTAGAATTCTTGCTTGGGTTGACTCAAATACTTTTCTTGGTATGTTGTGTGTGACGCCTCACCTTAGGTTAATTTTTACACCTTCTTTAAAAATTTAGGGTTTGCTCTTCTTAATTGGTTGGCACCACCTCTTATGCACTATGCTCCTCAGAAACCCTAACCCTGGGGTGGAGGGCATTACCCTTGGAGGGGAGGAACACTCTACCCTCTTCCCTACACCACCACCAAATTCACCTAGGGTTGCACCATCCACACCATCATCACCTTTTTATTGTCATTTGATATTTTCACATTTGTGCACTTGATTCCTTGTCACTCTTGGGCACATGCACTTGGCATGGCTTCTCTCCTTTTCACCCCTGCCACTTTTTCTTCTTGCTTTTTCTCTCTTAGGTTTTGGCCGAGAGATAAGAGGGGAAACCTCCCCCTCTCTTTTCTTTCTCTCTTCCCTCTCTTTTTTCTTCTCTGCCTTGGACCGTGGCCGACGCCACTCCCCTCTCTCTACCTTGGCCCAACCCTGGCCCTCTCTCTTTTTCTCTCTTCTCAAGCCCAAAGGCCACCAGCCCATCTCTCCCTCGCCGCGCCAAAAACCCTAGCCCGCGCGCGCCACGCTGGTCAAGCGTCATGATGGCCCGACGCCTCGCGTCGCCCGCCATCAGCCTCGCCTGCCGCGCACCCCCTCGTTACCCTCCCCTCGCTGACGCCACCAGGGCGACGTCACGGTGGGGCCGACGCGTGACGCCAGCCCCTGGCCACCGGTTGGCCATCGCCACCGCCCACGCCACTGCCTCGCCTCCCTCCGCCTATAAAAACCCACCGAGAGGCACCCCTCTCCCCTCAGCTCCCCACCCACAGCGCCGTCAGGCTGCCTCTCCCACTCCCTGTCCGCTTGGGCAGCCGCCCTCGTCACTGCTGCGACGCGCCCAGGCGCTCACCACGGTCACCGTGTGGGTGACGCGCAGGTGGTCACCGCCGCGACGCCGTCGACGCTTCTCTTCCTACTCCCTCGTCGCCAGCACCCCCTCCCGCATCTCCTGACCCTGCCCCTCTCTTCTTCTTCCCAGGAACACCGCAGGACGCCGCCGCTCTCGACGCTCCGACGCCGTCCGTGACGCAGACGACGCCGAGCGAGGAGGAGCAGCAGCCCCTGGACGCCGCCAGCACACGCGCGCCACGCACGCCTACGCCACCACACCATCTGCACCGATCCACGCCACCGCCAGCCGCCGGTAAGCTCTTGGCCGCCCCCTTTCTTCCTCCGCGCCGGCGAGCGCCTCCGACGTCGTGCACGCGCCAGATCTGGGCCGTCGGATCCAGATCGGGCGGGCGCATGGCGCATGCACGGCCACGTCGGCGTGCATGGCCACGTCGGCCTGCCTGGCCCGCCACGGGCCCCCGGCCGTTTTTCCTTTTTCTTTTTTTTCACCGGCCACCGGAGAGCCCCACTGGGCCGGCCCATCTGCGCAGCACCGCACGGCCCAGGGCGTTCCCGCCCTTTTCTTTTATTTGAAAATTTGATAAACAGAAATTAAAATTGAAAATCTGCCAGTATACTGTTTTGTTAATTAAATTAGATTGGTAGCTCGGATTGAGTTGATTCCAGTTGCATTAGCACCGGCATGAAATTATCTTTCAGATGCCACTGGCCTTGTATTTTTAGGATTTTTGTGTGATTTTTAATAAATAAAACATGATCTCTGTTTCTGGTTAGTATTTTGGACCTTAAAAATTGTAAAATTAATATTTTTGAATGATTCCAATTGGGTTAGTCTTGTTTTGTTACTATGCATCCAGGAAAAATATCATTAGTCTCTGTTAGTAGTTTTTCATCTCTGGTTATAAGTGCATGTGTGTTACATGAAATGATAAGGCTATTGTTTGATGTTTATATTTAAACCTTGTTGCTTCTTGTTTATAAAAAAATGGCCAAATCATGTTTTGTTACTGTCAAACAACTCCCCTGCATATTTTCCTTTTTCATTTATTTGTTCTTGTTTCTTGAACTATGTGCTGATTGTATGCATCGTTTACTTTTGCGACGCTAGATATAAACGAAGGAGAAGTGGAAGGGGAGGACTTTGGTGAAGAACTTGAGGAAGACCAGGGACAAGCCAACCAAGGCAAGCCATCTTTGAACTCTGAATGATGTGGGTTGGATGTCATTTGTTGATGTCCATAAGCATCTTACCTTTCTATGTGATGATCTCTCTCTATGTTGGTCTATGTATGGATGTAATAGGAGTAGTTCCTTGTAGTGGTCCTTCATCTTGGTTCACACATGTTGGGATGCATGGTCACTGCCGTGCTACTCCCTTGGGTCTTCGGGAGTGCTCAACCTGAGCATGTACCTTTCTATATTAGAGTTTTACACCACACCCCCACTTTGTTGAGTCTAGAGGTATCAAAGTCATGAAGCTTGGTGTAATTCTCACATTGAGAGAAGTATGCCGTGAACCCCCTTGATTGTTAAAAGGGTGATACACCTACCCCACCCAAGTTGAATAATAACACCACCAAATCTGAAAGTTGAGCCACCCTATATTATCATCTTACAAGCTTACCTTAAGCAAGTGAGATCCATTTCTTTTGCCACCCACTTATGTTCTCATGGCATGATGATCTTCATCTCGGCCATGTTGCCAAAGTAGTTCCTTCTCAAGAAACTTTAGGTTGGGAACCCCTCAAGGTTTACCTTGTTGTAAATGTTTATGAAAACCTTGGGTAAGTTAACCCAAGTGTATGGTTTATAAAAGCAAAGGATCTTGATAAAGATGTTTGGGAAAGATGTGTATGTTGGTTGGTTGAGCAACTGTGGTGTTGTGGGGAAAAGGAAAAAGGGTTTGTAAAAAGGAGCACTGCGTATAAGTGTTCGCCGTCCCAACTTTTATTCGCGCAACCACATTATCCAAAGTGGGCATGGGCTTAGTCCGTAGTTCGTTGAGATTGGCATAAGCACCCTTCACAACTCTCTAGGGAGGGTCAAGATGACCTCCGACGCCGGGTTGCGCTCTGGAGGAGGCAATACACTGTCTAGACCGATAGCCGGACGATTACTGAGGGTCTTCCGACGTGGCGCCGGAGATACGCTCAAAAGGAGGTATGCTGCCGGGGTGCCGGGAAGGGGTAAGCCCGCAGGGAAGGACTTGTGCCAAAGGAGATGGGCGAAAGATTATGACTGGTTATCCGAGTCTCGCATACTTTTGTATGACGATCCGGGGATGATCCCGGCGGATTTATCAGTTCTTGTGGGGAAAGTGCGCACACTCTGCAGAGTTAAATCTATTCGAATAGCCGCGTCCGCGGTCATGGACAAGTTGAGATAGCCATACTTAACCGGGGCTTGCATTTTGTTTTTGAACAAATGGTTTGCAAAGGAAGTGTTGTGTTTGGGGTACCGGAAGGGTACAAGAGAGAGTGTTGACCATATGGAGATGGTCGTGGAAAATAAAGACTAAAGGGGGAACTCTTTCCTAAATGTTTCCGAAGAACGGAACTCTTCTTTAACAAAGATGTAGAGATGTCATAGGATTTTCCCCGCATCTTCATCACTTGAGATGAAGAAATGCAACTCTTCTTTAACAAAGATATAGAGATGTCATAGGATTTTTCCCGCATCTTCATCACTTGAGATGAAGAAATGCAACTCTTCTTTAACAAAGATATAGAGATGTCATAGGATTTTCCCCGCATCTTGATCACTTGAGATGAAGAATGCAACTCTTCTTTAACAAAGATGTAGAGATGTCATAGGACAATCATAGTGTTCCCTTCACTTGAGAAGTCGGAATGCTATGTAAACAATAAAGGTAGGAACATGCTTTATCCACAAGAGAAACTTGTCATACTCTCTTGTCTCCTTTAGTTAGATTGTGTTGCACCCCTCTTATGATGGTTTGCAAGTACAATTCCAAATGTACTTACGGCTTTGTCCCTGGCTATTAACTTGGCCAGACTATGAGGAGGACTATGAAGACGATGGAGGATATCACGACGACTATGCGACCTAGGACGCTCTCCAAGTCGGCCGCCCGTAGGTCTAAGGCATGACTTGGGCCCGACGACGTTGATGTGTATCCGCTGCTGTGTTTGGTGAACTTGCCCATCGAGGCATTTATGTAAGCTCGGTCATGTGACCCCGCTTTGTAAGACTTATTTATTCGGTACTGTAATGGATGATGTAATTCTGGATATTCAGTTCGGTTATGTGCTCACGGTGCACTGATCATGGGATCGTGAGTTGAATGCATAACAGGGTATTTCGGACAGCTAGTCCGGGGTCCCCACAACACTTCCTGGATCTTAATATTTGAACTTCCAAACATTGATATGTGAACTTATGTGTGAGTATTTTCTTATACAATTTGCATTTCCTGTAATTACTGCTTGTACTTCCTGTTGTATCCGCTTGTACTTCTCGGAATAACTCCTTGTACTTCCTCATGGATGACGGGATTTTTTTTCCTACATTTGAATTATGTCAGTTTCTTGTACTTCCTATATTACGTGTGTGTACTGCTATTGTCGAATGGTTGTACTTCTCTCCGTCAACTATTTGAATTTCCTCTTGGGTGATGGGATTATTTCGTTTTTACGTTTGGATTTTTTCGGTTTTATTATACTTGCTATACTAGGTGCTTTTACTGCTTGTGTCAAACGGTTGTACTTCTCATCATCAACTATTTGAACTTCCTTGGGGGTAACAGGATTATTTTATTTTTACTACATTTGATTTTTTTTGGTTTCCTTATACTTCCTATAATAAGTGCTTGTACTGCTCGTTTCAAATAGTTGTACTTCTCATCGTCAACTATTTGGATTTCTTCATGGATGAAGGGTTTTTTTTTTTTACTTCCAAAACCGACGCTTTGTACTTCCCATAGTCACCGCTTGTACTTCTCGTGAGGTATAAAATGGATGATTTTTATTACTTTTTATGTGCTACAAGGCGGATCGTGCATTTACCAAAACTTATTAAGCGTACTTCCCAATGTTTAACTTGTGTACTTTAGGAAAATTATAATTTTACTATTTTATATGTACTCTGAAATTCCAGGAGGAGAAGACTTGTACTTTCTAAACATGACTTCGTGTACTTCCCGGTGCTGCTGTGCAGCAGAAATTTTAATAACCCCTATAGTTTTCAAATTTTTGCATGTATATTGTGTACTTGGCAAACCAAAGAGTTGCATTTGCGACAACTATCCAATTGAATTATTTGTAAAATTGTTTATATTAATATTATTTAAGTATGTGTACTGCCCAAACAATACCGGTTATACTGCCCAACGACGGAGCATTTGTACTTCTTTTCATCCATTCTATCTTTTTGGGAGGAGTTGTGGATCACTGTAACCAGTAAATTGAATTGCAATCTCACTTCATGTTAATAAAAAAAGGAAAACAACATCAACAGCAAGAGTAAAGGAAAAACATGGAGCAGTACACCAATCATATATTTGTTAAATTAAGGGAATACTCGAACAAAAATACTGCGCACACAAACATGCATCACAAAAAGCACGAACAGGCTTGGGTGGGTACACATGACTCCAGCCACTGTTTCCACTCTGCACATACTGTTACATTGGAGCTATTTCTGAATCTCTTTCCCATATTACTACTGAATCCACACCCGGGCGGGCTGAACCCCACCAGAACACATGAAACCTCCTATGCCTCAAGCCCTCAACTGTCTTGCCATAGTCTGGTTTCAAACAAACTATGTGCACTGCTATTCTTTGTGAACATACGAAGCAAAATATAAGCTTCATTTATCCCTATTGAACGTGGCGTATGACCGTCTGTTTACGTTGCACGGCCGCATCGTGCTTGTGCTGCAGCACCCACGAGGCAGCGGAAACAACTCGGTATGTTGCCGACAAGAGCTGGGGAGACGGAGAAGGGCACGAGCTGGCGGGGGGCAGGAGGCCAGCCATCGGTCCAAAATCAGGGTGGGACTACGCGCTCCTTCCCCTGCAAGATTTTGCGTGACCGAGCTGAGGATTAGAGCGTAGCATAGGGAGGACCGGCGTCGAGGACGTCGGCGGGAAGGACGTTGAGGGTCGAACTCCAGTGGTGCGCTGGGAGGCTTAATAAGCCATGGCCGCGGCAGCGGCTAGCAGCGCGAGGGGAACCCGTAGATGCGGCGACCAACCGGCGGTCGATCCGTGTAGCAGGAACCATATCCACCATATAATTTTTTTGAATGAGTTTTTTTTTTTTTTGAAAAATGACTTGAACCGTCAGGATAAAAATGGTTGTACTGCCGGGACTAGAATGATTGAACTGTCCGAACTACAATGATTAGGGTTACTTTTACACCGTTGAGTCCTCAAAAATTCTACTGCCATGGTCGTCGATATTTTCGTGTGTACAATTATACCATCATTTTTGCTAATCGATTTATTGAAAACTAGGAAATTTGTCCGTGCGTTGCTACGGATTTTTTAAACTAAATATTTCGATATGATATTTTAATTATTGCCCTCGTGACCTGAATATTTTGTACTAAAATCGTCGGTGCAACTAAAATTCCTTCACCACACTGTGTGATGTAATATATAGTATTTTCATTTTTAATTATCTGTACGTTGCTTCAAAAGAACTTGCTTCAAAATTCCTCCGAGGCTGTTAAATAGTTTGCTCAGGGTCAACGACTCTAGCACATACGGCCACTCAGTACACCACTGTATCACATACAGCCAAGATTTCAATAAATAATCAGGCATTGGAGGTAGCGAGAGAGGGGCACAAATTGAACTGTACCTATTTTTGGTCGCTCACTTGTGTGCAGCCGCATGCGTCAAATGGGGTCCTCGCATCTTGCCGATTAGAAGTCGTTGGGCACTCTAGGCTGGCTGTCTTTGACGCGCTCAAGCTCAGGGACACATAGACCAATACCGATCTGCCGCACTCTCTCCCAATCTAGGGCGCGTCGAACTGCTTGTCCCGTCCAGTATAATGTCCAGGCATGAGCAAGGCGCGGACGGCCGGAGCAGCTTTTCCATGAAGGTCGAGAGCTTGGATAATCTGTGGTGTACAAATATAACTATCATCTGCTAACTGCTGGAATTGAGAACTTTTGGATCAGCTCAACCAGCTACGACGCATGTGTGCATACAGCATACTGGCATTGCTGCTTGAATGTCAGACTGTTCTTGGATAATATGTACATCTCACTGGCAAGGAGAGGCTCAGATTGCCTTGCCCTATTCTTGCATCTCGTAGGAGGAGGCGAAGAGCCGAAGACTCATCCGGTGGCCACCCCTAGATGACCAGAGACACATGACGAAGCCGAAGACACATCCCAGGATTGCTCTAGCTTGTATGTTTATACGGCAGGGGACACTGACTGATGGAGACATCGACTCCCCACCGCACCCTAGATCAATACCGGTTGCGCTGTGCACGTCGGCCGTCTTGTCCGGCAGATGCGGCACCGGCAGTCCGGCTGCATTAGCGAGTGGACGGGGACCTCGGGCAACAGCTTCGCCGCGCGATTAGGTGATGCCAACTCGATCGAGTATCGAAGGAGGACATGATCTACTCTGCGGTGACGTACGAATTCGATAATCCGGTACCGTCGGCTGCAATGTCGATCAGCTTGGAGACGTTTGGGTTTCGGTCGAGGATCTCAACTCCCTTTTATCTAAACGGACGGAGTCGCTATTGCTGTATGCATATACCTAAAGTTCCTACTCGAGTTGGATTGAGACACCAAACCAAGGAAAGTTTATTCCTTTTGATTTGGAAATCGAACTCTGTTTTGAGCGAAGTACTTACGGTGGGTTGCGTGCGTGTAAACAGTAGATGGACGAAAGCGTACTTTAAAACGGACGAAAACGTGTTTAGACGGACCAAACCACGGAAACCTTATTTTCTTTATTATTAGGTATAGATTGAGAAAAAGACGTGGTTGATCTGCTTTTGCTCGAAAATTGTACTTCTGATTAATAGACATCTATACTGTTCGTAGTTACAAACGCAGTTACAAACGTCAACAAAATTTGGCTGCATCAAACAACAGATTAACATGAAACGAAATGTCGGATCACCAAAATATGGTGACTGCACCAAATCACGAAGTAAAACATCACTTTCTTTTGTGTATGTTTCTAACTTATCTGCATCAAACTTGAGTGCCGCAACCATATATACAAACTACTTTTTTATCACATGGTTATGCTAATCGAGAGACAGATCATCACATGAGATAGTGGAGCAGCAGCAGCCCACGCATTAAGAGAGAGTACAGGAGTGAAAACCGAGACCTGTACTGCCATTCCCTATCTATTTAGTGTCTGTCCACTTCCTGAAGCTGGTTGAACTGTCCAACGCAGTAGATAGAAAATACAGAGTCGTTGCAGTGGTGAACGAGCAAGAGAAGTTCCATGAGCGCTCCCGCTGACTGCTGTAGCTCTAGGATCGGCAGGGCCAGCCAGACTGAGGATGCACGCTTCCTTGACCGTGAGCACTACACCCCGCCGCCGGGCCTGGTTCTAGTCACTGCCGCCGGACCTGGTTCCCATCCCAGCCGAGAGCGGAGAGCCGACCAGAGCACTCCCCCCATCGCCGAACCTGGTTTAGGTGGATTTGCTGGAAATAATTCAATTTTTGCTTGAACTTACCATGTCACTGCCTTGTACTGTCGCGAATCGAAGATTGTGCTTCGCTGAGCTGAAACATCTGACCTCCCCAAAAAAAAAAATCAGGGCGCCGGCAGCAGCTGGGCAGGGGGGAGAGTGGCAGCTCAGGGGAATGGGGGAGGGCAGACCGTGGCCGAGCTCGAGGACAGGGGATGAGCGACCCGGTCGTCGCCGACGGCACCGTGGCCGCGCTCGAGGGACAGGGGCCGGCGACGCGTGGGGATGGGAGCGTGGAAGCGCTGGGGAGGTGGCCAGCGGCGCGTGGGGGAGGTATCCGGCCGGCGGCGCGGGGAGTTGGCCGGCGGCGCGGGGAGTTGGCCGGCGGCGCGGGGTGGAGATGGCCAGCAGCGCAAGGTGGAGGTGGCCGCGGCGCGGGGTGGAGGTCTCCGGCGGCGCGCGGGGAAAGGCCCGCGGCGCGCGCGGAGGTGGCCAACAGCGTAGCGCGGGGGGGGGGGGGGGGGGCCGGCGGCGCGGGGCGGGGAGGTGGCCGGCGGCACGGGCGGGATGTGGCCGGCGGCGCGGGTGGATGGGTTTATTTTTTAGTCGGTTGGTTGTGTTTGGGTCATTTTCCACCGGATCGGATCCTTATAAGGTATACGGTGCTCAAAATCCGGTTGCAAAATAGTGCGACCCTATATAACCGGGATTAAAGGAGCTCGCGACCTCGCCGTAACTTCTTTAATCCCGGTTGGTGTCTCAAACCGAGACTAAAGGTCCTATCCGAACCGGGACTAATGTCCGCTCTGACCGGCTCCGTGCGCGTCCTAATGCTCACATTAGTACATTAGTTCCGGTTACGACCAGGACTGTTGCTCGCATGGCCTCTGAACGGAAGCCCTATTTTCTACTAGTGTATTGAAGTCAAGATGCATAAGTATTTCATCATGCATAACAGATTGCACTGAAGTTCTTAGTGCTCCGTTGCGGGCTTGCCACAGTATGGGTATGCAATCAGTTTACTTACGATCCACCTTGGCTTTTGGTTCTTCATGCAAGATTAGCTTAAGTGCCGAAATTTGTGGTACCACTCTGTGGTAAATGCTGTTTTTTTTTTTCCTCAGAAACGAGCACCTACTCTAATTGTAACGTCATTATCTCGCTTTGATACTTTGAGATGCATGGTTATAATTGCACCTGGAGTACTCTATGTACTGCATACTTGATTAAATTCTACCCCCTTGCCATTTATAGGTCTTTTCTACGCAAAGACAAGGATAGCCAGATTTCCAGAGTACCAGAGTACACAAATGCTAAGAGTTCTGGGAATTGCATGTTAGGACATTTTGTAACAATTTGGAAAAATGCTATCATGACATTATCTTAGTTACACTGTTTTGATTCGTAACTTGTGTGTTATCAGAAATGAAACTCGGGTTTCATTGGTTTCTTGTTTGCTGAATATTACATGTTTACCGAATATTTTCTTGATTTTTTGGCAACTGTTGGTACGTCATACTTTCTATGACTGGAAGAGGGTTAGACCAAAAGTGGTTTGAAAGTTTGACCATCAACTGCATGCTTTTAAGCTTAACCGCTCGTCACATGTTTGTAAGCACAACACATAACTAAACCCACTTTCTTGAATCTGGAGAAATTCAAAGAAACGAGAGCAAGCATGTGGATATCTTCAGTACATAACTCGAGATGTTCTGTGTCTTAATTTAACTGAATTTGTATCATTTGGAAGGAAGACAT
>NC_061508.1:235233316-235244948 GCF_022539505.1 Lolium rigidum | reverse complement strand
CCAACGTATCGATAATTTCTTGTGTTCCATGCCACATTATTGATGTTATCTACATGTTTTATGCACACTTTATATCATATTCGTGCATTTTCTCGGAACTAACCTATTAACAAGATGCCGAAGTGCCGCTTGCCGTTTCTCGTCGTTTTTGGTTTCGTAAATCCTAGTAAAGAAATATTCTCGGAATTGACGAAATAAAAGCCCGTGAGGCCTATTTTCTCACGAAGCTTCCGAAGTCCGAAGACGAGACGAAGAGGGCCACGGGGTGGCCAAACCCTAGGCGGCGCGGCCCCACCCCCGGCCGCGCCGGCCTATGGTCCGGGCCCCCGTGCCGCCTCTCGACTTGCCCTTCCGCCTACAAATAGCCTCCGTGACGAAACCCCCGCACCGAGAGCCACGATACGGAAAACATTACCGAGACGCTCGTCGCCGCCGATCCCATCTCTGGGGATCCTGGAGATCGCCTCCCGCACCCGCACGGAGAGGGGATTCATCTCCCGGAGGACTCTACGCCGCCATGGTCGCCTCCGGTGTGATGTGTGAGTAGTCTACCCCGGACTATGGGTCCATAGCAGTAGCTAGATGGTTGTCTTCTCCCATTGTGCTATCATTGTCGGATCTTGTGAGCTGCCTATCATGATCAAGATCATCTATATGTAATTCTATATGTTGCGTTTGTTGGGATCCGATGAATAGAGAATACTTGTTATGTTGATTATCAAAGTTATGCTTATGTGTTGTTTATGATCTTGCATGCTCTCCGTTTCTAGTAGAGGCTCGGCCAAGTTTTTACTTTTAACTCCAAGAGGGAGTACTTATGCTCGATAGTGGGTTCATGCCCGCATTGACACCGGGACAATGGATGTAAAGTTCTAAGGTTGTGTTGTGTCAGTTGCCACTAGGGATAAAACATTGATGCTATGTCTAAGGATGTAGTTGTTGATTACATTACGCACCATACTTAATGCAATTGTCCGTTGCTTGCAACTTAATACTCGGAGGGGGTTCGGATGATAACTCCGAAGGTGGACTTTTTAGGCATAGATGCAGCTTGGATGGCGGTCTATGTACTTTGTCGTAATGCCCAATTAAATCTCACTATACTCATCATGATATGTATGTGCATTGTCATGCTCTCTTTATTTGTCAATTGCCCAACTCGTAATTTGTTCACCCAACATGCCTGTTCGTCTTATGAGAGAGACACCTCTCGTGAACTGTGGACCCCGGTCCAACTCTCTTTACCGAAATACAATCTACTGCAATACTTGTTCTACTCGTTTTCTCGCAAACAATCATCTTCCACACAATACGGTTAATCCTTTGTTACAAGAAGCCGGTGAGATTGACAACCTCACTGTTTCGTTGGGGCAAAGTAGTTTGGTTGTGTTGTGCAGGTTCCACGTTGGCGCCGGAATCCCCGGTGTTGCGCCGCACTACATCCCGCCGCCATCAACCTTCAACGTGCTTCTTGGCTCCTCCCGGTTCGATAAACCTTGGTTTCTTTCTCGAGGGAAAACTTGCTGCCGTGCGCATCATACCTTCCTCTTGGGGTTGCCCAACGAACGTGTGAAATACACGCCATCAAGCTCTTTTTCTGGCGCCGTTGCCGGGGAACTGAAGAAAAGCTACACCACAAAGATTTCTAACTCCCACGTCAACTACACGCCATCGAGTAAAAATAAACAGTGGAGATTTTCCCTGACTCTACGATTCAAGCAAAATCTCGGGGGCTACTGACATGGGCATCCCTAATGGGCCTGCCGAAGATAGTACCCGGGTTTATCGAAGGCCCACTACTCGAAGAATAAGAAGATTCGGAAGCCCAAGATATTATTAAGGAAAGCTAGAGTTGTAATAGAAAGTATTATTTGTAATATTACGGGATGAGTTAGAAACCTTCCCGGACTTTGTAACTGGTACAACTCGAATCCCTCGGCTCCACCTCCTATATAAGGGGGAGTCGAGGGACGCAGAGATCATCGAATCATTGTTTACAAACCCTAGTTTTCATATTCGTCGAGTACTTTTCGGCTGAAACCTTCGAGATCTACTTGCCCTCTACATCCAACTAAACCCTAGTCTACAATCCGTAGGCATTGACAAGTTAATCCCTTGTCAATGGGTCCATAGCAGTAGCTAGATGGTTGTCTTCTCCTCATGTGCTTCATTGTCGGATCTTGTGAGCTGCCTAACATGATCAAGATCATCTATCTGTAATGCTATATGTTGTGTTTGTTGGGATCCGATGGATAGAGAATACTATGTTATGTTGATTATCAATCTATTACCTATGTGTTGTTTATGATCTTGCATGCTCTCCGTTATTAGTAGAGACTCTGGCCAAGTTTTTAGTCTTAACTCCAAGAGGGAGTATTTATGCTCGATAGTGGGTTCATGCCTCCATTAAATCCGAGACAAGTGACGTAAAGTTCTAAGGTTGTGGATGTGCTGTTGCCACTAGGGATAAAACATTGATGCTATGTCCGAGGATGTAGTTATTGATTACATTACGCACCATACTTAATGCAATTGTCTGTTGTTTGCAACTTAATACTGGAAGGGGCTCGGATGATAACCTGAAGGTGGATTTTTAGGCATATATGCATGCTGGATAGCGGTCTATGTACTTTGTCGTAATGCCCAATTAAATCTCACTATACTCATCATATTATGTATGTGCATGGTCATGCCCTCTCTATTTGTCAATTGCCCAACTGTAATTTGTTCACCCAACATGCTATTTATCTTATGGGAGAGACACCTCTAGTGAACCGTGGACCCCGGTCCTATTCTTTTACATCGAATACAATCTACTGCAATACTTGTTCTACTCGTTTTCTACAAACAATCATCATCCACACTATACATCTAATCCTTTGTTACAGCAAGCTCGGTGAGATTGACAATCTCACCTGTTTCGTTGGGGCAAAGTACTTTGGTTGTGTTGTGCAGGTTCCACGTTGGCGCCGGAATCCCTCGGTGTTGCGCCGCACTACATCCCGCCGCCATCAACCTTCGACGTGCTTCTTGACTCCCACTCGGTTCGATTAAACCTTGGTTTCTTACTGAGGGAAACTTGCTACTGTGCGCATCACACCTTCCTCTTGGGGTTCCCAACGGACGTGTCAACTACACGCATCAAGCAAATTTCTGACGCCGTTGCCGGGGAGATCAAGACACGCTGCAAGGGGAGTCTCCACAATCCAATCTCTTTACTTTGTTTTTGTCTTGTTTTATTTTATTTACTTTCTTGTTTGCTGCATTTTATAAAAACACAAAAAAATTAGTTGCTAGCTTTACTTTATTTACTGTCTTGCACTCTATATCAAAAACACAAAAAAAAATTAGTTAATTGCATTTACTTTATTTAGTTTGCTTTATTTACTACTGCTAAAAATGAGTAATCCGGAAGTTGAAGTTCGTTCCTTTAAGCAACAAGGTGGAGAAAGTTTTAAAGATGCCTGGTATAGAATTAGTGATACTCATCATAGGTGCATTAAGAAACACTCCACTATTATACTACTTAGGAACTTTTATGTTGGTATCTCTAGCTGGAATAGGTATGTTCTTGATACTCTTGCGGGAGGTAATTTCCTAGGCACTCCGGCTTTAGAAGCTAGTTGCATTATTGAGAGTCTAGTTGGAATACCACCTGTTAATGAAGCTAAAATTGAAATTTCGCTTGAAGATGTCATGAAAAAGCTGGAAGCCATAGAAAAAGATCTTCCAAGTATTAAGACTAAATTGGGAATATTACTTAATAGCACTGATAAACTTGATAAATCTCTAGGTGGAATTAATGAGATAATTGCTGCTTTAGAAACTTGTGCTACTCATGATAATCGAACCCATAGGATTAGCGAACTTGAAGAAGCTATGGGAACCTTGGGTTCAACTTTTTCTTCTCTTAAAAGCTTATGTGGGTAAGGAGCAAAAGTTTATGTATGTCCCTAAAGTGCCTAAACCAAAAAAATATTATTATAGGCCTAAAATTGACAAAGCCCTTAGTACTACCACAGATGGGGGAGCTTATGATATCGATGCTCCATCTCTCGACAATACTTGATATACACTTTTTGCGCCTAGCTGAAAGGCGTTAAAGAAAAGCGCTTATGGGAGACAACCCATTTTTACTACAGTACTTTTATTTTATATTTGAGTCTTGGAAGTTGTTACTACTGTAGCAATCTCTCCTTATCTTAGTTTTGTGCATTGTTGTGCCAAGTAAAGTCGTTGATAGTAAGGTTCATACTAGATTTGGATTACTGCGCAGAAACAGATTTCTTTGCTGTCACAAATCTCGGGCCTAATTCTTCGTAGGTAACTCAGAAAATTATGCCAATTTACGTGAGTGATCCTCAGATATGTACGCAACTTTCATTCAATTTGAGAATTTTCATCTGAGCAAGTCTGGTGCCTCAATAAAATTCGTCTTTACGAACTGTTCTATTTTGATAGATTCTGCCTTTTATTTCGCATTGCCTGTTTTGATATGCTTGATGGATTTTTCTATTCCATTGACTTTCAGTAGCTTTGTGCAATGTCCAGAAGTGTTAAGAATGATTATTGCACCTCTGAACATGTAAATTTTGATTATGCACTAACCCTCTAATGAGTTGTTTTGAGTTTGGTGTGGAGGAAGTTTTCAAGGATCAAGAGAGGAGGATGATACAATAAGATCAAGGAGAGTGAAAGCTCTAAGCTTGGGGATGCCCCGGTGGTTCACCCCTGCATATTTTAAGAAGACTCAAGCGTCTAAGCTTGGGGATGCCCAAGGCATCCCCTTCTTCATCGACAACATTATCAGGTTCCGCCCCTGAAACTATATTTTTATTCCATCACATCTTATGTGCTTTGCTTGGAGCATCGGTTTGTTTTTTTTTTGTTTTTGTTTTTGTTTTTGTTTGAATAAAATTGATCCTAGCATTCATTGTGTGGGAGAGAGACACGCTCCGCTGTTGCATATGGACAAATATGTCCTTAGGCTTTACTCATAGTATTCATGGCGAAGGTTGAATCTTCTTCGTTAAATTGTTATATGGTTGGAATCGGGAAATGCTACATGTAGTAATTCTAAAATGTCTTGAATAATTTGATACTTGGCAATTGTTGTGCTCATGTTTAAGCTCTTGCATCATATACTTTGCACCCATTAATGAAGAAATACATAGAGCTTGCTAAAATTTGGTTTGCATAATTGGTCTCTCTAAAGTCTAGATAATTTCTAGTATTGAGTTTGAACAACAAGGAAGACGGTGTAGAGTCTTATAATTTTTACAATATGTCTTTTATGTGAGTTTTGCTGCACCGATTCATCCTTGTGTTTGTTTCAAATAACTTTGCTAGCCTAAACCTTGTATCGAGAGGGAATACTTCTCATGCATCCAAAATCCTTGAGCCAACCACTATGCCATTTGTGTCCACCATACCTACCTACTACATGGTATTTTTCCGCCATTCCAAAGTAAATTGCTTGAGTGCTACCTTTAAAATTTCCATTCTTTACCTTTGCAATATGTAGCTCATGGGACAAATAGCTTAAAAACTATTGTGGTATTGAATATGTACTTATGCACTTTATCTCTTATCAAGTTGTTTGTTGTGCGATAACCATGTTCCTGGGGACGCCATCAACTACTCTTTGTAGAATATCATGTGAGTTGCTATGCATGTCCGTCTTGTCTGAAGTAAGGGAGATTTACCACTCATTTAATGGTTAGAGCATGCATAATGTTAGAGAATAACATTGGGCCGCTAACTAAAGCCATGATCCATGGTGGAAGTTTCAGTTTTGGACATATATCCTCAATCTCATATGAGAACACTAATTGTTGCTACATGCTTATGCATTAAAGAGGAGTCCATTATCTCGTTGTCTATGTTGTCCCGGTATGGATGTCTAAGTTGAGAATAATCAAAAGCGAGAAATCCAAATGCGAACTTTCTCCTTAGACCTTTGTACAGGCGGCATAGAGGTACCTCTTTGTGACACTTGGTTAAAACATGTGTATTGCAATGATAATCCCGATAATCCAAGCTAATTAGGACAAGGTGCGGGCACTATTAGTATACTATGCATGAGACTTGCAACTTGTAAGATATAATTTACATGATACATATGCTTTATTACTACCGTTGATAAAATTGTTTCTTGTTTTCAAAATCGAGCTCTAGCACAAATATAGAAATCAATGCTTCCCTCTGCGAAGGGCCTTTCTTTTACTTTTATGTTGAGTCAGTTAACCTATCTCTCTCTACCTCAAGAAGCAAACACTTGTGTGAACTGTGCATTGATTCCTACATACTTGCATATTGCACTTGTTATATTACTTTACATTGACAATATCCATGAGATATACATGTTATAAGTTGAAAGCAACCGCTGAAACTTAATCTTCCTTTGTGTTGCTTCAATACCTTTACTTTGATTTATTGCTTTATGAGTTAACTCTTATGCAAGACTTATTGATGCTTGTCTTGAAAGTACTATTCATGAAAAGTCTTTGCTTTATGATTCATTTGTTTACACATGTCATTACCATTGTTTTGATCGCTGCATTCATTACATATGCTTACAATAGTATGATCAAGGTTATGATGGCATGTCACTCCGTAAATTATCTTTGTTATCGTTTACCTGCTCGGGACAAGCAGGAACTAAGCTTGGGGATGCTGATACGTCTCCAACGTATCGATAATTTCTTATGTTCCATGCCACATTATTGATGATATCTACATGTTTTATGCATACTTTATGTCATATTTATGCATTTTCCGGCACTAACCTATTAACGAGATGCCGAAGAGCCGCTTCTGTTTTCTCGCTGTTTTGGGTTTCGGAAATCCTAGTAAGGAAATATTCTCGGAATTGGACGAAATCAACGCCCAGGGGCCTATTTTGCCACGAAGCTTCCGGAAGACCGAAGAGAAGACGAAGTGGGGCCACGGGGCGCCGCCACACTAGGGCGGCGCGGCCCAGGGGGGCCCGCGCGGCCCTAGCGTGTGGGGCGCCCGTGACCCCTCCGAGGCTGCCCTTCCGCCTACATATAGTCTTTGTCGCGAAACCCCCAGTACCGAGAGCCACGATACGGAAAACCTTCCAGAGACGCCGCCGCCGCCAATTCCATCTCGGGGGATTCAGGAGATCGCCTCCGGCACCCTGCCGGAGAGGGGAATCATCTCCCGAGGTCTCTTCATCGCCATGATCGCCTCCGGAGTGATGAGTGAGTAGTTCACCCTGGACTATGGGTCCATAGCAGTAGCTAGATGGTTGTCTTCTCCTCATGTGCTTCATTGTCGGATCTTGTGAGCTGCCTAACATGATCAAGATCATCTATCCGTAATGCTATATGTTGTGTTTGTTGGGATCCGATGGATAGAGAATACTATGTTATGTTGATTATCAATCTATTACCTATGTGTTGTTTATGATCTTGCATGCTCTCCGTTATTAGTAGAGGCTCTGGCCAAGTTTTTACTCTTAACTCCAAGAGGGAGTATTTATGCTCGATAGTGGGTTCATGCCTCCATTAAATCTGGGACAGTGAAAGAAAGTTCTAAGGTTGTGGATGTGCTGTTGTCACTAGGGATAAAACATTGATGCTATGTCCGAGCATGTAGTTATTGATTACATTACACACCATACTTAATGCAATTGTCTGTTGTTTGCAACTTAATACTGGAAGGGGTTCGGATGATAACTCGAAGGTGGACTTTTTAGGCATAGATGCATGTCTGGATAGCGGTCTATGTACTTTGTCGTAATGCCCAATTAAATCTCACTATACTCATCATATTATGTATGTGCATGGTCATACCCTCTCTATTTGTCAATTGCCCAACTGTAATTTGTTCACCCAACATGCTATTTATCTTATGGGAGAGACACCTCTAGTGAACTGTGGACCCCGGTCCTATTCTTTTACATCGAATACAATCTACTACAATACTTGTTCTACTGTTTTCTGCAAACAATCATCATCCACACTATACATCTAATCCTTTGTTACAGCAAGCCGGTGAGATTGACAACCTCACTGTTTCGTTGGGGCAAAGTACTTTGGTTGTGTGGTGCAGGTTCCACGTTGGCGCCGGAATCCCTGGTGTTGCGCCGCACTACATCCCGCCGCCATCAACCTTCGACGTGCTTCTTGACTCCTACGGGTTCGATTAAACCTTGGTTTCTTACTGAGGAAAACTTGCTACTGTGCGCATCACACCTTCCTCTTGGGGTTCCCAACGGACGTGTCAACTACACGCATCAGGCGGCACGTCCTCTGCCCTGTCGGGATGGTGGAGGTGACAGCGGCACAAGTGAAGACCGGCGCGGCGTGATGCACGGCAGGCGGTAGAGCAGCGCCTGCTCGGGCTCGACTTGGAGGCCACCTGGTGCGGTGGTGGCGGCTCCTTGGGCCTCCTCGGGTGTGGACCAAGGCAGGGGCCTAGTCCCCTTCGAGCCGTCTCCGTCCCAGATCTGCTGGCGCCGGCAGCCATGGGGGCTGAAGATGGCCGCTTTCGCAGGTTCGGTTCGGATCTCCTCGAGTCTTGCTTCGGTGGTGCTGGTTGCGGTGGCCTGCCTGCGCCTTGGTTGGTGGTCAGTGGCCACTCGACATTGTCCTTTGTTCTCCCCTAGGTTGTCAGTGTGCAGAGGTGGGACGCCGGGGCGGCAGCCTCAGACGGTGGGAGTTCTGCTGGTTGGCGGGTGATACGTCTCCGACGTATCGATAATTTCTTATGTTCCATGCCACATTATTGATGATGTCTACATGTTTTATGCACACTTTATGTCATATTCGTGCATTTTCTGGAACTAACCTATTAACAAGATGCCGAAGAGCCGATTGTCGTTTTCTGCTGTTTTTGGTTTCGAAATCCTAGTAACGAAATATTCTCGGAATTGGACGAAATCAACGCCCGGGGTCCTATTTTGCCACGAAGCTTCCGTAAGACCGAAGGAGAGTCGAAGTGGGGCCACGAGGTGGCGACACACCGAGGCGGCGCGGCCCGAGCCCCGGTCGCGCCGACCTATGGTGTGGGCCCCTCGTGCCGCCTCTTTACCTGCCCTTCCGCCTACAAATAGCCTCTCGTCGCGAAACCCCCGCATGCGAGAGCCACGATACGGAAAACCTTACCGAGACGCCGCCGCCGCCAATCCCATCTCGGGAGATTCGGAGATCTCCTCCGGCACCCTGCCGGGAGAGGGGATTCATCTCCGGAGGACTCTTCACCGCCATGGTCTCCTCCGGAGTGATGAGTGAGTAGTTCACCCCCGGACTATGGGTCCATAGCGGTAGCTAGATGGTTGTCTTCTCCTCATTGTGCTTCATTGTTGGATCTTGTGAGCTGCCTAACATGATCAAGATCATCTATCCGTAATACTATATGTTGTGTTTGTCGGGATCCGATGGATAGAGAATACTATGTTATGTTAATTATCAATTTATTACCTATGTGTTGTTTAAGATCTTGCATGCTCTCCGTTATTAGTAGAGGCTCGGCCAAGTTTTCGCTATTAACTCCAAGAGGGATTATTTATGCTCGACGATGGGTTCATGTCTCCGTGAATGCGGGAGTGACGAAACCCCTAAGGTTATGGATGTGCTGTTGCCACTAGGGATAAAACATTGATGCTATGTCCGAGGATGTAGTTATTGATTACATTACGCACCATACTTAATGCAATTGTCTGTTGTTTTGCAACTTAATACTGGAAGGGGTTCGGACGATAACCTAAAGGTGGACTTTTTAGGCATAGATGCATGCTGGATAGCGGTCTATGTACTTTGTCGTAATGCCCAATTAAATCTCACTATATTTATCATGACATGTATGTGCATTGTTATGCCCTCTCTATTTGTCAATTGCCCGACTGTAATTTGTTCACCCAACATGCTTTTATCTTATGGGAGAGACACCTCTAGTGAGCTGTGGACCCCGGTCCATTCTTTTATACTGAAATACAAATCTGCTGCAATACTTGTTCTTTACTGTTTTCTTGCAAACAATCATCTTCCACACAATACGGTTAATCCTTTGTTACACAGCAAGCCGGTGAGATTGACAACCTCACTGTTTCGTTGGGGCAAAGTACTTTGGTTGTGTTGTGCAGGTTCCACGTTGGCGCCGGAATCCCTGGTGTTGCGCCGCATTACATTCCGCCACCATCAACCTTCAACGTGCTTCTTGGGTCCTTCTGGTTCGATAAACCTTGGTTTCTTTCTGAGGGAAAACTTACTGCTGTGCGCATCACACCTTCCTCTTGGGGTTCCCAACGGACGTGTCATCTACGCGCATCAAGACTGTTTTCTGGCGCCGTTGCCGGGGAGATCAAGACACGCTGCAAGGGGAGTCTCCACTTCCCAATCTCTTTACTTTGTTTTTGTCTTGCTTTATTTTATTTACTACTTTGTTTGCTGCATTATATCAAAACACAAAAAAAATTAGTTGTTAGCTTTACTTTATTTGCTATCTTGTTCGTCATATTAAAAACACAAAAAAATTAGTTACTCGCATTTGCTTTACTTGATTCATCATGTTTCCTTTTAATTTTACCACAAAAGACATACCGGTAGGACGTGGGTCTATAGTTGGGAGAAACAATATAGAAGAATTTTTCAATCATGTTAGTACCGTTGAAGATTTTGAAGATAGACACTTGTTAGAACTTGCTCCTACTTATGAAATTGTCTGCCGCTGCTTTAGTTCGCATGTTGGAAACTGAATTTGTTAATCTCAATCCTATAATCCAACACATGTTTCTTACACTCGGTGATATGGAAGAAGGGGAAAAGAAAGATTTTGTTTTAGAAACCCTTCTTAGAGAATTTGGTGGTTTAGCAAGAGAAGCTAGAAAGGTCTTTAGTAAATATAAGATGCTTGGTTCTTATACCAATTTTGCTATTATCCTTGAAAAGATGGACATGAAGAGAATAAGGTACACTAATAATATTAATGACGGTGGGGAGATCAAAGCACCAATACCATGTAAGCTCCTAGCGATGAATGAAGCGCTAGAAAATAACTATGCTTGGCTTGTTCCTGAAAATTTGTTTGATGAGAGTAGCAAGCCCAAGACTAATGAAAAGGGAGCCGCTGAAACTTATGTATCCAATATACTATGCATGGTTGAGAAAACTCCAAACCCCGCTGAAGATTCATCATCTCTTGATAACACTTGATATACACTTTCTGCGCCTAGCTGAAAGGCGTTAAAGAAAAGCGCTTATGGGAGACAACCCATGTTTTTACTACAATATTTTTGTTTTATATTTGAGTCTTGGAAGTTGTTTACTACTGTATAAACCTCTCCTTATCTTAGTTTTATGTTTTGTTGTGCCAAGTAAAGTCTTTGAGAGTAAAGTGAATACTAGATTTGGATTACTGCGCAGAAACAGATTTCTTTGCTGTCACGAATCTGGGTCTAATTCTCTGTAGGTAACTCAGAAAATTATGCCAATTTACGTGAGTGATCCTCAGATATGTACGCAACTTTAATTCAATTTGGGCATTTTCATTTGAGCAAGTCTGGTGCCTTAATAAAATCCATCTTTATGAACTGTTCTGTTTTGACAGATTCTGCCTTTTATTTCGCGTTGCCTCTTTTGCTATGTTGGATGAATTTCTTTGATCC
>NC_061508.1:235202321-235233216 GCF_022539505.1 Lolium rigidum | reverse complement strand
TCCGGGGATGAACTACTCACTCATCACTCCGGAGGCGATCATGGCGATGAAGAGACCTCCGGGAGATGATTCCCCTCTCCGGCAGGGTGCCGGAGGCGATCTCCTGAATCCCCCGAGATGGGATTGGCGGCGGCGGCGTCTCTGGAAGGTTTTCCGTATCGTGGCTCTCGGTACTGGGGGTTTCGCGACGAAGACTATATGTAGGCGGAAGGGCAGCTTCGGAGGGGTCACGGGGGCCCCACACGCTAGGGCCGCGCGGCCCCCCCTGGGCCGCGCCGCCCTAGTGTGGTGGCGCCCCGTGGCCCCACTTCGTCTTCTCTTCGGTCTTCTGGAAGCTTCGTGGCAAAATAGGCCCCTGGGCGTTGATTTCGTCCAATTCCGAGAATATTTCCTTACTAGGATTTCTGAAACCCAAAACAGCAGAAAATAGCAACTGGCTCTTCGGCATCTCGTTAATAGGTTAGTGCCGGAAAATGCATAAATATGACATAAAGTATGCATAAAACGTGTAGATATCATCAATAATGTGGCATGGAACATAAGAAATTATTGATACGTTGGAGACGTATCACCGCCCGCCGTCGAGGTCGCTCCGGAGAGGGACCCTGGCCACGAGCACGCCCAGGGGAGCGCCGTCTCCACGCCAACGCCGGAGCTCCACGCCGCCACACCCGACGCCCAGCGTGGCGCCCTCACCGGCAGCGGACGACCCAAGCCGCCACCACCGCGCGAGGGAGAGGGAGGCCCCGCCGACGCCGCACGGGCTTTTCTCGATGACGCCCTCTGGCGGCAGCGAGGGGAGGGGAGGTGGGAGGAGGGGACTCGGGGGGCGCCGCCAGAAGGAAGCTCTCGGTCGCGAGCGGGCGCGACGCGAGAGCTAGGGTTTGCGTCTTTTTCCCCGCTCGCTCACGGTTCGAGTCCGCACCACAATAATTCTATAGTTGTGCCTCTTTTTTTTTTTGACAGGGATCGCTGAGGCTTTAGAGCATCCCCACTCGTTGACGCTCCCCACGCCCAAATCCGGTGAAATTTTCGTCCGGATTGGACGAAAATTTGGCCTGGGGGGCAGTATATTTTCAGTCGTGTGCTCCCCAAGCGGCGTTTCTCGGGGAAAAAGGGGATGACCCGGGGAGTCCGGACGAAAGAGAACACGTGGGCGTGGGCGGTTGGTTTTGCTCCATCCGGAGTCCCCGAGCGCTCCCCGGGGGGCCGGGGATGGCGTGGGATCGCCGGATGAATTTAGGCCCAAATCCGGATGAAAACGAGAACCTGGGAGCGCGACTGGGCATTTTTCGCCGTCCGGATGTAAAAAACGGCTCGTGCAGGGCTTCTCGGGGAGACGAGTGGAGATGCTCTTACAACAACAGCAGACGCACAACCATGCAGGGAGGCTACTTCGGATGTCGAGAAGATAGATTCAAACGTGAAAGCGTCACCAATGAAGGTCATGCATTAAGTCTACAACGAGTCTGATCCTACGACCATTGTCGATCTCGCGATGGTGAACTCAGGGTTGCTGATTGCAGAAGTGCAAGGCTTACAAGAATTTTGATATCCATCTGGCGAGAAGCGCATGCCTCAGCGGGTTGGATACGTTATCATCCACATGACACATGATGGTTTGGTTGATCTATTGGAATTGTGAAAGCAGAGTATACATGTTGGACTATACAGTCGAAATATCTCAGCCTCACTACACAGATACGCCATGCTATATAGCAGTGGCGCACAAAAAGTGATGTTCCACTGGTAGTTATGTTAGCAGTGGCGCATCTGGTGAGCAGTGCGCCACCACTAGGAATCTACCAGAGCCACCCCACCCCAGGCTTACCAGTGGCGCACCACGTCTCGGTGCGCCACAGCTATCGTTACCAGTGGTGCACCTGATGAATAGTGCGCCACTACTATGTTTGACCAAAGTTTGATCCACCCATATACATAGCAATGACGCACCATGTACAAATGCGCCACCAATATTTGAGGTAGCAGTGGCGCATCTATAAATGGTGTGCAATTGCTATGTATGGGGGTGCTGGAAATGTTTGGGCACCACCCCTGGATTGGCTTTTCGGTTTTGAAAAAATAAAATAAGTAGATAGAAAATTGAAAAAAATAAATTCCTTCAAGATGCCCATATACTATGTTATCTAGTTTTAACGAAAATTAACAAACATGCACTTCGACTTTCTTTGAAAAATGGAGAAATGTTTCGGTAAAACATGATTTTTGGTTACATACAACCTCCGGCCCGTTTAGACAATTTTTAGATTCTCAAAAACCGAAAAGGAAACATGACTTTTTTATAGGTTTTAGAATTCTGGCAGAAATTGTCTTGAAAAAATAGCAGTGGCGCACCAAGGCTTGTGGTGCGCCACTGCTAACTTCCCACCCTACGAAATTCGAAATGCAGTCTATTTTTTCCTGCCAACTAGTTTGATCACACTTGTGCAGTAGTTTTCGTGCGCTGGGGAGTCGCCGTCGATCTAGCGCCGTTGGCGATGTGTAGACCTGGGCCTGGCCGGGCCGAGCTAGTTCTTGTGCGATAGCTGCTGTTGGGTAGGGTATGTGTGTACCTAAATCCACACCCAAATTTCCCCATACCCATTTGAGATTTTATTGTCCATACCCAATTTTTTTGGATAATTCCCACAAGGAACGGGTGACCAAATGAATATCCGGAATTCTTCAGCCGTAGCGCTGCATGCGAACTGGCGAGATGGGCGGACGAGCAGAGCGATGGTTGATCGCGGGCAGGCGGAGCGATGGCGAGCGGTGAGGTTTGATGGTGGCGCGTGGGGTCAGGCGGGCCTTGGCCTGGCGATGGTGAACACGGAGCGGAAGCAGAGCGGAGGTGGACCTGGCTGGTGGCCGGCGGCAGTACTACACGAAGGCACCCGGTAGAGTACCGGTCCAAGAACTCGTGCTCGAGGACGGCGATGGAATGCTCCGACATGCGGCGACGGCGTCGGCTAGCGGCCGACTGCTGCGACATGCGGTGGCAGCGTCTGAGTGAGGCGTCTGTCGGCGGTAGCCGCCGAGTAAGGTGGCCGGTGCCGGCACCAGCCGAGTGAGGCGGGCGGCAGCGGAAACATGAAGAGGAATCGGGGCGGTTTTTTTAGTAACCAGAGCAGGAACAAAGGGAAAAATGGGTAACCGATGGGTAAGAGGATATTATCCTCCCCATTTCCAAAGTAAAATAGATAAATTATTTTTCCCCGTAACTACCCATAAGTGTGGGTACGGATTTGGGTAAGGATGGTGGGTAACAAAACGGCAGGTTTATCTTGCGCTCAACCTGCAGGTGAATCTAGTCGGGGCTAGGTCTAGTGCGAATTGGGTTGGTGGTGCGGTAGTGATTTCTTCTTTGCTCGCTCCGTGTCCTCGCGTCAACGCCGGATTTTTGATCGGGTTACATCTCGGCGAAAGTTGCACATGGCGTTGGCCTGTTTCGGTGATGGCGTCACCTGCGGGTGTCGCTCCCTTGTTGAAGGCGTCCCGCTGATGTCTATCATGTTCGAAGTGATGGACTCCATCCCTCCGCATCAACCTGCTCTCCTGGGGGGCTCGCTTCGTGCATGCCTCTCCGGTAGTGCCTTGTGGATCACCCTGTGACCTCTCGCTGGTGTTGAAGCCCTCTCGCAACATCGGCCCGGCTGCTTTTACATGGTTTGTTGCGGTAGTTGGCGTCCTCCCTAGCGCCTTCGGAGGCTTTGCTAGGTCGACGTCTGGTCGTAGCTCTTGCTGGTGTGCTTATCCCAACGCCAGGGGAATATGTTGTGTTTTCGGTCCGAACCTAGCCCGATGCCTGGTCGTATCTCTTGCCGGTGTGCTTGTCCCACTTTAGCTCATTTTGTTCGTCTCGAAAGTTTCCGAAGTGTGGCCGCTGAGTTTGCCCTTTTTCGAGTCCCGTAGCTCTTGGAAAGTCAAAAACACTAAAAGGTGGCGTTTACCTCCAAACAGAATTAGAACCGGAGGAGGAGGGTTGTCCAGAAAATCCCCTAAAACATCATAAAACATGGAAATAACATTATATAAGATGCAAATATGTGGTAATATGTTGCAATAAAGTGCAAAGTTCATGTATGTATTTTACATGCATCAACATCCCCAAGCTTAACCTATGCTCGTCCTCAAGCATAAAGGTGATAAAACTAACATGGGCTTTAGAGTTTATTGCATCTGTTCTATGTAATCATGCAAAGTATTACAAGGTTCAGTCAATAAAGAATGACAATAAGTAATATGAACTCATGAAGTGATAACTCTTACATTCTACTCCCTCCGTTCCATTCTATAGTGCCTATAGTTTTTTGGCACGGAAATTAACGCAAGAGTATTCTTTACATAAGACCCCCTGGCTTAACGATTTGAGTTTAGAGTAAAATGAGAGAAATCGATAACTTCCTAAATTAACATAACAAATCCCATAAATCTCTCTAGTTGACTCTCCATGTATGGGGCAGCCAGGTTCTACTATTAAGGAAAGAAAAACAATGTTTCCTAAATCTAAGGAATCGTTGGGATCATGCATTATGAATCTCAATTAATTGTTTTCCTTTTGTATGGGTTTTTTTTCATGCATGTCGTGTGGGAGCTGACAGTTAGAGGGGTGATACGTCTCCAACGTATCAATAATTTCTTATGTTCCATGCCACATTATTGATGATATCTACATGTTTTATGCATACTTTATGTCATATTTATGCATTTTCCGGCACTAACCTATTAACGAGATGCCGAAGAGCCGATTCGTTGTTTTCGCTGTTTTTGGTTTCAGAAATCCTAGTAAGGAAATATTCTCGGAATTGGACGAAATCAACGCCCAGGGTCCTATTTTTGCACGAAGCTTCCAGAAGACCGGAGGACTTACGAAGTGGTGCCACGAGGTGGCCAGACAACAGGGCGGCGCGGCCTGGGCCTTGGCCGCGCGGCCCTGGTGTGTGGGCCCCTCGTGACGCCTCTTGACCTGCCCTTCCGCCTACTTAAAGCCTCCGTCGCGAAACCCCCAGTACCGAGAGCCACGATACGGAAAACCTTACAGAGACGCCGCCGCCAATCCCATCTAGGGGGATTCAGGAGATCGCCTCCGGCACCCTGCCGGAGAGGGGAATCATCTCCCGTATGACTCTTCACCGCCATGGTCGCCTCCGGAGTGATGAGTGGGTAGTTCACCCCTGGACTATGGGTCCATAGCAGTAGCTAGATGGTCGTCTTCTCCTTATGTGCTTCATTGTCGGATCTTGTGAGCTACCTAACATGATCAAGATCATCTATCTGTAATGCTATATGTTGTGTTTGTTGGGATCCGATGGATAGAGAATACTATGTTATGTTGATTATCAATCTATTACCTATGTGTTGTTTATGATCTTGCATGCTCTCCGTTATTAGTAGAGGCTCTGGCCAAGTTTTTACTCTTAACTCCAAGAGGGAGTATTTATGCTCGATAGTGGGTTCATGCCTCCATTAAATCGCGGGACAGTGACGGAAAGTTCTAAGGTTGTGGATGTGATGTTGCCACTAGGGATAAAACATTGATGCTATGTCCGAGGATGTAGTTATCGATTACATTACGCACCATACTTAATGCAATTGTCCGTTGTTTGCAACTTAATACCGGAAGGGGTTCGGATGATAACCTCGAAGGTGGACTTTTTAGGCATAGATGCATGCCGGATAGCGGTCTATGTACTTTGTCGTAATGCCCAATTAAATCTCACTATACTCATCATATCATGTATGTGCATGGTCATGCCCTCTCTATTTGTCAATTGCCCAACCGTAATTTGTTCACTCAACATGCTATTTATCTTATGGGAGAGACACCTCTAGTGAACTCGTGGACCCCGGTCCATTCCTTTACTTCGAATACAATCTACTCGCAATACTTGTTCTACTGTTTTCTCGCAAACAATCATCATCCACACTATACATCTAATCCTTTGTTACAGCAAGCCGGTGAGATTGACAACCTCACTCGTTACGTTGGGGCAAAGTACTTTGGTTGTGTTGTGCAGGTTCCACGTTGGCGCCGGAATCCCCGGTGTTGCGCCGCACTACATCCCGCCGCCATCAACCTTCGACGTGCTTCTTGGCTCCTCCTGGTTCGATAAACCTTGGTTTCTTTCCGAGGGAAAACTTGCTACCGTACGCATCACACCTTCCTCTTGGGGTTCCCAACGGACGTGTCGACTGCGCGCATCAAGACTGTTTTCTGGCGCCGTTGCCGGGGAGATCAAGACACGCTGCAAGGGGAGTCTCCACAATCCAATCTCTTTACTTTGTTTTTGTCTTGCTTTACTTTATTTACTTTCTTATTTGCTGCATTATATCAAAACACAAAAAAATTAGTTGCTAGCCTTACTTTATTTACTGTCTTGCACTCTATATCAAAAACACAAAAAAATTAGTTACTTGCATCTTACTTTTGTTACCATGTCTAGTTCAGCACCTGTTACTTCTTCACCTGAGGAGATTTTTAAAGATGCTTGGTCCAGAATTTTTACTTCTTATCGTAAAGCTGAACCTCAAATGACTCTAAGTTTGCTCCTTAGTAATTTTTATTTTGGTCTTATGATTCGCTATAGATATGCCTTGGATGCTGTAGTGGGAGGAGGTTTCCTTCATTGCAATGGGGATCAAGCTTTTAATGCCATAAAGAAGTTGGTTGCATCACATGATTCAGCTAATAACTTTGATTCAGCCCTTATTAGCATTTATAATAGATTAAACACTCTTGAGACAAGTGGATCTCGCTTGAATGAAAATTATAGATATGTTCGTAACCGTCTTGATCAAGTTTTAGTGAACTCCGAACCTTCATTATGGGATCCTACTATTAAAATTGTTATCGGTGACCAAACTCTTCATGCCAATTGTGATATTATGTCTGAATTTTGCCTAATGCCTAAGAGTATTCATGAATCTTTGAAACTTTGGGGATTCGTTGAAGGGGAGAAGGAATAACTCTTATTGATAACTCTGTTATAATTCCTAAATGAATAGCTGCGGGTGTGCATACAACCATTCTTGGGAGAACAATATCCATTGATTATCTTGTTATTGAATGTGCACGAACATGACAAATCACACTCGGAAGATCCGTGCTGAAACTATTGGGAGCAGTCATAGATATGGGAGAAGGCACCCTAAACTTCACCTCTACACCGGGGGGTAGACATATATTCCCTAAACCAAAGAGTAAGAAAAAGAACAAGAAAGGTAAGGGTAAAGCCCAAGGTAATGTTGATACTGCATCTCTTGATAATACTTGATATACACTTTCTGCGCCTAGCTGAAAGGCGTTAAAGAAAAAACGCTTATGGGAGACAACCCATGTTTTTACTACAGTACTTTTATTTTATATTTGAGTCTTGGAAGTTGTTACTACTGTAGCAACCTCTCCTTATCTTAGTTTTGTGCATTGTTGTGCCAAGTAAAGTCGTTGATAGTAAGGTTCATACTAGATTTGGATTACTACACGTAAACAGATTTCTTTGTCGTCACGAATCTGGGCCTAATTCTCTCGTAGGTAACTCAGAAAATTATGCCAATTTACGTGACTGATCCTCAGATATGTACGCAACTTTCATTCAATTTGAGCATTTTCATCTGAGCAAGTCTGGTGCCTCAATAAAATTCGTCTTTACGAACTGTTCTGTTTTGACATATTGTGCCTTTTATTTCGCATTGCCTGTTTTGATATGCTTGATGGATTTTTCTATTTCATTGACTTTAAGTAGATTTGTGCAATGTCCAGAAGTGTTAAGAATGATTATGTCACCTCTGAATATGTAAATTTTGATTGTGCACTAACCCTCTAATGAGTTGTTTTGAGTTAGGTGTGGAGGAAGTTTTCAAGGATCAAGAGAGGGAGATGATACGATATGATCAAGGAGATTGAAAGCTCTAAGCTTGGGGATGCCCCGGTGGTTCACCCCTGCATATTTTAAGAAGACTCAAGCGTCTAAGCTTGGGGATGCCCAAGGCATCCCCTTCTTCATCGACAATATTATCAGGTTCCTCCCCTGAAACTATATTTGTATTCCATCACATCTTATGTCCTTTGCTTGGAGCGTCGGTTTGTTTTTGTTTTTGTTTTTGTTTGAATAAAATGGATCCTAGCATTCATTGTGTGGGAGAGAGACACGCTCCGCTGTTGCATATGGACAAATATGTCCTTAGGCTTTACTCATAGTATTCATGGCGAAGGTTGAATCTTCTTCGTTAAATTGTTATATGGTTGGAATCAGGAAATGCTACATGTAGTAATTCTAAAATGTCTTGAATAATTTGATACTTGGCAATTGTTGTGCTCATGTTTAAGCTCTTGCATCATATACTTTGCACCCATTAATGAAGAAATGCATAGAGCTTGCTAAAATTTGGTTTGCATAAGTGGTCTCTCTAAAGTCTAGATAATTTCTAGTATTGAGTTTGAACAACAAGGAAGACGGTGTAGAGTCTTATAATGTTTACAATATGTCTTTTATGTGAGTTTTGCTGCACCGGTTCATCCTTGTGTTTGTTTCAAATAACCTTGCTAGCCTAAACCTTGTATCGAGAGAGAATACTTCTCATGCATCCAAAATCCTTGAGCCAACCACTATGCCATTTGTGTCCATCATACCTACCTACTACATGGTATTTCTCCGCCATTCCAAAGTAAATTGCTTGAGTGCTACCTTTAAAATTTCTATCCTTTACCTTTGCAATATATAGCTCATGGGACAAATAGCCTAAAAACTATTGTGGTATTGAATATGTACTCATGCACTTTATCTCTTATTAAGTTGCTTGTTGTGCGATAACCATGTTCCTGGGGACGCCATCAACTACTCTTTTTTGAATATCATGTGAGTTGCTATGCATGTCCGTCTTGTCTGAAGTAAGGGAGATTTACCACTCATTTAATGGTTAGAGCATGCATAATGTTAGAGAAGAACATTGGGCCGCTAACTAAAGCCATGATTCATGGTGGAAGTTTCAGTTTTGGACATATATCCTCAATCTCATATGAGAACATTAATTGTTGCTACATGCTTATGCATTAAAGAGGAGTCCATTATCTGTTGTCTATGTTGTCCCGGTATGGATGTCTAAGTTGAAAATAATCAAAAGCGAGAAATCCAAACTGGGAACTTTCTCCTTAGACCTTTGTACAGGCGGCATAGAGGTACCCCTTTGTGACACTTGGTTAAAACATGTGTATTGCGATGATAATCCCGGTAATCCGAGCTAATGAGGACAAGGTGCGGGAACTATTAGTATACTATGCATGAGGCTTGCAACTTGTAAGATATAATTTACATGATACATGTGCTTTATTACTACCGTTGACAAAATTGTTTCTTGTTTTCAAAACCAAAGCTCTAGCACAAATATAGCAATCAATGCTTCCTCTCGCGAAGGGCCTTTCTTTTACTTTTATGTTGAGTCAGTTCACCTATCTCTCTCCACCTCAAGAAGCAAACACTTGTGTGAACTGTGCATTGATTCCTACATACTTGCATATTGCACTTGTTATATTACTTTACATTGACAATATCCATGAGATATACATGTTATAAGTTGAAAGCAACCGCTAAAACTTAATCTTCCTTTGTGTTGCTTCAATACCTTTACTATGAATTTATTGCTTTATGAGTTAACTCTTATGCAAGACTTATTGATGCTTGTCTTGAAAGTACTATTCATGAAAAGTCTTTGCTTTATGATTCATTTGTTTACTCATGTCCTTACCATTGTTTTGATCGCTGCATTCATTACATATGCTTACAATAGTATGATCAAGGTTATGATGGCATGTCACTCCGAAATTATCTTTGTTATCGTTTACTCGCTCGGGACGAGCAGGAACTAAGCTTGGAGATGCCGATACGTCTCCAACGTATCGATAATTTCTTATGTTCCATGCCACATTATTGATGATATCTACATGTTTTATGCATACTTTATGTCATATTTATGCATTTTCCGGCACTAACCTATTAACGAGATGTCGAAGAGCCTCGTTGTCTGTTTTTCGCTATTTTTGGTTTCAGAAATCCTAGTAAGGAAATATTCTCGGAATTGGACGAAATCAACGCCCGTGGTCCTATTTTTGCACGAAGCTTCCAGAAGACCGGAGGACTTACGAAGTGGGGCCACGAGGTGGCCAGACAACAGGGCGGCGCGGCCTGGGCCTTGGCCGCGCGGCCCTGGTGTGTGGGCCCCTCGTGATGCCTCTTGACCTGCCCTTCCGCCTACTTAAAGCCTCCGTCGCGAAACCCCCAGTACCGAGAGCCACGATACGGAAAACCTTACAGAGACGCCGCCGCCGCCAATCCCATCTCGGGGATTCAGGAGATCGCCTCCGGCACCCTGCCGGAGAGGGGAATCATCTCCCGGAGGACTCTTCACCGCCATGGTCGCCTCCGGAGTGATGAGTGCGTAGTTCACCCCTGGACTATGGGTCCATAGCAGTAGCTAGATGGTCGTCTTCTCCTTATGTGCTTCATTGTCGGATCTTGTGAGCTGCCTAACATGATCAAGATCATCTATCCGTAATGCTATATGTTGTGTTTGTTGGGATCCGATGGATAGAGAATACTATGTTATGTTGATTATCAATCTATTACCTATGTGTTGTTTATGATCTTGCATGCTCTCCGTTATTAGTAGAGGCTCGGCCAAGTTTTTACTCTTAACTCCAAGAGGGAGTATTTATGCTCGGTAGTGGGTTCATGCCTCCATTAAATGCGGGACGAGTGACGGAAAGTTCTAAGGTTGTGGATGTGCTGTTGCCACTAGGGATAAAACATTGATGCTATGTCCGAGGATGTAGTTATCGATTACATTATGCACCATACTTAATGCAATTGTCCGTTGTTTGCAACTTAATACCGGAAGGGGTTCGGATGATAACCTCGAAGGTGGACTTTTTAGGCATAGATGCATGCTGGATAGCGGTCTATGTACTTTGTCGTAATGCCCAATTAAATCTCACTATACTCATCATATCATGTATGTGCATGGTCATGCCCTCTCTATTTGTCAATTGCCCAACTGTAATTTATTCACCCAACATGCTATTTATCTTATGGAAGAGACACCTCTAGTGAACTGTGGACCCAGGTCCATTCCTTTACATCGAATACAATCTACTGCAATACTTGTTCTACTGTTTTCTGCAAACAATCATCATCCACACTATACATCTAATCCTTTGTTACAGCAAGTCGGTGAGATTGACAACCTCACTGTTACGTTGGGGCAAAGTACTTTGGTTGTGTTGTGCAGGTTCCACGTTGGTGCCGGAATCCCTGGTGTTGCGCCGCACTACATCCCGCCGCCATCAACCTTCGACGTGCTTCTTGGCTCCTCCCGGTTCGATAAACCTTGGTTTCTTTCTGAGGGAAAACTTGCTACTGTACGCATCACACCTTCCTCTTGGGGTTCCCAACGGACGTGTCGACTGCGCGCATCAAGGGGGTAATTGAAAAAAAAGCCAAGCTACAACCTTATATTCTGAAACAAATGCAAAAAATATATAGGCATTATAAAAAGGAACAGGGGGAGTATAAAGCATGCATAATAGTAAATAGCATTGTAAGAAACATGAATGATAAGTATCTATGAATTACAAAGAATTCTTAGGAGAATCCTATAGAATTGTTGTAAGACTCTTTGTCCTCTGGTTTCATGAATATTTGTTTTGACTCTTGAACACAAGAAATTAAGCAGGAAATGTATGTGCTAAACCTCTAACAAAATAAAAAGTAGAGAGAATAAAACTATGCAATGCATGTCAACAATAATAATAAGGATAGCATACCAAGTATCTCATGTATGAACATATCTATGTTTCATGAGTTTGACCTCGATCTTATGAGTAAGTGTTGGCTCATTTTCTTGAATACTAAAGACTACACCGCTCGTTTCTCAACTTCGGGTTACCAAGACTTTTCAACGTACATGTTTCAACCAAGCATCACAATGGGGTACCTTCATGCCGCATGTACAAAGGACCAAAGGAGATGTGTATCTCAACTATAGGCCATATACATACCGGGACAACATGAACAACAGACATTGAGCATCCTCTCTAGCTCTCTCTCATTTTTTTCTCATACTCTTTTTTCTTTCTTTTTCTTGTTTCACAACTCTTTTACTTTTACTTTTTTCACTCTTCCTATTGAGGATGCTTATTGCTGAAACTTTCACCATGATTAAGCATGGCTTCGGTTAGCGGCTCATTGCTCTTCTCTAATAATATATGCTTACTTGCTTAAAATAACCCTCATTCATTCCACAAGAGATAGCCATCAACAAAACAAAATAAATGATGATCAACGCAAGGTGCAATACCCCGATAGTGAAATGTTGAAAGACTTCCCAAGTAAACATGGTTATGGTATAGCCCATTACTCATAATCAGTAAAACCCACAACATGCATAGTGGTATTTTCCTTCCACACCTTACTTTCTTATGAGCTTTAAATTACACAAAAAATGATATTCTTAAGAGGTTGGAGGCAAAAACACACATTATACTTGGAATAGCAAGTGCTATGTAGGTATGATAGACATTGGATTTAAGTTGAGCTTGGAAACAAGTCTATGCTTGTGTAAGAATTCAAATCTTTTGGCTAGCAAGACGTCTAAACGCATGCAATAGTATCCATAGAGCTATTCATTCATTCTCAAACAATGATACTTAAAATGAAACATCTATGTATACTAGTGAGAAGAAGCACTCAATAAGGCACATAGGAAATTATCACTCAATGAAGCATTTGAAATTAACAGTACTATGCACAATATAAATTTCATCTTTTAATGCATCCATCCTAATCTTTTTATAGCATGCAACTCACTTTCATGGAAGCATTCAAGAATATGATAATTTATTTCAGTATATATTTAATAAGAATGCAAGGCACTTGTCATGATGGTAATATTTATTTCAAAGCAAAACTAGACACAAAACTAATAAAGGACGCTCCAAGTTTAGGATATCCCCAACATTATGATCTTCACCATTCTTGGATTTCTCTTTGTGTGGTATTGTTCCATTTCCTGTGAAAAAACTTCAACACAAAATTTTCTATGTGGTGATATTAGAGGTACGAAAAAATCATGCTTGTTGCTATTTTACTTAGGAATAAAATTATATCTTCATGATCCAGAGAGAACATAACGTTCTACTCATTCTAGTAAATCAAAAATTCTAAGTAAAAATATGTTTGCTACTCAAAAGAATGAATCTAACATAGTTAGGCAGAATGTCCAGAATTTTTGCTGCAACAAAACCGAATTTTTGGCGCGACTTAGACACTTCAGGAATTTTAGCCAATTTACGTGCATATAGAGATTGAAAAGTTGCAGCTAGTTTTAATTTATCAAGATTTGAGGAGCTACCAAAAAATCACAAAAATCATGCACTAAAAAGTGCAGCGCAGAAAACAACAACTCCCACTTTTGTATTGCAACTTTTAACATCCAAATGGGTAAAAACTTGGTACTTTATTTAGAAACCAGAGAGTAAAAAAAATAAAACTAACATGATACAACAAGCATGCATATGAAAACCCAAAAACAAACAAAGATAAATAAAAACATGGTCCCCGCAAACATTCAACGGGATATGAGATTAAACGAGAACATGAGTTTTAAAACGATTTACTTGAGATACTTGAAAGAAGAGAGGGATGTGTGGGCATACCCAAGCTTATGATCTTTCTACCTCTGGTCCTCTACTTCTTTCTCATCATATCATGTTACTCATCTCAATCAAAGAAATATTTTCATCTCCATGATATCCCAATGCCTACAAATTGTTAATTCTCCAAACAAAAGATCAGAACTATAGGAATCATTGGGAAACCATTTTATTCAAAAATCTAAAATACATAAAGAAAGTAAACACTCTTTTTATTTTTTTACTATAGGAAGATTTTTAATGATATAGACGTTGCAATGGTTCCATTGGCATGGACAACACATGCTCAAGGTTGACCCCAATTTCTTCATTGCTCATCCTTCTCATTTACTCTTCCATACCTTTTTCTTTTATTAAAACTTATGAAATCACTAATATGTAATAATAAGTAAAGCTATTTAACAAGGATATAAAGGTGTGCTCAAATTAAAAGTTACTTTAAAGCATATGGAGCACACCACAAGATTTGAAACCATTAACTTTTAAGTCTCACTCTCTTCCTATGCATTGGAATTTTATATATGAATAAATAACAACAACTAAATGGTAGCCAATGCATATAATGACCAGTATCTTGCATTTTAAATAACATATAAATATAAAGAGGGCTCTTATATCTTTGTCTTTCATAAAATTTGCAAGCATTAAGAGTAAACTCAATAACATAGTTGTGAATAGAATCACGACATAAAGACAAATCATCTAATGAGCATATGATATCATCTATTTCTTTTACATAATCATGATCTTCCCATAAATTAGACAAACTTATTTCACATAGAGGATCATCATCAATATTATAAGAAAGGGTGTTCATAGGAGTTTGTGTGTTACCATTGTTGGGAGTTAGAGATGGGTAGCTACTCCATTCTTCCTCCTCTTGTTCTTCTTCATGCTCTTCTTGGGGTTGCATGGGCATCCCCAAGCTTATGCTTTTATCATCTTATTCCCCCTTCTTTTGTTCTTATTTGTCTTCCTCTTGGGGCTGCATGGACATCCCCAAGCTTATGCTTTCATCATCTCCTCCCTGCAAAATATTAGTTCTCTCTTGGGCAGTCGTGCCCATCTTCTTAAATTCAACAACATAGATATTTTTTGTACACAGTTGGTTTTACAATAATTAAGGATACTAATGATCGAACTTTTTAATTTGGAAGCTACAGGGAAAGTTTCATGTTCACAAATGAAGGTGTGTAATTCAGAGGCTGCCATATAAATAACAAATTGCTCTACTTGTTCCATCCCTAAATGAGCATAATCACACCTATGATAAGATGCAATAACATATTCTCCATGGGATCTACATTGAAATTCAAATTGTCTAAAATTTTGTTCAGAGCAACAATTTTTATCTTCATGATGGTCAAGCAACTCAATAGCAATATAATTTAAAATTTTCAAGCAATGTTCTAATAATATCCCTTCTTGTGATTCTCTATGTTTCTTAGCAATCTCAGCAGCATTCAAGTACATAAGCAAAGTGTTATTGATATTCATAATTGTGCTCATAACAGGAGTATTTTTGGTATTTTTCATTTTCTAAAATAAAGGTACTAAAAGTAAACTAGCAATGCAAATAAGAATAGAAGCTTAGCACTACGATCCCCGTCAACGGTGCCAGAAAAGTATCTTGATACCCCCAACTGCAGGGGATCACCACAATACAATTTGATAAGTATTTGAGTGTCAAACCCATAAGGAGCTGAAGGTAACCTATCTATTATCTAAAGCCCTATAACCCACTTATATGGCCTTTTATGGAAATCTCGGATTTATATGGTGTGTGTTGAGGTTTTACTAGAAACTATAAGTGCTGAAATTAAAATGCAAGACAAGTAAAGTGCAAGTGAAGTGAAGTGGAGTAACTTGTGAGATCAAATGTTCAGGCAAATTACTATTTCCGTGGTTGTCACAATTAGTGGAGCTCATTATAGTCTTTTTAGTGTTTCTTCTAGAGAGGAGCCATAGATAGGTGTGGCCATTGATATGCGCAAATACACCCCTAGTGATTGATCCTACGGCCATCGAAATATGCAAACAAAGGAATTATTAAGACATGAAGTCCAACCGCCGTGTAAGTTTAAAGGTTCCCATAGTTGGACCCCCTTTCCCCGTTAACATGCATCTAAGAATCGGGACAAGGTTTCTGTCACTCCCGCTATCCCTCATCGGCTCATCCTATCAACATGCAACAGTCATAACCTTATGCATCCCCTTGACATATGTGTGCACTCATATATCAATACAAAATATCATCGTAGAAGATAATAAATACTTGTATGCAACCAACAACAAACTATATAACAATATCCTTGAACAATTCACTACTCAAACATCAACATATAAATACAATAGATCATGGGAAAACAATATATTGCATCATACATCATGTGTTTGCCAAGAGATTACAGAGGGGGGGTGATGAAGAGTTGTTGTAGATGTTGATGAAGATTATGAAGAAGAGGCTGATGCCTTCACCGGAGGGGGTGGAGGCCACCGGAGGCGATTCCGGTAGTGTTCCCCCCTGCGATCTCCACCAGCGGCGGCCGACTGACTCTCTTTGTATGTGTTTTTGATCTACGCTTCCGTATCCTCGACGAAACCCTCGGGAGTCGTATATATTGTGGTTTTTTTATGTCAAAACAATTTGGTTGGCATTGGATTGAAACGACACGGACGCTCGAGATGCAAACAACCCCAGGTGGTGCGCCCAAAGGGGGTGGCCACCTGCCCTAGTTTGCAGCTCCTTGACCTACTGGTGTCCCACTTTAATTAGCTCATTTGTTCGTCTCGAAAATTCCGAAGCGTGACCCCTGCCTTTGCCTTTTTTCGAGTCTTGTAGCTCCTAGAAAGTCGAAACCACTAAAAGGTGGCATTTCCTACCAAACAGAATTAGAACCAGAGGAGGGGGATTGTTTAGGAAATCCCCTAAAACATCATAAACATTGGAATAACATTATATAAGATTTAAATATGTGGTAATATGTTGCAATAAAGTGCAAAGTTCATGTATGCATTTTACATGAATCAAGTATTTATAGCAGTTTTATTCCTTCACCAAAAGTTATTCCTCCAAAATCCTTATCGCGGACAATGTTCGGATAGTGGTGGATGGACTTACTTATCATCTTCCATGAATTTGCCATTGGTACGGGGCATTTTGGCAAAACCCAAAATGTTACCTCTCAATTGAAGGGTTTGATGTCGAGAGGTACATGTTCATGGCCAGACTGACAAGATTAACGAAAGGGGTGGCATGTCCAATACATAGGTGTATGTGCATGACCGGGGAAGGACATGCAAAGTTTTCTCTTTCAAATTATCTAGAGCAGGATTACATTGTCATAGTGATTGTTCAGTGTTCCATAGATGTGGTGTTTGAGCGGTTCTCCACGTGTTGGTACGTCTACATTTTACTTCATGTTTTGCAAACAATTTGAAAACACTTTTTTTGTAAGAAAAAAATTTCAGTAGTACTAGTGTACTATTATAATTTTTTGTTATTTTGATAATCCTTTGTCACCTAAGATCGAAATTACTTTTCTATATTTCAAATTTATTTTTGGAAACACTTCATAACGAGGATTAACTTGACGTGATGCAAAATTTATTTCTAACTAGCCTCCTAATATAGATGAAATTCACTAATGACCATTTAAATAGGTTAATTATAAATTAATTATGGCCAGCATTTACAAAAGTCAATTAGAAGTAACTTTTCTTGATGAAAATATTGAGCTTCTCTTCGGAAATTTGATACTATATGTTTCTATCATTTAATGTAGATGTAATACTATATGTTTCTCTTTGATACTGGCTTTATGCAAGAAAAATCAAAGAGAAACCAAGAAAAGGAAAACAAAGGAATTTTAATGTAGATGTAATACTGCTCCGAAATTTGTTTTCCAAATATTTTCCAAAAAAATTTCATCAAGAAAAAAGGAATTTTAATCAAAGAGAAACCAAGAAATAATACTGGCTTTATGCAAATGAACCTAGAGCTTAGAAAAAGAGTTGTTGATAATCCTTTATAATTTGATACTATATGTTTCTATCATTTAATGTAGATGTAATACTGCTCCAAAATTTGGAGCAAACAAAAATGGGGGCAATGATGGGCTCAAGTTTCAGAAGATGCTAAGCGGCGAATATCAAATTAGGAATGGTGTAAGTTATCGGCTTGTCATCGATGCCATGAAACCAGGTGGCTCACATGGCACATACAAAGGATTGTTACTAGAGGAAGTCCCGAGTAATCAGAACACATGGAAGCTCGTAAATTTCAGCCCTTTAGACTAGTCGGGATACCTTTAGTATTGTAATAAATTTACAAGAAATTATATGGTATTTCTTTTTAATATTGCATGCATGCTTCTCTTGGACTATGGAGATATTAAGAAAATTAATCCTCACATGCATATCATATTTCTTCTAATTGTTAGGAATCAATGATAGCCCTGTGATTAAGAGTTCACTTTACAATATGGCGGCGGTCGACATTTCTTCTCTGTGTTTGTTGTCACATAATACGGTTCTATCATCAAGCTAAGAGACAATAGGTGGTATTTTATTTTAAGACAGGTGTTCTACACATTGATGCTCTTGTTCTTTCTATCAAGTTAAGTTTTTGTGTTGGTCCATACGATGGATGCAAGATCCTAGGTGCTTGGTCAACGTCTTGTTTTAGTGATAGTATGTAGTATTTATACCAGTTTGATTCCTTCATAAAAAATTAGTGTTCCAAAATCCTTATAACGGACAATGTCAGGATAGTAGTCGATTGAGTTACGTATTATCTTCCATGAATTTGCCAATGGTACGAGACATTTTGGAAAAACCCAAAATGTCATCTCTCATTTGAAGGGTTTGATGTCCAGAGGTATATGTTCATCGCCATACTGACAAAGCTAACTCAAGGGGTGGCATACCCAATACATAGGTGTATGTGCATGACCGGAGAAGGACGTGCAAAGTTTTCTCTTTCAAATTATCTAGAGCAGGATCACATTGTCATAATGATTGTTCAGTGTTCCATAGGCGTGGTGTTTGTGCGGTTCTACACGTGTGGGTACGTATACATTTTACTTCATATTTCAAAAACAGCTGGAAAACATGGGTTTTTGTAAGAAAAAAGTATCAATAGTACTAGTGTACTATTATAAATTCTTATTATTTTGATAATCCTTTGTCACCTAAGATCGAGATTCTTTTTCTATATGTCAAATTTATTTCCGGAAACCCTTCATAATGAGGATTGACTTGACGTGATGATAAATTTATTTCTAATTAGCCTCCTAATATAAATGAAATTCATTAATAACAATTGAAATAGGTTAATTATAAATTAATTATGGGCCAACTTTTACAAAAGGTCAATTAGAAGTAAATTTGCTTGAAGAAAAAATTGAGCTTATCTTCGGTGTCTAATCGGAGCAGTATTACATCTACATTAAATGGTATACAAATATAGTATCTTATTAGAAGCCTTGAATTAATATTTTCCAAAAAAAAGAAAAAATTATATTTCCAGGATATATGTAATAATTTTTTGCTGCTATATTTTCCTTCTCGAGTAGTTTATATATTTCAGTATTCCCTACATTGTCTTCGCCCTTCATCAGAACCATAGTCACCTCCATTGATCTCAAACTTCAAAGCCTCGATTATTCCAACGTCGAATAATAATAACCCTAAATACCATGAGAACAGCACTGCTCCTTGTCGCCATTACCACTCTCATTTATGTCGTTGTAGTGCCCGCCAATGGAAACCCCGTCCAAGATTAAGAACATCAACGACCCATACATCCAGGGGCTCGGAAAGTGGCTGGTGACGGAGCACACCAAAATGGGGGTAATGATGGGCTCAAGTTTTAGAAGGTGCTAAGCGGCGAATATCAAATTAGGAATGGTGTAAGTCATCGTCTTGTCATCGATGCCATGAGACCAGGTGGCTCACATGGCACATACAAATGATGGTTACTAGAGGAAGTCCCGAGTAATCAAAACACATGGAAGCTCGTAAATTTCAGCCCTTTAGACTAGTCGGGTTACCTTTAGTGTTGTAAAAAAATTACAAGAAATTATATGGTGTTTCTCTTCAATTTTGCATGCATGCTTTCTCTTAGACTATGGAGATATTAAGAAAATGAATCCTCACATGCATATCCTATTTCTTCTAATTGTTAGGAATCAATGATAGCCCTGTGATTAAGAGTTCACTTCACAATATGGCGGCGGTCGATATTTCTTCTCCGTGTTTGTTGTCACATAATACGGTTTTATCATCAAGCTTAGAGACAATAGGTGGTATTTTATTTTAAGACACACGTTCTACACATTTATGCTCTTGTTTTTTTTCTATCAAGTTAAGTTTTTGTGTTGGTCCATACGATGGATGCAAGATACTACGTGCTTGGTCAACGTCTTGTTTTAGTGATAGTATGTAGTATTTATACCAGTTTGATTCCTTCATAAAAAATTAGTCGTCCAAAATCCTTATGACGGACAATGTTAGGATATTAGTCGATTGAGTTACGTATCATCTTCCATGAATTTGCAAGTGGTACGAGACATTTTGGAAAAATCCAAAATGTTAGCTCTGATTTGAAGGGTTTGATGTCGAGAGGTATATGTTCATGGCCAAACTGACAAGGCCAACTCAAGGGGTGGCATGCTCAATACATACGTATATGTGCATGACCGGAGAAGGACGTGCAAAGTTTTCTCTTTCAAATTATCTAGAGCAGGATCACATTGTCATAATGATTGTTTAGTGTTCCATAGGCGTGGTGTTTGCGCGGTTCTACACGTGTGGGTACGTCTACATTTTACTTCATGTTTCAAAAACAGCTGGAAAACACGGGTTTTTGTAAGAAAAAAGTATCAGTAGTACTAGTGTAATATTATAAATTCTTTTTCTATATGTCAAATTTATTTCCAGAAACCCTTCATAATGAGGACTGACTTGACGTGATGATAAATTTACTTCTAATGAGCCACCTAATATAAATGAAATTCATTAATAACAATTGAAATAGGTTAATTATAAATTAATTATGGGCCAACTTTTACAAAAGGTCAATTAGAAGTAAATTTGCTTGAAGAAAAAATTGAGCTTATCTTCGGTGTCTAATCGGAGCAATATTACATCTACATTAAATGGTAGAAAAATATAGTATCTTATAAGAAGCCTTGAATTAATATTTTCGAAACAAAAGAAAAAATTGTTTTTCCAGGATATATGTAACAATTTTCTGCTGCTATATTTTCCTTCTCGAGTAGTTTATATATTTCAATATTCCCTACATTGTCTTCGCCATTCATCAAAACCATAGTCGCCTCCATTGATCTCAAACTTCAAAGCCATCGATTATTCCAACATCGAATAATAATAACCATGAGAACCACACTCCTCCTCGTCACCATTACCACTCTCATTTATGCCGTTGCAGTGCCCGCCATGGGAAACCCCGATGATTGGTCCAAGATTATTAACATCACCAACCCATACATCCAGGGGCTCGGCAAGTGGATGGTGACGGAGCACACCAAAATAGGGGGCAATGATGGGCTCAAGTTTCAGAAGGTGCTAAGTGGCAAATATCAAATTAGGAATGGTGTAAGTTATCAGCTTGTCATCGATGCCATGAGACTAGGTGGCCCACATGGCACATACAAAGGATGGTTACTAGAGGAAGTCCCGAGTAATCAGAACACATGGAAGCTCGTAAATTTCAGCCCTTTAGACTAGTTGGGTAACCTTTAGTGTTGTAATAAATTTACAAGAAATTATATGGTGTTTCTCTTTAATTTTGCATGCATGCTTCTCTTGGACTATGGAGATATTAAGAAAATGAATCCTCACATGCATATCCTATTTCTTCTAATTGTTAGGAATAAATGATAGCCCTGTGATTAAGAATTCACTTCACAATATGGCGGCGGTCGAAATTTCTTCTCCGTGTTTGTTGTCACATAATACAGTTTTATCATCAAGCTAAGAGACAATAGGTGGTCTTTTATTTCAAGATACATGTTATACACATTGATGCTCTTGTTCTTTCTATCAAGTTAAGTTTTTGTGTTGGTCCATACGATGGATGCAAGATCCTAGGTGCTTGGTCAACGTCTTGTTTTAGTGATAGTACTAGACCGTAATGGCACGCGTTGCCCTGCCCGTCGTTTTTTACGACCATATGGTAGACATTCAATAAATTTCTGAAAAATCTATCCATTTTAAATCATGTCTTAATATAGATGATTTACATAGTTAAAAGATCAAATGTTCTTGAAATGGGCACAATATTTTGCTAAGAAACACAGTACTTCTTCCAAAAAGTTCAAATGGTCACCCGAATAACATTGATTAGATGAAAGATACAATATTGTGTTCCTACTCACACAAGCAAGGAAACAAACTATCTAGCATAGTGCAAACTTGCATATTTAATGAACCTCAATATATGAAATTGTTGTTTGATGAGTGCAATCCAGTGCCTGGGACGAATAAACCTACAGAGTACACATAAATCATCTAAGAGGTCATAAATTAATATGGAAGGATTCATTGCAACCTAGGATGTGAAAATAAAGAAGTGCAACAAAACCAAGATACTAAAAATTACAACACATTCTACTAAAGAAATCTAACATGTACTTATATATTAAACTCCCCTTGTATAACCCCACAAAAGATGATCCATTTGACAGGGAATTCAAGAGTTAAAAAAAAAATGAATTTTCCAGAGATTAATGTTGCTTTCCCAGCTATAACAATGGATGAATACAACAAAAACTACTTCGTGTGACCAATCAAATGTGGTTTTCTAGTTGTAGACCTACTAAAATGAACATTGATTTGTGGAATTTGGAAATTTGAAAATGAACCAACAAAATTAAACATGGGATCATTGCAATTTATGTCAACCAAAATATTGTCTCCATAAATGAAGCTAAGGAGGCAATTCGTTTCATGGCAATGTAATGTTTCGGCCTCTCATTCTAATGTGACCTACCTTGTGTACATCGAGATTCAACATTAGAACATTTTACAGGTACATAAAGAACTTCTTAATTGTGAGACAATATGCAATGGGTCAGAAATCAATTGCTTACCTAAAATAGAAATTTCTTACAGACAAGATCATGTCTTTATAGCAGTTCCCCGCTTCCAGATATGGAGGTAAACAATTTTGTAAGATGAAATCTCCTACAGTAAAAGGGTTAATTAGTCAAACGCTAGTACAATTCATGTGATTTAAACAATGCCACTGAAATTTATGAACTTTGAAAAATGTCACTCTAATTTTTGCATCGTTTATATAGATGCCACTCTAGCCATTTGAGCTCGCTTTAGGTAAAAAAAATGTCACGTATTCATACCGTATATTGTTCAGGACGAAATTGCCTGTAGCTTCACATCTCCAGAAACATCCAGCCCCGCAGCCTCTTCTTGCTCCAGTGTTCTCGTCACACTACAGCCACGAAGAACCCTAGCAGGGCACTGCTGCCACAGCCGTTTCTTCTGGCGCTCCCAGCACCAGCTGTTACCGCACCACCCTGCACCCTTAATTACCGCCATTGCTGCCCCTACTCTGTCATATACAGTCAATCATAAACATATAGTTTGAGTAGATGTAAATTGTGAACTCAGGCTAATTACACGAGACTGCAAGCAACAGAAAAAAAAAGTATTAGCTCTTAATATGGGACCTTGGGACCTAGTGCACATGTTCTAAGCATTGGAATTTATAACTTAGCTGACAACGTGAAGTTATATTGCAGACGTGTGTAAGCCAGCATGGTCCATCTATGAATCTGCAAAGCATTATAGCTTGCATTGTTGTCAATCGGGAGGCACAAATTCACAGTAACACAAATCGATATGTACAAACAAGAGTGCATCAGCATAAATTATAATTATTTTGTTCTGCTCATCCACTTGTATTGCCAAGGTAATGGGAAATTCATGCTGAAAAATTAAATAGGAAGAGTCACACTAATCAATTCTCATTTGCACATTTCCTAAAGATTTGCTCTGCAAAATAAGATTGTGAACAATTCTGCGTATTCCGAATGTAGTCATGCACCCCAGCGGTCATGGAAGAGACTTAATATTCAGGGCGGCTTTGCTTGCCGTATATGTGCAAAGTTCCATGATGATTCCCAGAAAATATACCATCTACATGACAATAGGAGAAAGAAAACTAATATTTTTGAGAATTTTCCGGTGATGAATTCCAAAAGTCATGGCTGCAGGATTCAGTAAAGTGAGAAGCCAACATACAATTTCTGACGGCAGACGGGCTATATTGTTTGGCCCTTTGAGGAAGCCGTCAGTTTGTTCTATCCAGTGGAAGTATGTGCATCAATAAAATACTCAGGAGATGAGCATACAAACAATCAAGTCAGTAGTAAGAAGAGGCCAGCCAAAAAAAACTTTCCTAGATATTGAGCAGTGAGTTAAGAGATACTACTACCTGTATCCTTGAACCTCCTTCTATGTTTGCCTTGAGATTTTTTTCTGCTCCCCTCTTTTGCCTGCACACAACAAACTTACATGTGGTTAAAACGATCACACCAATCAATTCGAATATTTTTCTAACTCCGTTGTCAACATCATAGAAGATGGTTCAGTGGAAAGATATTCTCGTATAATAGGTGGGATGTAACCTACCCTGTTCAGGGCCTTAGGCTCGCAGCGGTGCAGACATGCAGACACTACTCCTCGTCAACCCTGTGGGGATGTGCCGTCGATTTGTCGTGAGAGAACTGATAGCTCCTCCTAGATCCACCTCGCATCTGGAGGTTAAGCCACGACCACCAAGGAGATAGGGAGGAAGCGCCGTGGTCGTCCTGTACGGAAGCGCGCCTGCGGACGGGTGCCCTCGCCGGCCCACTGTTGTAGGTTAAACTCGTCGATGTTCCATTATCATATCCCCATCAGATCACCATCCGTCGTTGTGGCCTCCTCCCATAGGGTTCGTGAGGCGAGAATGGGGTGGTACCGTAGAATTGAAAGTGGTCTTTCTCTTGGTGGCGTTGATGGAAGCAGTGGCGGAGCCCCTAGGTTTCACCCTAGGCTGAGATCCGGAGGAGTGGGGTGCGTGAAGCTCTTGATCCCGAGGAAGAGGCTTTGCCGATTCACCAGAGAGACGAATCGTCTGCTTTATATTTTTTCTGAGCGGAAACGAATCGTCTGGTAAGGTCGGCAGGCCGGTCTGTTTGAAGCCCAAAGTGCATAGGCCTTTCAACCGTTTTGCGGCCCAAAATTTGTGCTGCAGCCTAAGTCAATTTTGGGAGTAGCAGCCCTAGAACGAAAACGGGCCTGTAGGACGAGACAAAGGCCTTTTAACGGGAAACAATGAATGTTCGGAAACGAGATGGCTGTTCGGATCGCTAAGCACGTTTTGGTCCGTCATATTGTCGGATCGGACGGCTCACGAGCTCAAATTGCTGCGGAGAGGTTCTACTAGTTCCATTATACTGTTACTTAATGTAGTATTTATACCAGTTTGATTCATTCATAAAAAATTAATCTTTCACAATACTTATAACGGACAATGTTAGGATAGTAGTCGATTGAGTTACGTATTATATCTTCCATGAATTTTCCAGTGGTACGAGACATTTTTGGAAAAACCCAAAATGTTACCTCTCATTTGAAGGGTTTGATGTCCAGAGGTATATGTTCATGGTCATACTGACAAGGCAAACTCAAGGGGTGGCATGCTCAATACATAGGTGTATGTGCATGACCGGATAAGGACATGCAAAGTTTTCTCTTTCAAATTATCTAGAGCAGGATCACATTGTCATAATGATTGTTCAGTATTTCATAGGCGTGGTGTTTGTGCGGTTCTACACGTGTGGGTACGTCTACATTTTACTTCATGTTTAAAAAACAGCTGGAAAACATGGGTTTTTGTAAGAAAAAAGTATCAGTAGTACTAGTGTACTATTATAAATTCTTATTATTTTGATAATCCTTTGTCACCTAAGATCGAAATTATTTTTCTATATGTCAAATTTATTTTCGGAAACCCTTCATAATGAGGATTGACTTGACGTGATGATAAATTTACTTCTAATTAGCCTCCTAATATAAATGAAATTCATTAATAACAATTGAAATAGGTTAATTATAAATTAAATATGGGCCAACATTTACAATAGGTCAATTAGTGTAAATTTGCTTGAAGAAATAAATGAGCTTATCGTCGGTGTCTAATCGGAGCAGTATTACATCTACATTAAATGGTAGACAAATAGCCTTGAATTAATATTTTCCAAACAAAAGAAAAAATTGTATTTCCAGGATATATGTAATAATTTTTTGCTGCTATATTTTCCTTCTCGAGTAGTTTATATTTTTCAATATTCCCTACATTGTCTTCGACCTTCATCAGAACCATAGTCGCCTCCATTGATCTCAAACTTCAAAGCCATCGATTATTCCAACGTCGAATAATAATAACCCTAAATACCATGAGAACGGCACTCCTCCTCGTCGCCATTACCACTCTCATTTATGTCGCTGCAGTGCCCGCCACGGGAAACCCCGTCCAAGATTAAGAACATCACCGACCCATACATCCAGGGGCTCGACAAGTGGCTGGTGACGGAGCACACCAAAATGGGGGGCAATGATGGGCTCAAGTTTCAAAAGGTGCTAAGCGGCAAATATCAAATTAGGAATGGTGTAAGTTATCGTCTTGTCATCGATGCCATGAGACCAGGTGGCTCACATGACACATACAAAGGATGGTTACTAGAGGAAGTCCCGAGTAATCAGAACACATGGAAGCTCGTAAATTTCAGCCCTTTAGACTAGTCGGGTTAACTTTAGTGTTGTAATAAATTTACAAAACAATTATATGGTGTTTCTCTTTAATTTTGCATGCATGCTTTCTCTTGGACTATGGAGATATTAAGAAAATGAATACTCATATGCATATCCTATTTCTTCTAATTATTAGGATTCAATGATAGCCATGTGATTAAGAGTTCACTTCACAATATGACGGCGGTCGATATTTCTTCTCCGTGTTTGTTGTCACATAGTACGATCTTATCATCAAGCTAAGAGACAATAGGTGGTATTTTATTTTAAGACAAATGTTCTACACATTGATGCTCTTGTCTTTTCTATCAAGTTAAGTTTTGTGTTGGTCCATACGATGGATGCAAGATCCTACGTGCTTGGTCAACGTCTTGTTTTAGTGATAGTATCTAGTATTTATACCAGTTTGATTCCTTCATCAAAAATCAGTCTTCCAAAATCCTTATAACGGACAATGTTAGGATATTAGTCGATTGAGTTACGTATCATCTTCCATGAATTTGTCAGTGGTACGAGACATTTTGGCAAAACCCAAAATGTTACCTCTCATTTGAAGGGTTTGATGTCCATAGGTATATGTTCATGGCCATACTGACAAGGCTAACTCAAGGGGTGGCATGCTCAATATATAGGTATATGTGCATGACCGGAGAAGGACGTGCAAAGTTTTCTCTTTCAAATTATCCAGAGCAGGATCACATTGTCATAATGATTGTTCAGTGTTCCATAGGCTTGGTGTTTGCTCGGTTCTACACGTGTGGGTACGTCTACATTTTACTTCATGTTTCAAAAATAGCTGGAAAACACGGGTTTTTGTAAGAAAAAATTATCAGTAGTACTAGTGTAATATTATAAATTATTATTATTTTGATAATCCTTTGTCACCTAAGATCGAAATTCTTTTTCTATATGTCAAATTTATTTCCGGAAACCCTTCATAATGAGGATTGACTTGACGTGATGATAAATTTACTTCAAATTAGCCTCCTAATATAAATGAAATTCATTAATAACAATTGAAATAGGTTAATTATAAATTAATTATGGGCCAACTTTTACAAAAGGTCAATTAGAAGTAAATTTGCTTGAATAAAAAATTGAGCTTATCTTCGGCGTCTAATCGGAGCAGTATTACATCTACATTAAATGGTAGACAAATATAATATCTTATTAGAAGCCTTGAATTAATATTTTCCAAACAAAAGAGAAAATTGTATTTCCAGGATATATGTAATAATTTTTTGCTGCTATATTTTCCTTCTCGAGTAGTTTATATACTAGATGACACCCCGCGCGTTGCGGCGGGAAATCATGTCAATAACAGTTGTGCTCTAAAAAAAAGACCATTTAAAGGGACTATCGAGCCAATAAACTTAGTAAGCAGCAACGGAGACTTCATGAGAAATTACAGTGTACTGGAAATGTGGAAAATTAGACACATGTCATATTACTCTTTTCCGTTGAGCTGTAAACATGAAGTAAAAAAGTAGGTACTTACCGTATTGCAATTATTTTTTTGTATATAAGAGTAGTTAGGCGATTGATCCTGAATTGTGCATATCCATGTTCTGCTCCGAACACTACTAATATTACAGTTTCTCTCCATATTCCAATAGGAGTATAGGGCCCATGAGATGATGAGCAAATACTTTATTTACAAAAGTGAATTTACAAAAGATACTAAAATAGCCAATGATGGAGCACTACTTATTTAATGATGCTAAGTGGAAATAAATCTCATCCGAAAATTCAGATACAACACAAAAGGGAAGAGAGTCATCCTGGGTGGCTAAAATCTAGCCGACTAATAGCATAATACCTTAAAACTTCAGCACGTCTACTAATAGCTCATCCATCCATAGCTAACAGCCTAATACTTGGGTTTGAATTACCCAAAATGGTGATGCTTAACTGTGTTGGATGCAACAGAAAGTAAATGCAAAATTGTAGAGTTTTAATATTCGGGTCAAACTATTCTTCCTTTTGGTTACGCAGATGTGTTATCATAGCAAGACTGCAGTTCTTGGTTCCTCCTCTGCATACTGAGATGAAATAAAAAGTTCAAATAGATTAGAACTTGCGAAGCACTAAGCATCAAGCAGCATGTCGTAGAACGTGAGTATGGAAGAACTCATGGACTGAAGCAAGTGTTGTTCATGTGAGAGACATATCAACGACCCACTGTGATCAACAGCATCTCAACGGTGATGAAATAAACTACATCAATACAGATTTATAAGATAAGTATGAGATTTTTATGTAGAAAACATGCTGCAATACATGGTTATATAAAAGCTGTTACCAACTGATTACTTCAATGTGTGTGGATCTGGGATTTCTCTCCTTTCATGGTCGCTGTACACTTCACTTTTCAGGTTTTGTAGAAGTGGTGACTCTCCTCTCCATGTTGTACAACCAATAAGCAACATGAAAACAAAATCAGAATTTACTATGATAAATAGTTACAGATTGAGCATGACATTTTTTCATAATAACAACATGGGAAGCCATATATAATGAAACATAAGCAAATAAATTTCAGGAGAGATTTGAATGGAACAAATACTGCAACGACAAAGAGTAAGAAAATAGAAGACGCATGTGCTAATTCAATGTAAACTAAAAGTAAACAGTAAGAGATGAGAGTTTTTGTACCAATAGAAGCATCTCCTGTTGACCAGTGTCCGTAAGCTGTAGGCGTGATTGTAGCTTCTTCCTCCTTGCTTGAGCGATCAGTATGCACAATCCATTGGAAATTCAATTAAATCGGAATGGGATTCAGCTAGAAGCAGGCACAATCCAGTGAAGATCAAACCAAATCGTGGTGGAGGCAAAACGTCGAGCAGTTTGGATCCGGCGAGCAACCTAACAGATTAAAAAATATGAGTGAGGGGATTTTAAAAGAAGAAAGGGGAAAAAGAAATCTGCAGCGGACAATTACGAAAGGGAGCCTTGTGGCAGAGATGGCGCCGCAAGCAGACCCCCACTACTTGGTTGTCGACGGCAACACAGGTAGATTTTTATACATGGAGGTGGAGGTGGATCAGGTCATCTCAGCAGTTTCTGCATAATGATGAATGGTGGAATGCATCGGGCGGTTTCTTAAGCATTTGTGGCGAGGAGGTGGAGGCATTACGTCGCATAGAATTTGTGGCGGCGATGGAAGAAGGCGGAGCAGTGGTGGGGGCGAGATCTGTGGGGAGACTCCGCGAGGAAGAGGAACAGAGTCGGTCACCCTTTTCTTTTCGCGCATGCACGTAGACATAGGTCCATCGGGGATATGGGCCGGTGCCATCGGTCGGCGACGCGCGTGGGCCTGGCCACAAAGGTGATCCGTACCAGCGTCTGGCTAGAGGAAACGTCCCATACATGGACTGGACAGGAACGTCCATCGGTAGCGTTCTAACGTGTCAGTATGGCGAGCGAATCCTCCCGTACGTCTGCGAACAGCGCGGGGAGGTCAAATTTCTTAATAAGCCTACGTGGCTCGCTGTGAGAGCAGAAAAATGGGCCCAAGTATTAAGAAAGAGAAGATTTCAATATTCCCTACATTGTCTTCGCCCTTCATCAGAACCATAGTCGCCTCCATTGATCTCAAACTTCAAAGCCATCGATTATTGCAACGTCGAATAATAATAACCATAAATACCATGAGGACCGCACTCCTCCTCGTCGCCATTACCACTCTCATTTATGCCGCTACAGTGCTGTTATCACCAGAATTTGACCGGATCAGAGGTGGGCCGCGATTAAAGATGGGCTTGAAGAATATACATGGAAGAAATATATGAATCGGCCTTATATGCAAAGTTGGGCTAGTTTGCCCGTGTATCTGTAATATAGTAGGATACGTGTCGATTAGATAGAGTTTGGCTCGTGCCCGGTTGGGATTATTCCCACGTTAGAAAGTCTACGGACTATAAATATGTATCTAGGGTTTATGAAATAAACAACAATCACGTTCACCACAAACCAATCTAGGCGCATCGCCAACTCCCTTGTCTCGAGGGTTTCTTCCGTGTAAGCATCATGCTGCCTAGATCGCATCTTGCGATCTAGGCAGCACACGTTGATGGCGTGTAACTCACACGTTCGTTGGGAACCCCAAGAGGAAGGTATGATGCGCACAGCAGCAAGTTTTCCCTCAGAAAGAAACCAAGGTTTATCGAACCAGGAGGAGCCAAGAAGCACGTTGAAGGTTGATGGCGGTGGGATGTAGTGCGGTGATACGTCCAATTTGCATCACTATTTTATATAATAATTTGCTGTTATTCATTGATATATTTCATATTGGGACACAATACTTATGTTATTTCATCTATTTTGCATGTTTCATGATTATTTGGAGAT
>NC_061508.1:235063592-235202221 GCF_022539505.1 Lolium rigidum | reverse complement strand
AATTCACAAACAATTACCATTAAGCAATAATATAAGTAATACAACTATTACACTAAGCTCAATAAGGAAAACTTGGGCTTTATTGATCATCACACACATAATACATTGTCTTTACAATATTCAGATTTGAATTATGGAATTACAACAAATTACAAGAATTGAATATTTAGAAAAAGAAAAGAAAATGAAATTACAATTCAATGATATATCCTAAATACTACAAGATCATCTTCATTTGATCTTGGACTTGATGACCTCCATAGTCATCTTGATCAATTCTTGATTCCTGCACATAAAACAACAAAGATCACATTATGCCAAGTGGCATTGCCACTTCGAGGTGTTAGCAAATAATGGAAATAAAGAGGATATGATCAAGTCTCCGCCGAGCGCATCCATGCCACGTATGTAACCAAGTCCAAGTGCACAGCATTAGCGCACACACACAGCTAGGCTGCTCACACAGCAGTGTGCATGCAGCACACCACACACACACAGCTGGTGAGTCACCAACACATGCCAGGCAGTGATGTCGACCAGTGAAGCAAGGGCCAGTCATATAAAGACTTTTCACAGCCAAAACCCTAGTCATTATCATCGACACAAGCTTCAGGGTAAGAACTAGCAAGAAAAGCTCTAGAACATCAAGAACAGGTGAACAGCCAGAGCTGTCTCACCTATTTCCCATCACCAGAAATCAACCAAGCATCACCAACAAGTCAGGAGGAGCAGGGCAGGCATAAGATCATCACAGAAGCAAAACCTCTACACCAACAACCTTACTAGGAGCTGGAGTGAGGTATACACAGATAATCATGAGCAAGCCACAGTTTTGCTCATATCATAAGCACATGCATTCATCACAGCAAAAGAAAAGGGTAGAAACCCTGTTTGTATCATCATCTGGCTACCAAGCCATGTGGTGCAAGCAAAAAGAATGAATAGCCAGAAAGAAATTATCCAGGGAACACTGGATGTGTCAAAGACAGTGACACAACCAGAGAAATCCAACAAGGATTTAATCCCCATCTAGCCACACAGATTCACTTAGCACCCTATAGCTAGCTACACCATCAGAATATAGACATTTATATGTCTATTTTCATTTCAACATCAATTATACTGAAAGCCATGATTGACTACCAGTAATATTGCTCAACAAAGATACATAAGAGGTAGGAGCAACCTTTACTACCATACCAAGCATTGCTAGGGTCACAACAACTACCTAGCCACACAGAAAAGCCACAAGAGAAGCATATCATCACTCCAAGGAGTTCATGCATCACAGGAGGTGCCAACACATGTTGGTTTCCATCCAGATAGTGCATAGGATGCACCCAATCACTACTGCATCAGGTAGATCTTGTCTGCTATCAGTAATAGGAAGCCAAGCTTCACTGACAAGCATAGATAAATAAAACAACACACACAGATGCATCCAGAGTATCAAATCCTTCAATCAACCACCAGTATTGCTTTCACAAGCAACAGCAACCACCAGTATTTGGTGAGGAGCTAGATCCTCATGCAACAGCAGCAATTGAAATGAATTCATACAAATTGATAAGCCAACAGTAAGTCCTGGTGATCACAGGATCATCCAAAGCCACAAATTAACCAACCATTGCATCACAAATAATCAAATTTATGAAATATAAATTGTATGCAGAAGCACACTAACAAGGGATGGAGCTGTCTAGCCAACAGTCATGCTCAATAGAACATTCCTATGAATCACAACTCAATAAGCATCACACAGTGGCACTGGCACTTGCATAATGCAAGGATCATGCATCATGATCAAGCCAAGGCCAAGATTTTGCACACACAGAATACCCTAGTGGCAGTAGTCATATCTGGAGCAAGCCAGAAGGCCATGAGCATCAATGGATGCTCATGAGCAATTACAGAAGGGCCACAGCAGGGATACAACATGAACAGAAGTAGTTATGAAGCACAGAAGCATACACTAATAATCAAGTAGAGCAGCACAAGCTAGAACACAGAGATAGCAGTAGCACATAGCAGCATACGCATGGCAACAGCACAAGCACAACAGCCAGAATTCATGGCGCATGTAGGCCGTAGCAACTAGCACAACAAGGCAGTGGCCAGAACTAGCTCAGAAGAACAGGAGAGAAGGATGAACTAGCAGGAGAGAAGGAAGAAGGAAGAGGATGGAGGCGCACGTACCTGGAGCGGAGCACCACAGCGTGCCACGGCGGCACGGCGGCACGGCCCACCACGGCAGCCGCTAAGCCACGCTCGGCTCGATGTCGCCGAGCGCGAGCGCCCCAAAGACCGCCTCAGCACCAGGAGCATCGGCGGCGAGGGGATCACCATGGATTCCCACAGCAGGCGAGCAGAGGCGACGAGGGCGAGCGAACAAGGACGCCAGCGTCAGATCGACGCGGACCACCGTGTCCGCCGTCGAGAGGCGGATCAGATCCACTTGATCTCGCCGGCGGCGACCGCCGGAGTTGGTCGGATTAATTCGGCGACGGCGAGGCGACCACGGCGTCGCGAGAGCCACAGAGAAAGGGATTAGGGTTAGGTCGAGCGGCGCGAGGTGGGCGAGTGAGCGACCGCTCGGGTCGGTTGGACCCGAGCTGGTTTAGCCCAACCCACTGGGCCACCCTGACAGGTGGGCCCAGGGGCAATATAGACATTTCACAATTTCATTTAAAACAAGAAACTTTGAAATTAAATAGAAAATTGATAAGAGCTCTAAAAAAATAATTAAAAATATGAAAATCAATCACAGCATAAAATTCTCTATCCAAATAAAATATCAAAGAGAATTTTTAAAGACAATTATGAATAAGTCTTAATTTGATGATTTAAATAATAATTTAAATCACACATATTATTTTCAATAAAGAAAAATAAGTCCATTAATGTAATTGGATTCTAAAAAACACCTTGATAATATTTCAAGGTTGTATTTATCCTAAACAGAGTATCTCCAAATCTATCTTAGTATTAACCTCTCATAAAATAACAACGACATCGGAAGGGGGGAACAAACCCTAAAACTGGAATCATGCATAATTGTTTCTTTAACCATTGCCCTTATCGGACAATGATGCTATTTTTCAGAGACATAGGACAAGGGTCAGTCCACACCATCCAACTGCAAAACTTTGCAGTGTTCAGGCAAGTTCATCACTTGCGCATGTCATTTGAGTATTTCTATCAAATTACTTGCAAAGTATTATGGTTATCACTATTGCATAAAAAATCAAAACCACTACTTTCATAACTATGAATATGACTATGTGGTGGGCAATGGAACCATGGATTGTGTTGATATGGTGGAGGTTCCATTGCACGGGTTTATATCCATCTAGGATTAAACAACAAATGTCGCCAAGTGATTCTTGTGCCGTAATACCCGTGTTAACCATAAGATCCGGAGTGGGACGGAGTAGTCAAAAGTGTTTCCACCTCTCGTTCATCAACGGATGCGCTTACCGTAGCAGGCTTGTATCCGGCGGAACAACCGGAGGGTGGGGATCCCATTCTAATTCCCCACGGTAAAGCATTGCTTGCCGTAGCGCTTGTGTCTTGCGAACAACCGGAGGGTGGGGATCCCATTCTAATTCCCCACGGTAATGCGGTCTATGATGGGTTGCAGCTACCGGCGTAGGAGTGTATGGTAGAGCCCAGAGATCGTTGTCGTGGTCGGGGTCCACCCTCGAAATTACGGGAATAATGGGACCGGCGTGGACCCATGGTCGGGGCATGCAACAACGGGTGGGTGTTCGAGGTAGCGGAGGAACATGATTGGCTAGACCTTATACCGGGCCTCACACCAAAGGAAGTGTGGACGGGAAAGCTGCCCGGTTGGCACCAAGGTTAAGATCTCTTATGGGTAAAGCAACACACCTCTCGCAGAGTGTAAAGAATCGTGACTCCGTCACTCCCTGTTCCGGGATAAGGAATCGCGAACGCGGCCGGAAAGGAGCTCCATGAAGTTCTAGTAAACCGGTGAAGGCCGACGGACATAGCTCTTTGGAATAAAAGCAATCTCTTGAAGAAATGTTTACCAAAACTTGCATTGGTATTAGACTTTCTCGGTCTAATATCGTAGCTAGAGCATTAAACACCTCTTCTCTATAATGAACTTGTTGAGTACGCTCGTACTCATACCACTCTTAAATCCCATGCTTAGATTGTCCGAATCGTCCTGGAGGAGGACTACGACAACAATGAAGGAGCCGAGATCATCGGCTATGAAGAACCGCACCTCTCCGGAGGTATAGAAGGCGTAGACTACCTCATCGTCTACGGATCCGGAGAGGCTTCCGGAGGAGATCAAGCCTAGAGACATCCAGTAGTAGTAGTAACCGAGCAGCCCGAACTCTTAGTATTTAGCTGCTCGAGGCAATAAATGTATAGTATAATGAGACTCTTATATTGTAAGCTAAGTTGGGTTCACCTTGAACCCAGGAGTATTCCTCTTAGGACCCAAGAGGAGCTCCAAGACAATATATGTTTGATGCTTGTAATAATAAGTGAATGAGTTATGGACCCTGCTATGTTCTGTTGTACTACTCTGAGGGATGTAATATTTGTGGAATGGTACTTCGTGAATGTTATATCAACGACTGGCATACTACAACATGCAGTGGTATGCAGGGTCACCACACTTTGATTGTGTTGTGCAGGTTCCACGTTGGCGCCGGAATCCCTGGTGTTGCGCCGCATTACATTCCGCCACCATCAACCTTCAACGTGCTTCTTGGCTCCTCCTGGTTCGATAAACCTTGGTTTCGTTCTGAGGGAAAACTTACTGCTGTGCGCATCACACCTTCTTCTTGGGGTTCCCAACGGACGTGTCATCTACGCGCATCAGCGGGCAAGCCAGAGACTCGGGTGCTGGTTGAGAGCCTCGGCCGTGTGGACGGCGTGGTTCCGGCGAGTCACATGCTGTGACAGCGGGGCGGATGTTGCTACGGCGGCGACCGCTTCCCTGTGTGGATGGGCAGAGTGCTATTGCCGGGGAAACCCTTGCCTGTTGGGCCACAACGGCGACGTCCGTGGACGTCGTTCCCTTGTTGACGGCGTCGGTGTGGCGGCGCTCGGTTCATTCACGTCCTCCAGGTGAAAAGCCAAGATCTTTGGATCGGGCGGTAGCGACGCTTTGGCGTCATGCTCTTCTTGAAGATACCGCCTTGGAGTTCATGGCGTGTGGCTCTCCGTTGTGCGGCGGAGGTGCGGTGCCTCTTGGTGTTGGCTCTTCGTCTGGCGATCCTCGGCAAAGCTTGCTTCGTGCCCTTCCCTTGTCGAGCTTCCTTGGCGCTTCTTCTTCGGTCTGTGAGCAACGTGGGTTGGTCCCCGGTGGTGGTCGGCTTCCGGTGGCATTTCTGCGACGGAGGAGTTCTGTCGAGGCACGCGTGAAAAATGGCTCGCTCTCGAGTGAGTTCCGGCCCGACATTGTAGCTTCCAGCTCTGCTCCGAGTCCTCGTAGGCGTGTTGGCTAAGCACGTTGGTCGCGCTTCCGGTTGTAGTTTTTTTGGTAGTTCGTGTGGGTGTGTGATTTCGATTTGTTAGCTGGATTCAACACTTTGTATCGTTTTCGTTGGTGGCTTTGTTAATTTAAAGTTGGGCACTTGAATAGAATTATTTTTGAGATAAAAGTATAGAATTATTTTTTGACACAAAAGTATAGAATTATTGCTGAGATAAAAGTGGAGATGTACAGTACTTCCTTTCTTCCTAGTTGTTGTTTGTTGTGGACGTGCTGCATTGTATCATATATTAGTATCATAGTTTTCTTATATTAATTGATTTATAGAATCTCAATGTAAATATATATACAAGATTTATTTAATAATAATTTTTTTAGTATTAAATACGGTAATATCTACCTATGATACTACTATCATCTCTTCCGTTTTTAAATGTATAACCATATTAGATTTTTACATGCGTAAAATACATTATAGTAGCTATGATACTTCACCATAGTAGTCTAAAAACATTTTGTATGGGTATGTTGGAATCGACACTGGCAGGACAAAAGAAAATTAATCTTGCCAATGTTTTGTCTCCAGCTAATACACATCGTTTTTTGTTTGTTGTTTTAATAACGTAACAGATAGATACCACTAGTTTATGTTTCTTTTATGCAAAGGTTCTATCGAAAAAAATACCACTAGTTGCAATCCTTCCTTTTCTTTTCACAAAAAACCCTTTCAAGGTATCAATCGGGGCAAATCACTCACGCCTTTGGTGGTTTGGCTGCAGGCAGGCAGGCGGTGGCCACGGCCACGCGTAGCATCGGAAGAGCCAGCACCACACATTATCGGTTCAGCTAGTCCAGAGCAACAGTAGCACGTGTCCGGTCCGACCTTTCCAGCAAATTCAGGGGTTCGCGTGTCGTCCTCAGCGGTTGCCACATCCGCACAGCACCAGGATTCTGCACTGCATCTCCGTCTGCGGCCAACTCCGTGCCGACGGATTCCAGGCTCCGTTACTTTCCATCGGCAGACCTAAAACAGCTACACGTACCACATCCAGTTTCTAGGGCTAGTGCTATTTTATAAAATCTACCCCCTCCATTTTTCATTTAGTTTACGTCTTGGATCTACATGCGGCGTCTGTTAAACTATGTTGGCGGGAGTAGAAAAATCAAACAAAATAGTAATGACATCCGATAGACAGAACTGCCTCGTTTTCTTGTATGTTACTTTTTTTTATTATAAAACTAAAATATAGACTAATTTAACCAACGTTTAAACGTACAAAGTAGAATATTTCAGAACTGAGCAAGTAGACATTACTTCTTCGCCTGGAATACAGAGGTGAGTTTCAAAATTCGAATAGTCTTTTGTTGCTGGTATTTGGTAAATTCTAACCGCCACCTGTTAATTGATTGGCGAAGATGGTCGTATTCTAGACCACAAAACTCTAGCCTAGGGTAAGATGTCTCTTAATTTCTCCGTAAACTTCTTTCGAGTAACCCAAGGTTGCAATTTTTTTATAATACAAAGTCTAGCCAATTTCTATAGAGTTACTCGCAATTCTGGAAAGACTCTCTTTAAATGTAACCACAAGATGAACTACCCAAAAATGGTGCGCAAAATCTCACAGAATCGAGGTTTAAAATAGAGAGCTGTTTTATTTAGCGAGGCCCTTCTTCAGACACTATACAAGCTATAGCATGCTACAACGTGTTATATTTAAAATAGCATTTTGCTAAAAAAGGAAGATATTAAGGATTTTAGCAGCTAAAGTTTCATCAACGAGAAGACATGCTTAACCACATCGTTTAAAACAGTTCTCCTATTGTCTACAAGAGCTAAATCCATGGCATAAACACAATTGTGAGGCATAAATTCATAACCATAGTCTGAATTGAAAGACAACTTTTTTAAGATAGTGTAGCATAACACGAAAAGCTAAGTGGGCAACAACATAGGAGAAGTATTTATTCAGATGAACTGGATTGAATAGCATCATCTTCCGATTTAGAAGAAGAATTCCTAAATTGAAGCTCATCATCACGGTAAATAGGAAGCCAATGGAGTGATGTAGCATATTGGACACTTGGACTATCTGGGAGGAACTATCGTATGGGCAGTCTAGGATTTGGTCTAGGTTAGAATAGATGCATTGGAGTAGCGTATTGGACACTTGGACTCGATGTGTTGCTGGTTTTTCGTGAAAAAATAGTGTCGCTATACGCTACCGCATATAACGTAGTTTTCCGTAAACTTAACGCCAACTGATATAGCGACGTTGTTTCGGTTTTTAAACCGATAAAATAGAGTCTAAATCTATGTGAATTTCTTTGCACGCAAAATAGATAGTTTAAATGCATACAAAAATCCAGTCAAATTGCGCAAAAAGGCCTCGCTAAAAGATCACAAGAAATGCATCCCCCAAAGTTTATATGAACTTCTTTGAATCAAAGAGGTTTTGATAATTTTTTAAAATATTTCAGTGCTTTTCCTGGTGTGCCACAGAATTTCCATTTATAAGTTACAAAAAGGTGTTTACATGAGATGTGGCTGAAAAACTAGCCTTTTCCCGGGTACACATACCTGCTCCACCACCGAAAGGCGCTAAGCGCGCCGTGACGGCGGCTGACGGCCCGTCCCACTCTCCTCATATTCTAGAGATCTCCACCCATCTCTCCTTCACCCAACCAAAAAGAGGCAGCCAAGGCACACTTCCACACACACACACACACACTGCACGCTTTACGAGAGAGCAGAGGGGAATTCGTGTTTAGCTTTCCTGTAGCTTCGGTTGCTCCGCTCCATCCATGGCCGATCCAGCCGAGGAGACCGTCGCCGCGCCCCCGCCCACCCCGGCAGCGCCCGCCGAGGGCGGCCTGGCACCGCCGCTGCCAGTGGAGCCGACCACGGAAAAAGAGGCCGAGGCCTCGCCGGAGAAGGCGGCCCCGCCTGCGTCTGCGTCTGCGCCGGAGACGACGGTGAGGTCCCGCGGGTTCAAGCTGCTTGGGGAGGACACCTCCGTGCATAAGGTGCTTGGAGGCGGTAAAGGTACGAACTTTCCTTTTTCTTTTTATTTTCCTTTATTTTTGTGTAGTACCAAACCATGATAATATTTCTGCTCGATACTGTTATTACTGGATTTGGTTTCATTGTTCAAATAATAGTTTGTGCTACAGGCGGGCGGTTTCTATTTTATTATTTATTCTGTGTGGTGTGGTTCAGCTCCGAATTGTTTACCTAACAATTGGCCAGATCGGTAATTTGGTTGCTTCCTTTTGGTTTCTTTTTAGTCCATGGTGCCTGGCTGCCTGCTCTAACAACATCGGCTTAGTTCTTCTATTATCTGCAACTCTCGTTGTCTAATTTGAGGATGGGTGCTTAACTTAGTGAGGCCGCGAGCCATTAAAACCTTTAATCCGTCTACATCACTGGGTCTGAATTTATGAGATCGGGAGACATCTTTCGTTACCACAAGAAAACACCCACCTATCATTTTCTGAATATTTTGGTCGACTTCTAGCTTTTGAGATACCTCGGCCTGAAGATAAGCTACGCACTTACTCCCTCCGTCCACAAATAAGTGTACGTGCGGGGTTTTCAAGATACATTATGAAGTGAAGTAAAAAATGCATTGGAAAGATGCATCTTCCCTCTTTAATTAATTCACCTCCAATAAGCTAAGTGCTTGTAGAAAACAAGGAGAACATATGCTCAATATTATTGGGTTTGATTTCCGTGCGATGAGAGAGAAGCAATTAAAGTGCATTGAGAAGATAGGAGTACACTCTTTTGTGGACAAAGTTTATGGCTAGATGTCCACTTATTTGTGGACGGAGGGAGTACCTCACTTCTGTCAATAAATGGGGCGTGTTGTCACTGAACGTTTCCTTGTTACTTTCTGGGCTGAATAAAGTGTTGCTTTCACGAGCTGTTGGCACAGACCAATTTTCGTTTTATCTTCTACTGTTAATAGAGAATCTGAAGCTATATGCAGCTTCCTGAGCATGTAAAAGCAATTTTCTACAATCTGAAGCTATATGCACCTTTTTTGTTGACCCAGTAGGTGTTATCATGATGATATCTGTGAAATAGGAAGTTGAGCCTACCTGTTGGAATCACCACCTTTTAATCCAGTTTTCTATGGATGATATGTTACCCTGGAAGAATCGTAATGATTCTTGTTGGTGACTTCTTGCAAGTGGCAGCATCAATTATATTTTAACTCGGAATCCACACTTGAATTTAGGTGTTATTGATTCTACTTTATCAAGATCCACATCGATTGAGAGCCGTCTTTCAAAAAGGAAAAACGCACATGGACTTATGGACCTTCTAGGTCCACTTTGCTTAAGTGTCCATTATTATCTTCTAGAACCTTATTTTCCTAAAAAAAGCTTCTTGCCATTAATAATCTAAGCAAATGATGTCTGGTATGCTGAATGGAGAATCCTTAGAAAAGCACATACCTTAGATTTTAGCAGAAGTATAACTGATCCTTGGAGAAGCATCATCTTCTCTCTTGCTAAGCTTGTTTCTTTGTTATTGAAGGGGTACTGGCACGTTTTCTGGAAGTTTAGGGAAGGTACGGATTAGACATGAGGGTGTTAGTTTCAAACTCAGGATTATGAAAGTGATTAACGATGGCACACAAGGCACAGGACACCAAAATATTAAAATTAAGCTTCAAATTATACTTAAATTAAGCTTCAAACTATTGTGAAATCAAGAACCCGAGTCCCAAAATTTGCATGCCTGCTGTTCCTTTTTAATCCTGCTCTGTTTGGTGATCGCAAAGTGATAGATGTTCCATAAGCTCCTAGATATTTTAAGCTGTTGATTTGTAGGTTATGTTGTCGTTCTTATGAAATAGTTCGTACATTAGAAAGGTGAAGTTTTTTCGCTTGCTATAGCCACACTTAGCTACAGTCAGATCCATTGATGATGAGGACACTGCATCTTGCAGTATTATAAACAAAATTATGAAGTCATAGCTGCATTGTGACAGTTCTGATTGGCTCTATTTGTTTGTTTTGGTACCATCTTGTGCAGCTGCTGACGTACTGTTATGGAAAGACAAGAAGACAACTGCTGTAGTGATCGGTGGCGCAACTGTCCTTTGGGTTTTGTTTGAAGTGCTTGATTACCACCTCTTAACTCTGATATCCCATGTGATGATTGGAGGCCTGGCCGTCTTGTTTCTGTGGTCCAAAGCTATGACCTTTATCAAGAAGTGAGTGAAATATATGGTTATTTTTTTCCGTGCTTTGGTTGATACTGCTTCCATCATACAAACAAGTGTTATGTTTCAGGAGTCCACCGGATTTTCCTGTCATTCAGATATCTGAAGATGCCGCTGTGAATGTGGCACGGGCATTGCGCAACGACGTCAACAGGGCCCTTCATTTGTTTCGGGAGATTGCACTGGGGCATGATCTGAAGAAGTTTCTTGGTGTACGCTTCTGCCATCACAATTACACATAATGTTTTTTACTTTGTTTGTTGATTGAGGGATGTCTAACAGTTAACTTGTGTTCTTTAGGTCATTGCTGCTCTCTGGGTTCTCTCTGAAGTAGGAAGCTGCTGTGACTTCCTCACCCTGGTCTACGTTGGTAATGCATCTTTTTAACTCACATGCCATTATCAGAAAGTTTGGTGTTAAATGCTAGTGTACTGATACATTTGAGATCCTGAACAGCTGTCCTGATGATCCACACCATACCGATCTTGTACGACAAGTACCAGGACAAGGTGGATCACTTCGCTGGAAAGGCCCATACCGAGGCATGCAAGCACTACGAGGTGCTGGATACCAAGGTTCTGAGCAAGATACCCAGGGGACCGGCCAAGGCAAAGAAGCAAACTTAGAAGGCTGGTTTCTCATGCATGCATTATGGGTCGTTTGTGGTTCCGTAATCACAAGATATCGCTCTTTGCCTTGTGCTGCGCACGTATCTAGCTACTGTATATGACTTTGCGACCCTAAAAGCTTTCGAATGCTACGTTTCTACTACTGCTGTTCCTTGTAGATACATCTGGTGTTGTGTCGTGGATGTTCTTAAATGAAAGCCTTGCTGAATGCAACAGCCACTAATTTATATATTATATTGCTGTGATGCGTCTGCATGTAACGTGTAGAGAGCACGCAGAAAAGGCAGCAGAATCGGCGGTGCTGTGAGATTTGCATGTGATCTCGGATGAACAGTCATTACAGTATATTAGGTAATGTAGTTTTTCTTGGGCAAAGAATGGGTAATGAACAAATTGGTGGATCCATATATTTCATGTACATACATGTGTAGTGTAGACGGTGATAATTCGAAACGAAATATACTAGCCCTCCTTTGAAGACACGATTGTACAAACTGAGAGGTTCAACCTTCCTATATTTTTAAAGCTAGGCATTCAAAAGCACCGACAAGTAATAAATTACGAAATATAAGATGTTTTAAGAGTTCAAGCGAATATCTTCTATTTAGAAACGGAATGAGTACCTTACCGAAAGGTAATCCATGGATTTCATATTCCAAGCTAAATGTACTAACCTGGAGGAGCGTGAATAGGTTCTATAAAAATGTACTCAATTCTTTAGCAATTTTAGGCTAGGTTCTATAAAAATTTACGCAATTCTTTAGCAATTTTAGGCTTGGTGTGGGTAAATAAATTGCCTCTAGCAATGCTAGATGAACAACCTATATGATGCGATATACGACTTCAAGCAAAGACAATCAAAGTAAAGAAAAATGATAGAAATAACCGAAACACGCGGAGACGATGATTTTATTCCGATGTTCACTTCCTTCAGAGGAAGAACACGCGGAGGCGATGATTTTATCCCGATGTTCACTCCCTTGAGAGGAAGCTAGTTACTGTTCGAGTGGTGCGGTTACCACGAAGGATCCCGAACACTACGAAAGCTCATAGTTTTCTCCGTGAGTTTCTTCCACGAAGTAGACACTCGATCCACTAGTGGAGACCTTAGGGAGGCCTCCGTTCTCGTACAAACTATCCGTGCAATCACAAGTCGATTGCTCCGGACGACCGATACCGTCTAGAAGTCCTCAACCTCGAAGACTAACAAGATCAAAGTTTAAACTTGATACAGAGCTCAAATCACGAATTTGATTGGTGGAATGAGAGAGGAGAAATAGATCTTTCAAATGAATGGATCCTCTCTTAATTTCGTTGGATGAATCTTTCTAGAACAAGGGATTTGTGGAGTGGAGTTCAAGAGAGTATTAGAGATGAACAAACTTTATCAGAAACTCAATTCGGCTCCCGGGTGCGTATGATCTCTCTACCATAAAAACATATTTCCAAGTGTTAAACAATTTTGACAAAAAAATTTACATGTACATCTCCATAATATATGTGTATTCGTCAAGTTTCACGAAAAAATGATATTTTTTGTAGTCTAAGCGAAAAGGAGAAAATTTATCTTGTTACAAGTTTTTGTTTCAGCACCGAATTTTGTCTTTTTTACACACGCCACATAACATGTCAATTTTTCATGAAACGACTTTGTGAGCGCGTAGCAGATGGAGATGTACGTGCGAAATTTTTGTTTCAATTTTTTTGACATTTTAAAATGTGTCTAATATGTATTTCAAAATAAAGGGAGCATACGCTCCCATGTGCCAAAACATCACTCCCAAACTTTATCAGAATCTCAAAGAATAGCCAAGGTGAACAAAAACGACATCATCCCCTTCCATATATAGGCAAAGTAGTTGTTTTTGTGTGTTCTTCGGGCAGAATAGAGGATGGCCGGTATAGCCGGGAATTCCTATACACCGACCAGTTCGACCGTTACCGCACGGTGCACCCCTCCCCCCCCCCCGTGGTATGGGCCGGCCTGGTCAGCCCAATTCGCGGTGTACTTCGTTTTCTGCTTCTTTTTTGTTTTTTCTTTTCTTTTATTTTCCTTTTTTTCTGTTGCTTCTTTTTATTTTTTAGATTCGAAAATATTAATATTTTAAAAAAAATTGTTGAGGTTTTGAAAAGTATTCATATTCAAAAAATTGTTCATATTTTAAAAAAATAGGTTTTAAAAAATGTTCAAACTCAAAAAAATTCAATCCCAAATAATGTTCACGGTTCAAAAATGTTCAATATGTCCAAATTTTAAAAATCTTCAATATAAAAAAATCAAATTTCAAAAATGTTCAATCTAAAAAAATGTTCAAATTTAAAATGTTCAAACATAATTTTTTTTCAAATTTCGAAAAAACAAATTTCAAAAGATGTTCAAAATTTAAAATGTTCATATTGTGAAAAAATCTGGAAAAAGAGTTTCATAAAAAATGTTAGATTTTAAAAAAGAAAAATATTAGTAAGATAAAAGAAACAGAAAAAATAGAAGAAAAAAGGAAAAAAAAATCATACCTGAGCTGGTCACTGGGGGTGTGCGGCACCTCAAGCCGGCAGTTTGACCCATGGGCACGCACGCCCACGGGCACCCAACCCGATGGGTAGGGTATGGGTCCTTAGTTGCGCCCATGGGTGCGACCTGCAGGCGACCCGATTAGTTGTGGATCGGGCATGGGTATAAGCCTATGCCCATGGGTTACCCGATGGATAACCCGGTTAATATAACAAGTGGATCACATGCACATGCATATACACACTCACTGGTCTAGTTTAGCATGTACTCCCTCCGGTCGGATTTAATCGACGTGGAGGGAGGCTTCCACATGCACATCAATATGTTTTTGGTGCGTCAATTAATTGCGACCTGAGGTAGTATCAGTCCTATATATGCGTAGAAGACACAGGGTAAAAAAGATAGAAAAACATGAAACGGCGATGAGTGTGGTGTCCAGGCATAGCAACGTGTGAAACTTCTTGTGGTTCTTGAGCAGGCCGATTCGTGGCTGAGGGCGAGAAGAAAGTGATGTTCTTATTTGCAAAGAAAAGATGGCAGCCCATTTAGTCAAGAAGCAATAGGCCCATATTCTCATAGCTCGTGTGTACCACCTCGGTAAGGAAGAGAAAAGGGCGGGGCTGGCGAATATAGATAGGGTGGTGCACTCGGGTGTACCATACCCTGATATTCAAAAACATTTGAATAACACTATATAAATGTATCAATTTATTTGAAATAATTTATGCACGAGGTAAATGTCACAATGCTACTTACTCATGTCAATTTTCAAGGAAAAATTCAAATTTATGTGACCTACACAAAAAAGAGAAGATGGATTTTCGCTATATTGTGAATAGTAGGTATCTACTGCTAAGAACAGTAGATCTTGTTATTTTTGTGTAGGCTACATAATTTAATATTTAAGTTCCCGATTTGACGTACCAATGTTTGCATACATTCCCTACCCATTTAATTTATGATATATCTTTTTAGTAAATTTTTGACGTGTTTTCAATATAGGGTACGTGCGCACCTGAGAGCCAAAAGTGCGCGTTAGCGGGGCTGGTGCCTATATAATATAGCCAGATCTTTGAAGCATCAGCACACCAGAGTTTTGTATACGGAGAACAATATAGTCTGTTCGTCTGGAACACATCAGACTAAAAAGTACTGCAAAATTTGGCAGCTACTTAAACCCTATTTCCAGCCCATTAGTGGGGCGAATTAAGCCCCGCCAGCGTGCGGGAGCCAGCGGGCCGCGGCCCGTCTAGATCGCTTTCGTGTTTTCTTTTTTTTCTTCTGTTTCTTTTCCGGTCCAGTCGATTTTCGGACGGGTTAATTTTTTCTCCTTTATTGGGTTTTCTCTTTTTTGTTTTTTTTTTCATTTTTTTGTTCTATTTAGGTTTTTTCGTTTTTTGCTTATTTATTTTTCGAAATCGAGGAAATTTTAAACTGGAGCAATTTTTAAATTCGACCAAATTTCAAATTCAAACAAATTTTAAATTGGAGCAATGTTTAAATTGGAGCAAATATCGAATTTAAGAAATTTTAAAATTATTGCAAATTTAAATTTTTGTTCGGTTTCGAGGTTTGCTCAGGTTTAATTTTTTTGCTTAAATTCAAAATTTTGTTTCAGATTAAATTTGCTCAAAATCTATTTTTGTTCAGATTTAGAAAAATTGTCAGAAATAGAGGGTTCGTGGAGCGAGCGACAGACAGCAAAGCGCGCGCTGCAGCAGCGGCATCGGCGCACGTGCGGTGCGAGCGAGGCACAACGGGCGAGCGTAGGAAATACAGTGCCGGCGTCGCGATCGATGCGATGCGTTGCGTGCGGGAGGAATGCCAGGCCCAATGGGCTAGGCAGTATGACCGGCTGTGGGCCCAGTCCATTTCTATGGAAAGCGCTGGGCCAAGGATAAAGCTGGCCGGCCGGTCTAGACCAGCCCGATTTGCTGTTTTCTGCTGGTTTCTTTTGGATAAGAACTGAGCAAACTTCGATCTACCGTCCCCTCCCCTCTTAATAAAAACTTCGATCCCCTCCCCTCTTAATAGAGGGAGGTCCTATACTTAAGAGCGAACCAAAAAAAGAAGATCTACCCTCGCATAGCTCAGGCTATCGTGAAGCACTCCTCCGAACTTCGGCTTCGAGTCCGTTCCTCATTTCTTCTTTTCCCTTTCTTTTTTGCGTTTACGAGCCGATACCATAAGAGGGAGAGGGGACTAAACTTGTAGATGATCTTGACGGAAATGTTAGTCCTCTCTAACCTTGTATTCACCAAACACCAAAATAATATTGAGGGCATAAATACCCTTACACCTCCTTGTTTGAAGCTGAGACACATGAGAAATAGAAAACGTTCTATACATAGGACACCAGGTACTCCTTCTGTTCCAATTTACGTAATGCGCATAATTTTACGTAAAAGTTATACTTTGTAAAGTTTGATTAGTTATATAATAAAATAAAATTCAAACTTTGTAAGTTCGATTAATTATATAATCAAACATATTTTTTATAATCTGAAATCGATAATATTCGAATCACAGTGAAATATATATTCATACTATATACATTTTATATCATAGACAATAACATTTTTTTCTATATAGTCAATCTAAATTTGTAAAGTTCAACTTTAACAAAAATTTATATGCAACATATTATAGGATAGTGGGAGTATCACATTTTTTCCGAAAAGGGAATGTATTTTCATATTATGAACATATCAAATACTCCCCGCCTCTCTGACACAACGACGTGTTCGAAAAATATTACGGATGCGCACATTCCTACTAAAAACAAATAAAAGATCCCTCTACAGTGATCAAAACCTTGTTGCTGCAGCACTCAAGATATCACCTAGAGTCCGCGCTCTCAAATATTACCTTTAACAAGAACATTGTCATGCACAATCAATTAAGACCATACTTTGAATGTTTTGCTTGGAGCAAGTAAGTTCTCTCAAAACAATCCTTTCAATAATACTATTATCATGCATAATCAATTAAGGTCAGACCTTACATTTTCACCCAGAAAGATAAGATTATGTACTCCGCCTATGTTGCTGCCCGCTTGCCGATGTCAGTGTTGCAAGACAAGAAACACAAAGAAAAGTCCTCTTCTCCATGAAGACTCAGTCCATCATTACTAGATCTTAGACCCTAGCCCCCATATTTTCCACTATTGTCTCCATGAAAATCAAAAACCGACATGTCCGATGATGGCAACTGACAACGAAGCTTCACGTCACAACCTCCTGAAGTCACACAGTTAGAAATATGGGTACATACCAAGAAATCATATCCGATCCAGCAATCTACGCCCAAAGGAGATCGTCAGCGGAGCCTTCCGGAACATGTCATGAGCCTATACCTGAGAATTCTTCGAGCCGGGCCTAACAAAGCCCGACGCAAAATAAACCCAGGACGAGGCCCGGCCTGGCCCGATCATCGGGCTTAACTTTCAGGCCCAAGCCCGGCCCATCACTACAAAGGCCCATCGGGCATCGGGACTCGGGCCGGGCCGCTTCCCTATTTCACACATTTTTTAGACCCAGGCCTGGCCCGACCATCGGGCCTAAATCTTCGGCCCAGGCCCGACCCACATACATGCTCGGGCTAGCCCAAGCCCGGAAAATTTGGGCCGGGCTTCCCATGGTCAGGTATGCATGGGCCAGATCAATGAGGGTTGGCATCAAGCAGAACACTGTCTTGGGCTCTTGGCACGATAAGAACCCAAGGATCACATCCTTCCATTTATTGGGCAGATCGGTAGGCCCCCACGCCGCCATCTGTCAGCTCCCAACAACAGACCTGAGATCTCAGCGGGGACCGCGAAGACCACCTGCACCACACGAAAATGGGGGGCTGAGATGTACCAAGTTCCCCGAACCGGGCGTCGTGCTACCCTTGCAGCCACATCGATCGCCAAGGTCACCAAAGAAGTCTGGGTCCACCGCCCTGGCGTCCATCTCCGTCAGATGAGTTGCATCGTCCAAGGCTGCCGCGCTCCGGCTAGAGATCCTACCACGCGAGGAAGAGAAAGCCCCGTCATTGCTAGACTCGCTCGGAGATGAGAGCCTGCCATTTGCCGGGACACTACTTGGGAATGGCCTACCATCGGCGGGGAGATGCGGGGGAGCAGGGGTGTGGGTAAGTGGTGGTGGTGCGAGGGGGGAGGGCTAGGGTGTCGCCCGAGCTGCCCCATGCGAGCGACGCGAGGGTCAGAGAGGCCCCCCATTGACCGGAGAGAGTATCACACACTAACTCTGTTCCCAACTATAATATGTTTTGGTACGCTATTTTAGTCTAACAAGACATATATTTTTGGATGGGACGAATAGATTATCTTATTACTTCCTCCTACCCAAAATATGTTGTATATAAGCTTTGGTCACAGTCAAACTTCGTAAAGTTTAATCATCTATATTGATAAAAATATAAACATATACAATAAAATAATAATATTTTTAGAATTATTATGAAATATATTTTCATATTATATGCATTTGACATGGTAGATCTTTATATTATTATCTATATTCTTGGTCAAAGTTTACACAGTTTGACTTGCATGAAAAATTATGCACAATATAAAATGGGCAAGAGGGAGTATGGTTGTAAAAGAAATAATTTCATGCGGTATTATGGATACATTTTTACAAATTTAGTTGGAAGTTACCTTTTGGTTCATTAGAATTTCAGTTAATTTGAAATGAGGACATTATTTCTTTTACTGGTGGAGATCAATTTCAGGCACGTTTTTTTTTTTTGATAAGTCAATTTCAGCCACGTGAGCGGTAGGTGAGCGACACAACGGTGGCGGTACGGCACTACTGGCCGGACGGGGCTGCTGCTTTCCTTTCTTCATTCCTCGTTTAAATTCCGTTTCTCGTCGCTTGTCCACGCCGTCGAGGGACCGCAGAGCAGAGCTGCTTGCATCTGGATTGCAGATTGCCCAACCAGGCGCTCCCGGCGGCCCCTTCTCCTCCTCAGGTTCTATTTCTAGCGGTCGATTTTTCTAGTCACCCAGGTTGCACGGCACCTGTTCGATAAAATGCTTGCGCCGCTGCGTTCTACTCGCTGTGTGCCCTGTTTGTGCGACCCTAGACCTTACATGTTCCTTTGATTGTGCTTTGTAACAGCCATGTCGACAGCGTTCTCAACCAAGCATCCGCTTCGGGTGGCCACACCTTCGAGCAAAGGTGAGTCTTTTCTGGCCCTTCTATGTTCATCCATTCGGGCCGCTTTGTCGGGTGCTTTTCGGTTACTGCAAGTTTGGCACTTCTTGGGGTTTACCAGTACAAACTCGAACTCCCAGCCTCACCAAGATTCCCAACTATGCTTAATTCTTACCCTCATTTTCTTTGTTCAGGGCGTCCAAGGTTGCCTCTAGTTAAAATGCAATATTCGTCCAGCAAACGAGCTAGCCCTTCCATTTCCTTAACTTCCAGTGCGGTGGATGCGGCAAGAAACGAGCCCGTAGTCAAAATGTGTGGCATCACATCTGCTAGAGATGCAGAATGTGCTGCAAAGGCTGGAGCTAAACTTATCGGGATGATTCTTTGGCCCAACTCCAAGCGATCTGTCCAGCTGTCAGAAGCCAAAGAAATATCCAGAGTAGCAAAGTCTTACGGGGCTGAACCTGTTGGTGTGTTTGTCGATGACGACGAAGAGACCATCTTAAGGTTATCCGATTCATGCAACCTTGAACTCATTCAGGTACATTTTCCCAGAGCTTTTTTACTTGGTAGACCTACAATGGGCATTTGTGCATAGGCTTTACTGATCTGTTGCATTTACACAGCTTCATGGAGATAGCTCTCGAGCACTACTTCCTGCTCTTGCCAAGAACAACCGAATTGTGTACGTTCTGAATGCTGATGGGGATGGAAAACTTATCAATTCTCCTCCCAGCGAAAAATATGCCATAGACTGGTTTTTGGTGGATAGCGCAGAGGGTGGAAGGTACATAATGTTGCTCATTCAGATGCTATCTTAGTGTTTGTTGTTGTAATTAGTTAACAATGGAAACTAGTGAAGCTCTTATTGAACATACCAATTACCAACCAAAGAAGAGCAGTATTTCTCTTACAATGGATTCTCTCGGGGTCTAGTAGTCCGAGTAGCGGTCCTGTGCGGGTTTGGTCAATAGGATAGACATCATCGAGTCAATCTTTAAACAGAGTGCACACACGCTTGTGTGTTCTGTTGCAAACTGCATGACCCAAGGCAAGTACTAGTGTGTGTGTGGACACGGACGCACGGATATTGCTTCCTTTGATATACTTCCTCACAAAACTACCTTTTCTTTTACATTTGTTCGCACGAATATTATTACTATGTAATTATTTTTGTCTGGAAAGATATATTGATCTGAAATTTATAGGTATTTTAAATCGTTCTGTATCTGTTTGCAGTGGCAAAGGATTCAACTGGGAGAAATTTCGAATGCCGCCAGCCAAAAGCAAGAATGGCTGGCTGTTAGCAGGAGGCCTTCATGCGGATAATGTTTGCCAAGCCGCTTCTGCTCTAAAACCAAATGGCGTGGATGTTAGCAGTGGAATATGTTCTACTGATGGTATAAGTAAGGACCCGAATAGAATATTGTCTTTCATGAGAAGCGTACAATTTTTGAGTTCCCAGTGAGGTCTGTGTTTAGACTGAACCTTATATCTCCGTGAATTGGTTTGTGAACAAATTTGGAAATAGGCTGTCCTGAATTATAGCAATGAACAACTTTGTAGCTGAGTTTCTTAGTGTTTTTTTTTTTGACCAATCATACTACTGTGTAGAGCATGTACAGTTAGATTGATGACAGCCTTCTCTTCTTCATCGTCATTAACAGTGTAAGTGGCGAGTCACCAGGCTGGCAAAACTCGACTAATATTACAAAAAGTAATAATCACATCAAACAGTCTAAGGACTTGACATGGCCTAGCTCGCACAAAGATGTAAGGTGGAGTGAATCCGAAAAGATTGCCTCAGTTCGGATAGTTCTCCGCAGCTCAGGGAACATGAAGTTGAAATTGCTACTCAGCTAAGTCGCCTACCTCCTGCAGTTCGATGGCCATTGCGGTTCTGCCTTGAAGAAGCTCATGTGGCAGGTCTGGGCTCTGTTGCTCTGCAAGGTCTTCTCTTGGTTTGCTCCTTCAGAACTGTCTGTAGTGTGCTGATCGGCTGTTGCGCAGAAGCTTGCCAAACTGCTAATTTTGTCACATGTGCAACCGGGAGCTCGAGTCTGCTTGCCATTTGTTCCTGTCCTTCCTGTCTCTTGTGTATCTGGTGCCTGGTATCATTATGGCAGGGCTGTTCCTCCCTCAATCCAAACCCCTGGAGGCGGCAAGGCAACATTTGACGAGGTTTGGAGTTCGGTTGTTAGTGAAACGGCTTCTGAACATGTTAAAAAGATGATTCAGTCGCTGCTCCTATGGGTCTCCTTGTCCTTGGAGAGAGATGTGGCGGGAAAGAAACAGAAAAGTGTTCTGATATGCGCTGTTGCCTGTGTGGGGAATCATCTTTAAACAGTCACATCATTTGTGATGCATTGGTGTTTTCAAAATATTGATTGATTTCTTTTCATTGTTTTGATGCCGTCCTGGAAAAATTGTTACCATGATTTTGTGATAGCGCAAATTTTTACTACGCGAGTGGAGGGTATGCTGAGATGAACATGGTTGAACGAGCCAGATGTCACGTTTCATGTTAATCCTAATTCGTATGTTGGGCGGGAAGTCCAATTTCTACCTAAATCGGGCGGCCAGCACTGACCGACATAAGACTCGACTTGTTAGATATTATGGAGGTTTAGTGAGCACCATGCCGAATTTCTCTACCATTTTCTTCTTTTTCACTTTAGCCAATATGAGTTTACCCGGCACTAATAGGTAAAAATGTTTTACAGCACCAATTCAGTTGTTTTAGCGCGCGTGGCTATGCTCAGCTTTTTCCAGGCACTATAAAATGGTGCCGGCAACCAGCGCTTTACCAGAGCGCGCAGAAGCACAAACACCAAACACACACAAACATAGAACAACAAATATCAAACACATACAAAAAATCAACAATAAATAGTTTAGTTATTTTTACAACACAAATAAATAGTACCTCGATACAACAAATAGTTTCTGAAGAATACATCAGATAGTCCTACAACAATAAAACAAGCATACAAAAATGAAACTAATTGTTTTGGCGGCCGTTCCATGCCCACCACTCGTCGATAAGATCCTTTTCAAGATCATCATGTACATTGGTTTGTCGAATCGAATGATACAACACAATGAAGCATGCCACCCTCTCTTCTCTCCTAGATCACACAATCTTGGCCATAGCCAATAGCAAAGCTATATTTCTTTTTTCTTCAAGATCCCATTCTTCATAGGAAGAATGGTAGGAGGAACTCATCCACATAATTCGGACTTCATCTAATAAATTATTTGAACTAGCACAACACTCGCGAAAATTAGCGGCGAGTCAGCAATGATACATACCTTGCAATGGTTTCACCAAACACTTTGTGGCGCCTAGTTCCGGCGTCGCGCCACGCTGAAATCGAACGATTCAAGCCGTCGGTGGGGGGGGGGGGCGTAGAGAAGATGGATCCCGGGCGGCCGCGCAAATGGAGGTGGCCGTAGGACGTTGGGGAACGACCGCGGCAGGAGTCGTGTAGCGATTTATTTAGCGGGGCTCGGTCGTCTGACAGGCTTGGAGGAAACCAACCACAATCATTAACACACATACGTGTGAGTCGTGCGTCAAGTTTGAATTTAAAATTAAATTCACCTGTTTTAACAATCCATAGAGCCAATTCTATCGACAACCTGACATTCCACACTATACTCATCCCGTACATAATTGCAGCTTACTCATATACACTGTTCTAGTATACGGTTCTTGTATAACCGTACCAGCTTACTTAAATATATTTCCTTAACTACAATTCCGGTTCAACTGCTCCATGTTATTCATGAATATATTTTATTTTAATTTCAGAAGTATAATAAGGTAGTAAATATGTAAAATATTAAAGCCACAAATTCCAACAGAAACGATGAGATGGATCGACACAGGAGCCCACAAGCCTCATCTCTCTGTTTCTTCTGGCACCAAAACGAATCGGTTAGTCGGTTAGTCATCTAATCTGAACCAAACACGGCATCGTAGTGAGTTCTAACACATACGGAGTACATACTTGATTCTATACTGTCTTCTGCGACTCCGTATTTCCCATGGAAATCGATTTGCTCACCGATTACCATCCGACCCGGACCGTGTGTACGTCCGATTCTCGCTACAATTGTTCAGAGAGTACTACTACATATACTCAGAACTTCAGAAGAGGTTGACACAAGAGCAGCGGAAGATCTTCGAAAGCAAAACAACAGCAACGCGCAGTCGAGTCATGTTTTCGATGTTTCCGCCGCCGCCGGCTTCTTTCCACGGCCGCGTGCCTCCGCCGCAGACCACGGACCACCCCGTCCCCATGCCGGCGCCACACGTCCCCGTCCTGGTGCACCCCGTGTGGGCCTGGAGCTTCCACCAAGAGGCGGCCAGGCTCCGCCACTTTGCCGAGGGCGCCCGGTACGTCGCCGTCAACGTGCACTACCCGGGCCTCGTCCACCATCCCGGCAAGGACCAAGACGCCCTCACCGACGAGAAGCGCTACCCCATCCTCAAGGCCAATGTGGACGCCCTCAAGCCGCTCCAGGTCGGGATCGCCGTCTGCGACCGCGACGGCAAGACCGAAGCTTGGGAGTTCAACCTCCGGGACTTCCGCCGCCACTCTGATCCGCACGACGCGAACTCCCTAGCCTACCTAGCCGGCCGTGGCCTCGACGTGGACACGTTCGCGAACCACGGCGTGGACGCCTGGAGCCTCGGCGCCATGCTGCTACATTACTCCGGCCTCATCGGGCCCTGGCGCGGCCTGTCGTGGGTCACCTACACCTGTGCGTACCACGTTGCCTACCTGCTCAAGATCGTCACCGGCGGCTGCCCGCTCCCGAACGACTTGGCCGGGTTCGTGGGCGCGGTGCGGCACTTCCTCGGCGACCAGGTCTACGACGTCGCCGGGATGGCCGCCGAGTGCCCGAAGTTGCCCGTTGGGCTGGAGCGCATCGCCGCCCACCTCGGCTTCCATCCGCCCTGGAATAGCCCGAGGCTCGCTGCTGCCGCCGGCGTGCGCGCGCTGCAGGTGTTCAGGAGCTTGGAGGACGGAGAGCTCCGAGGCAAGGTCAGCAGATACAGAGGCCTGCTTCAAGGCCTGCATCACTAGTCCGATCGGACACACACACCAGCGATCGATCGATGCCCTAGTCTGAGTCTAGTACAAGTTCGTGTCAAGTCTAGGATTAGTGCTAGTCGGTTTGTGTTTTTTTTTTTTTTGGTTTCCTTGTACCATGTCAAGCAGCCGCCTATTGTGTGCTATAAATAAAAAATCAAAAAAAAAACCGATGAAGCCTACGGGCAGAGGAAAAACATATCTTTTCTCGTGGCTTGTGTCTGCTCGTCGATTTGGTTCAGGTGTGCGTTTCGGCAAGGGATGTGCAGGTCAAGCCAGCTGAAATCGACCAAGCTCTGTGCTTGGATGCTGAGTAGGTCGAGGATGCACGTTTGACTCGAGGAGGCAATCATACTAGCGCCTCGGGGCGGACGGCCGTCACTCAGCAGAGCGGTCAGGTGGAGACAGGGGTGTGCCGTCGTTAGGGAAGCGGAAGCGGAAGCGGTGGGTGATCGTTGCTCGACAGAGCGACACAGAAGAAATGATAGAGTGATGTAGTCGGCGAGGCGATGAAGGTGGATGATCGTTGATGGGAGAGGTGGTACCAAGGTGAGATACCGGGAGACTCGTTAAGATCGTCGTGATGGAGTTTCGTCAAGATCGTTTTCTAAGGAGTCCAGAGTTGTCACCTTTCGGGCGCCACCGCCGCTCCTCTAGAAGAAAGAGAAGATGCCTCCATGTCACCACCACCGAGCGCCTTTTCCTCAAGCTCCCCACGCAGAAGATCACACTGCAATGGCCATCAAAGAAGTTGAAGGAGGAGGCGCAGCTGCGATGGAATGGACGTGATTGTCGACAGTTGTTGTTCTACGAATGACACACGAGCACGATGAACGATGGGTTGTGTAGGAGATGAGCACGGTCATCGATCTCGAAGGCAACAAGGTCAATGACATCGTCCTCTGTTCATACTTTTGTGATAAAAACAACGACAACGACTGCGGGCTATAATGACGGCTACAATGGCAAGCTAGACTATAATGCCTTCGATCAGGCCCCTAGATTAGGGTTTTATTTCAATTTTATTGAACTTTATATTAAATAGTGCAATCTTATATTAAATCCTTAAAGTTCGAATGAAATGTTGTTGGTTTGTTTAAATTTTATGATGCCAAATTTCTTACGGGCGTCCCATGGGTAGACACTCCCAAAAGGATGGCAATGTGTGCCCCCGAAAAAAAACCATGTCCAGCGCTATTGCCGACGCCCTTTCTTGAGGTGCCCGTGAAGATGTTCTAAGAATCAATCTAAAAGGATAGTGTTGTACATGGAAAGTTAATACAAATTGGAACATGTTAGCCGTGTGATTTGTTGGCTATTCCGATGGAATATGAATCTTTTGGCACTCCCTCCGGCTCTAAATACTTATCACACGGGGTTGAATAAATCTAGACACATTCTAGCTTAAATTATTTCTATGTGTGTGACAAGTATTCACGGCGGGAGGGAGTACTGAAATTTGCAATATTTGTGAACTGTGAAACTTACTGTGCTTTCCAGATCAATACATAAAAATAGCATTCCAAGTGCCAAATCTCGAGTGTGATGATGAACCCGATGCAAAAGCCCTGCTCCAACTGTGACAAATAATCGAGAAAATTACCTTCTTTCACAAGTTCACAGCACAATCACAGAAACAGAAGTACCATGTTGGACTAATCAATGTCAGAACTGGAGGAGGAACGCCGATCATGCACAGTTGATCTGGTTCAGACTAGTTTTTCATCTGTCGCAGTGCAGGCCGTGTGGGCATGGAACTTCGACTAAGAGTCCTCCATCTTACGCAGTTTCACGATGGGAGCCCGCTACGTCGCCGTCGACGTGCACTACCCGGGTATCGTCCACCACCCTGGCAAGGACCACAACGCCCTCACCCCGGAGCAGCGCTACGCCCTCGTCAAGGCCAATGTGGGCGCCCTCAAGCCGTTGCAGGTGGGCATCGCCGTCTGCGACAGCCAAGGCAGGATCCAATCCTGGGGGAGTTCAACCTCTGCGATTTCCGCCGTCACTCCGACCCGCACGACATGAACTCTCTCGCCTACCTCGCTGGCCGCTGCCTCGACGTCGATACACTCATAAGCGACGGTGTCGACGCAAGGAGCCTCGGCGCCATGCTGCTGGCACTAGTAGAAAAGAGGGTTTTGGTAAAAAAATTTTGCTCCAAAGAGCATCAGCACTGGTTTTGGCACCAACCCAGACTAAAGGGGGTCATTAGCACCGGTTTGTGCGATCTGGATGTCCAAGGGACCAGCCGCGGCATTAGCACTGGTTCATGCGGTATCTTTAACACCGGTTCGTGACACGAACCGGTGCTAAAGATTTATCGTCAGGCACGTGGCAGCCGCGAAACCTTTAGCACCGGGTCACGAACCGGTGCTAAAGGAAACAATTAGCACCGGTTCGTGTCACGAACCGGTGCTAAAGCACCCCTTTGCCCTATATATTCAGCTCACCCCTCAATCAGCCATCACTTCATATTTTCTTTGTGGAAGGTGTGAGTGTTGTGCGCTTGCTTGCTTTTCTTTGCCATGCACATGAGGTGCTCGATGAAATGTCTGAGAGAATGATGCCGCTTGATTTCACACAAAATAAAAATGATATGAGGGCCGAAGCGACACTTAAGCTTTCTCCTCTTTCTTTCCTCCTCAATCAAGGTTAAGCAACTTTACCCTTTCATTTGTACAGTGGTAATTTCCACTATTTATATATATTATGGTGTTTTGTAATGGTTTTTTGATAAACTTAATTATTTGATGTAGATGAACTGGCGGCAATGGATGTATGTTGACCGACGCCTACCCGAGTTCACTTCGGGCTTGGAAGATTTCTCCGTGTGGCTGCATAAAACCCACAGGCGGATGGTTTTATATGTTGTCCATGTGTTGGTAGCCGGAACTTAAAGCAATAACGTGAATGGCAAGTCATTCACTCCAACCTAATTTGAAAAGGTTTCATGCCCAACTATAATTGTTGGACCAAACATGGAGAAAGAGGGGTTATGATGGAAGACAATGAAGAAGAAGAAGAGGATGATGATATGTACCCTAACTACGGTGATACTGCAACGGGGCATGATGAAGATGAAGAGGCAGGAGGAGCTGAAGATGAAGAGGCATCAGATGAGCCCGTTGATGATGATCTTCGTCGGGCCATCGCTGATGCACATAGAGAAGCAGAAACTAAAAATGAGAAGCGAAAGTTAAAGGGCATGTTTGAGGATCACAAAAAAAGTTATACCCAGATTGCGAAGATAGTAACACAAATCTCGGTACCACACTGGAGTTGCTGCAATGAAGGCAGAGGCTGGTATATGTGACAAGCCATTTAAGAAGTTACTGAAAATAATGAAGAAGAGGCTTCCAAAGGATAACGAATTGTCTGACAGTACGTACGAAGCAAAGAAGGTTCTCTGCCCTCTAGGATTAGAGGTGCAGAAGATACATGCATGCATTAATGACTGCATCCTCTACCGCGCTGAGTACAAAAATTTGGAAAAATGCCTAGTATGCACTGCACTGCGGTATAAGATCAAGCGAGATGACCCTGATGATGTTGAGGGCGATTCCCCCAGGAAGAGGGTTCCTGCCAAGGTTATGTGGTATACCACAGTTGAAACGTTTGTTCAGAAACAAAGAGCATGCCAGGTTGTTGCGATGGCACAAAGAAGACCGTAAGAAAGACGAGATGGTGAGACACCCCGCTGATGGGTCGCAGTGCAGGAAAATCGATAGAGAGTTCCCGGACTTTGCAGGTGACGCGAGGAACTTAAGGCTTGGTCTAAGTACAGATGGCATGAATCCTTTTGGAGAGCAGAGCTGCAGTCATAGCACATGGCCTGTAACTCTATGTATCTATAACCTTCCGTCTTGGTTGTGCATGAAGCGGAAATTCATTATAATGTCAGTGCTCACCCAAGACCCAAAGCAACTGTCAGGATCCCGATGGATCGCTGACGATAAATCGATGGAAAAGAGGGAAGTTGGAGCACTCGAGGCTCAGATCTATAAATTGCAGAAATTAAATCTAAAATAAATGCAGCAAAATAAAGATAAAATTAGGGTTCATATTCTTGGTTGATTCCAACAAGATACAAGGATAGGATTTTATACACCTAACCACTACAACATGATAGCATAGGTGGAATACCGATACTACCCTTACAACTATTAAGCCACTAGTAAACCCACTACTCATACCCATAGCACTACTAGTCCCTGACATTACTCCCCCCTCAAGACCATTGCTCAGCAATGGACAAGTTTCTTCAGAAACTTTTATCATTTGTAAATTATCCTTCCAAATGCATTCACTGTATCAAGGAGGGAGAAATGTAATGAAGATAATATCCATTTCACATATCTGAAGATAGTTCTGTGAAGATAGCAGCTTCTTTGCATTGTAATTCTTCTGGACACCTTGCTGATGTAGAAGCTCCCATTGTTCATGAAGGAAGATCAAGATGTATGGATATTCAGACAAGAAGATGCCATTATATGTCATACTAGTCCAGCCCTTAATTTGAATAAGCTCTGTTATGTTCAGCCGGTTGTTTGGAAAAGGGAATGATTCAATACCAGGATCCCAAATATGAGCGGTGTTGCTCATTGGTAATAGAATTTTTAAGACTTTGTACAAAACTGCTGCATCTCTTTCTTCTTGAGATATTTTTCCAGAACACAAAACCAATCTCATGTCCACGGTAGTAGCAGTTGACATAGACATTGCAGTCGAACTGAATAGGCTAGAGGAGCAGACTAGCTGTTGGACTGGTTCTGGATATAGGCAGTCCAAAACGATTGGCAAGCAATAATACTGTACATGAAGTAAAACATCCAGAATAGTGCACCAAGAATGACACTGTAACGACAGTTGAGCGCAGAGACGCTTCAGGTTCATCAGATTTAGCACCGCACTTTTGCTTAGCACCCTCTCCATCGAGAACTCCAACAAGAAATGGTGGAGAAGCAATATTGAATACCCTGGATTCCAAGGCAACATGCGCTCAGTTGAGAAGATAGTGCCTGACTCAAGAATATGCTGTGCTGAAATGGTCCTCCATCTCAAAATGCCTGGATCCCATAAGAATTGAATTCCATAATTTTCTTGGCTGTATAGCACTCTGCCATAGCAGCTTTGTTGTGGTACAGAAGTGGGCAATCCAAACTGGACTCTCACTGTGATCACATACGGGAGTGTAAAAATTCCATTTGTTGTCAACATTAAGGTTTGAAGAACAACTACAGTATCTCTGTTCAGTGCTGAACTCGAAACTGTATTGTCTCCTGGATCCCATTCTTTTCTACTCTCATGAGTTACCAACACCTTCAACGATGGGTCTCTTAGCTGCTGTAAGTTTACTTCTGTCCATCCCAGACCAAAAGCATAGGAACACTTCATAGCAGATTCAAAAATGGATACCCTTCTTGCACAAAACTGCACAGCAGTATTTGTACCATTGTAGGCTTGTAGATATCTACACACGGCAATTTCGTAGCACCAGCAGCAGTCATGAACATGATAGGTAATTTGGTTGCTCCTGGATCCCATAGCAGCCTCAGTTCTCTCAGGCTATGGTCAATACTGAGCTGGCTGGACCATGTGACAAATGAATTAGAGGCCTTTAGGACTGAACAATTGCCTGCCATCTCATCATCTTGTTGTTGCAGATCAAGAATGAAACCAAAGGCATCAGAGGTATAATTCATACAAGCAGTTTTTTTGTTCAATTTCTTGTGCCTTGCCGAAACGCTCGACAAGATGACGACTTTCATGTTGCTTTTCTTCAGCGAACACCTGAACAGACTCAACTGAGCATCCATCTGACTCGTCATCAGAGACAACGAACACTGGCTTGGGAACATCCCGCTCTAGTGGATAATTCGCCGGCAGAGTAAAATATTTGTACTCAGTACCATCAGCTCGGAAAACAGTTTGGAGATTGAGATTGTTAAAACCATAAGGTTGGGAAATTTCAGTGAACGCCTGGGAGGCAACATAAGGAGGAGCTGCAGACACTATTGTAGCACTGGTCGCTGTAGAGCTAGAAACTGCACAGAACACTGCGGGAGCAGATGCAGCCATCATTGTGCTTCCATGGAACGGTGCAAAACCGACTGATGGTGTCGGGGTAGTGGCGGTGCGTGACCTGGACGAAGGTACCATGGAAATGGCTTTCTCCATGGAATTGTTCAGAGAAAATGCCATGTCCATCAGTTTGGAGAGCTCACCTTGCAAGGATGCAAAAGAACGCCGTGATTGGGTTTGATGCTCATCCAATCGCCGATTGATATCGCAGAGCACATTGGGCATATTCTTGCTGATGGCAGCCTTTGCACGAGCCTGTGCTTCTGCTACTGGCTTAGTTGTTGGACCAGTGGATGTTGAGAAGAGCCCTGGCGTGGGCGAAACAGACAATGTGTTCTGCTGGGCAGTTGAGGTAGTGAGCACGGGCTCCACCTCCATGAGGACCGGACTGGCGTCAGGGAGCTCGAACAGACATGCATCAGAGGAGACAACACCTGTGGCGGCGTGGCACTGGGGCGACCGGTATTTCCAATTTGGATAGGTCGAGGCGGCGTTGGGCTGTGGTGTGGCCGGCCTCGCTGCGTTGGGCGGAGCTCCTGTGGTTGGCGGTCGAGGGGAATAAGCCAATGACGAACTCGACGGAGCGGCGCTGGAAAGCATCCGTCTTGCGGTCGCCGGATGAGGAGGAGGCACGTGCGTGGTCGTTGAGCTTGACCAGTAACTCGAGGGTGTTGAGGTTGGGATGGGAGAAGTCGGGTCCGGAGCAGGCGGTGGCCAATTTGGCTGAACGTTGGTGGGGATTGGGGTAGAGGTCGGGGTTGGTGGTTGCTGGAACGGGGAGAAGCCGTACGCAGGTGTGTACATGGAGGCGGGAGGCTGGTAGGGGTATGTGCTGGCGCAGGGGGAGGCGGCCGGCGGGTGGGGCGCTGTAGACGAAGGGGAAAGGGGAGGTGGAGTGACCGCCGTGGGAAAGAGGAGGTGGGTAGACGGCGGCGGGGGAAAAGCTGTAGGGGGCGTACGGCGGCGCTCCGCAGCCACATGGGGTCGGGGAAAAAACGGCGGTGGGCGCGTACGTGGGTGCGGTGGTAGGGGAGAAGAAAGGGCAGGACGACGGGGAGCTCACCATGGATGCGAATCCGGAGCAAACCTTGAACGATTTGGGGAAGGGAGGGTGGGGATCGCCGGTGCGACTGGAAGAGGAGGATTTCTCGATGAAATCTGAGACGAGGGAGGAATGGGTGGGGGAGCAGGCCAATCGATCGACCGCTCTGATACCACTTTGTCAGGATCCCGATGGATCACTGACGATAAATCGATGGAAAAGAGGGAAGTTGGAGCACTCGAGGCTCAGATCTATAAATTGCAGAAATTAAATCTAAAATAAATGCAGCAAAATAAAGATAAAATTAGGGTTCATATTCTTGGTTGATTCCAACAAGATAGGGCAGCGCTAGCAATCGGATCCCGATATTTGTTTCCCGTCGGACCAGGGCTGAGCCGTAGGATTTGAGGCAGCTTGACCATACGATTTCAACCTGGTCCACGCGGTTGTTTCCACGAATTGAGCGGTCAATTGCATGCTTCTATTGTTAAAACTGCTCCATTAACTGCTCCCGGATCTTACGTCTGGAGTGCGTCTCCTTTCTTTCTTGGGTCCTTCTTTCTGTATATAATACGTAGCTTCTTCTTCAAAAAAGGAAAGACAAACACACAGGATTAACTTCCATAGAAAACTTGTGTGAAGCACAATTATCTAGTGTAAGAAGCATGCGATATTACATCGGTAGCTCCGCAAATTTGGATGATGCAATGAATTATTTTTAGCTTCACGAGCATATGAAGTACATTTGACGCTACTCGAATCCATGGTCTGGTAAGGAAGAAATTTAGGAATTTCAGAAGCACAATCCTTGTATATTGTAAAAAACATCCAGATGAATGTAGCGTGCTGCCAATGTAAACTGGAATCTGCTTAGACATGCTGGTCATTTTTTCTAGTGTAATTTTGGTTTTCTTTGAAGCAAATTCATGCTTGTATCCTGCAACGAATTGTATTCCATGGTGAATTAAGTTTGCTTCGATTTAAAACATCCATGGGCTAGAATTTCTTCTTACCAAATACAAACTTCTTTGCATAAAAAATAGCCATTATGATGAGTACACAAGCTACAAAGGAACTAGTGATATGATTCCAAGAAATACAAAGGAGCTCATTTGTTCTTGATGTACAATAAAACCGATTCCATGCTTCAAAGTAATTGGTAGTTGCTTCATACTTTTCTAGGGCCTATGACAACATGGGCGCTGATTCGAAAAGAAATAAATTCGTTGTCTCCGTCATAGCCCTCTGTGACACAACAATACGGAGTATTGTTACCACCATTCCGCAGCATTCCGATGTGCTTCCACCCGTGGCTATTAATTGTTGGTCCAACATTGCCGCATTGGTTCTTGAAACATAGTTGTTTACCAGCATAAATATGCCCTCATCAACCACGTGAGATGAACCTCAACATGCTCATCATGGGTGTCATCGACAAGTTCATATACCCTCTCTTTTGCTCCCGAGCAGACCACGACATGTCCTTCTACTGAAAAAAAAAACCAAGCGCATACACAAGCACACAAAAACTACCAAAAAAATCTCAGATGGCTTGAAGAAAAACATAATTCCATTGGAAGCAACGTTAATATTGATTTGAAGCATAAAATAAATATGTTAGTTGAATGATTGTAAGTAAACGGGAATTACAGGGAGCATGATCGTATGGGTATGATTATAGGGGCGTACATACGTACTAGGAATCCCACATATGAGACAAAGGAAGCATCGATTCTCTGAAGTGGTAATTTGTTTCTAACCCACATATCGGAAGCATGGATTTGACAGTGCAAAATAGCATGCAATTGTCAGCAATGTATGGTTGTAAAAAAATTGATCTACAGACCAATTTCATCCAACATAATCGTGGTTTTTGTGAATAAGTGGTAGGATGAATAAGTATCATGCTAAATATGTATTATGTTTGGAAGCATAAAAGTAATCTGAAGCATATACATTAGCGACATGCATACAGGAATCATGAACTGAATTCAATACATTGGGAAAAAGCATATGCAAAGAATAGATACCCAGCCAGGTAATCATAACTTCATAAAAAACATGGATGGAAAAATGGAAGCATGTAATATATTTTCCTTTAAAACGCCAAGGAACCTTTGATAAAATAGGTGAGTATTGAAGCAAATATGCAACACTGACGAAACAAATGATCAGTAATTGGGAAGCACGGTCAAAACAGAAGAATCAAACAAACTTCCTTGTCTGTAAATAAATATTCGTGACTAGGAAGCATGATCAAGTTGTAGCATAAATGTCATCCCATGGAAGCACAAAAAAGCTGAATATTTGGAAGCATAACAAACTTCAAAACAATACTGCTTCAAAAGAACGATACACTAGTGACATGGATGCAGGAAGCACGAATTGCATTGAAATTTTTGAAAAAAAGCATATGCAAACAGGGTGTACTGATCAAAGGAAACCATATGCAACATATGTGAAAAAGCCAGGTACTATATTTGCCTTTAAAACAACATATGGAACCTTCAATATATAAGTTTGGTGTGGGAGCAGGTATGAAATACTAAAGAAACAAATGAATAGAATTGGGAAGCATGATCAGATTAGAAGCATCAAAATTATTGATAGGCAGCATAACAAATACTACGTAGAAGCTAGAAGATTTTAAATAAAACTAAAACATTTGTTTGCTGCCAAATCATCCATGGCTAGGAAGCATGATCAAGCCTAGGCATAAAAATCATTCCAGCGCATCATCATACATTACACAAAAAAGGAGCACGTTGTGACCTGGAAATACAAGGATAAGCACTTCCAGAACTAGATGAGATGCAATTACCAAATCGTGTAGTAGAGGATCGAATCAACGCAGCCCACTGATTTCTCCCGAGTGTAGCCTTGAAGGCCCGATTGAGTCGGTTCCGCCAGCGGTCAGCATTGGATCATACGTGTTGGAGGGTGATGAGGTGCTATGATTCCAGAACATCTGCGAATCGGCGCACAGGGTGATCTGTAGCAGACGACGACAATCAAGCATATGCTCCGACGGCGATTCCCCATGGCGGAGCAGCATGGATGCCGGCGCAAGACTGGATCCAGGTGGAGGTGCAGGTCAGATGCGAGGGTGCAGCGCAGTACGGACAGACTGGCGGCGGCGCGGTGGAGAGTAGAGGCATCGAGCAGAAGATCGGTCTGCAGAGGAGCACAATGCACGGGCGAAAAATTTGGGGATGGCCCATTTGTGATCTCAAAAAAAAAAAAAAAACTGGCCCATTTGTTCCTGGGAAGAAAAGCTGCGTGAGCCGTTTGATCGGGCAGAGATGGACGGCGACGGGCTCGTCCGATGGTTTGTTTCCTGCCGGGCTACGATACATAGTGTTTACCAACAAGATACAAGGATAGGATTTTATACACCTAACCACTACAACATGATAGCATAGGTGGAATACTGATACTACCCTTACAACTATTAAGCCACTAGTAAACCCACTACTCATACCCATAGCACTACTAGTCCCTGACAGCAACCCGGCAACGACAATGATGTGTACCTAAGGCCATTATTTGAAGAACTCTTACAGTTGTGGGCCAAACCATGTGTACATGCGTGGGATGAGAACAAACAGGAGTCATTTGACCTACGAGCGTTGCTTTTCGTGACCATCAATAATTGGCCTGCTCCTAGTACCCTTTCAGAACAGACACACAAGGGATACAATGCATGCACGCACTGTTTAGATGAGACCGAATGTGCATATTTGGATAAATGTAAGAAGGTTGTGTACCTGGGGCATCGTCGATTTCTTCCAAAGAGGCACCCCGTCAGAAAGAAAGGCAATCATTTCGGAGGTGAGGCAGATCACCGGGAGAAGCGTGAACTCCGTACCGGTGATGCTTTACTTGATATGGTAAAGGACATAAAAGTAATCTTTGGAAAGGGTCCTGGCGGTCAATCTGTTCCGAATGACGTCGCTACCGAACACGCACCCATGTGGAAGAAAAAAATCTATATTTTGGGAGCTACCCTATTGGAAAGTCCTAGAGGTCCGCTCTTCAATCGATGTGATGCACGTGACGAAGAATCTTTGCGTGAACCTGCTAGGCTTCTTAGACGTGTATGGGAAGGCAAAAGATACACCAGAAGTACGGGAGGACCAGTATCGTATGGAAGTCCCAAGAAACAAGCAATAAGAGAATTACAAGACGGATACAGGGCGTCACTTAAGTCCTGCCAGCTACGCTCTTACCAAAGCAGAGAAGGAAATCTTTTTTGAAGTCATTTACAGTATCAAGGTACCGTCCGGCTTCTCATCAAATATAAAGGGGATTATAAATATGGCAGAGAAAAAATTCCAAAACCTGAAGTCGCATGACTGCCACATTATTATGATGCAGTTGCTTCCGATTGCACTGAGGGGGCTTCTGCCGGAAAATGTTCGAATACCGATTGTGAAGCTATGTGCATTCCTCAATGCAATATCTCAGAAGTTAATCGCTCCAGCTAGTCTTCCAAGGTTACAAAAGGATGTGGTGCAATGTCTTGTTAGTTTTGAGTTGGTGTTTCCGCCATGTTTCTTCAATATTATGACGCATCTCCTGGTTCACCTTGTCGAAGAGATTGCCATCCTCGGTCATGTATTTCTACACAATATGTTCCCCTTCGAGAGGTTCATGTGAGTCTTAAAGAAATATGTTCATAACCGTGCTAGGCCAGATGGAAGCATCTCCAAGGGCTATGTGAACAGAGGAGGTCATTGAGTTCTGTGTTGACTTTATTCCCGACCTTAAGTCGTTTGGTGTTCCTGAATCGCAGCATGAGGGGAGACTAAGTGGAAAAGACACGCTAGGAAGAAAATCAATGATATGTAGGGACGGGATTTCCTTCACTCAAGCACACTACACAGTTCTACAAAGTTCCACCTTGGTGGCCCCATATCACTGAACACAAGAATATTGTACGCTCCAAACACCCGGGACAGTCAGAAGACTAGATGACACATAAACATATGCAGACTTTCGGCGGTTGGCTGCAAACACATCTCATTAATAACAACGATGTTGGAGATCAGTTGTACTTGTTGGCGGGGTCACCATCTTCGACTGTAGTGACTTTCCAAGGGTACGAGATAAATGGAAATACCTTCTACACGATCGCCCAAGATAAAAAGAGCACCAACCAAAACAGTGTTGTCTGCATTGATGCAACAAACACTAACAATGGGGAAAATGACACATATTATGGTTACATAGAGGAGATATAGGAACTTGACTATGGACCTTCTTTTAAGATCCCTTTATTTCGGTGCAAATGGGTCAAGCTGGATGGAAAAGGGGTAAAGGTAGACCAGCTGTACGGAATGACAACAGTGGATCTCAACAATCTTGGTTACCGAGACGACCCATTCGTTCTAGCCAATGATGTGGCTCAGGTTTTCTATGTGAAGGACATGTCCTCCAGACCGAAGAAAAGAAAACATAAGGAAACAAGCTCATCCGATGAGCCAAAGCGTCACATAGTTCTTTCAGGAAAAAGAACCATCGTGGGAGTCGAGGACAAGACAGACATGTCAGAAGATTATAATAAGTTTGGTGAAATTCCGCCCTTCAGAGTGAACATTGACCCAACCATCGCGTTAAATGCTGAAGCTGCTCCATGGTTACGGTCGAAGCGATCATAAATGTATTATTATCCTGTACCTTGAGCTCATATTGTGAAGGATTTTTTGTGATGTATTAACATTGGTTGTTTGACCTAAATGCCATGAAACCTCGAACACGATAGATCATACACCGGTGTGGAAATTATCCATTTTAGGTGGTCTAGTATTTTTGAAAAATGTGTTGGTACCAATGTGAAACTTTAATTTGATGGTTGCTTCACAAAACACACCCTTTTCAGCACCTCGAAAGTGGAAAATGGTTTTTTCGTGCGATGAAAAAGAAAACTTCCTCCTGCAACATCGTAAGACATCCCAAGATGCACATGTGTGCACAATATGGGCACATTATCACAAACTATGTCGCGATTCTACAGTAACATTGGTCGTTTGACCTAAATGCCATGAAACCTCGAACACGATAGCTCATATTGTGAAGGAATTTTTGTGATGTATGCAATTCTTCAAGTTTATTATTTTTCCGTGCAACTATGACACATAATATGATAGCACGCGAACGTTTCGCGTTGTTTGGATCGTTTTTGAATTTTTTATGCTCGTTTCAAACTATATTCAAAACGGCGGGCATGAAGATCCTTCGCTCGGGGCGGAGTTTCGCTAAACTTGCACTGGATCTCCGATGAAATAGCATGTTGTGAACCCAATAAAGATTTTTACAAAAATCTTAAGCATTATATCATGTGCCTGTAGTTCAAATCTGGCCGGCCCGCTACCAATTCGGCAGGAATTTGTCTTTTTCACGAGGGGTGGACGGAAAGGTTTCAGATACACCGGTTGGGAAATTATTCATCTTAGGTGGTCTAGTATTTTTTAAAAATGTGTTGGTACCAATGTGAAACATTAATTTGGTGGTTGCTTCACAAAACACCCCCTTTTCGGCACTTCAAAATTGGAAAATGGTTTTTTCGTGCGATGAAAAGGAAAACTTCATCATGTAACATCGTAAGACATCCCAAGATGCAAATGTGTGCAAAATATGGGCACGTTATCACAAACTATGTCACGATTCTATCAGTAACTGATACGTCTCAAACGTATCTATAATTTCTTATGTTCCATGCTAGTTTTATGATAATACTCACATGTTTTAGATACACTTTACATCATTTATATGCATTTTCTGGCACTAACCTATTAACGAGATGCCGAAGCACCAGTTCCTATTTTGTGCTGTTTTTGGTTTCAGAAATCCTACATAGGAAATATTCTCGGAATTGGACGAAACGAACGCCCAGGGTCTTATTTTTCCACGGAGCTTCCAGAAGACCGAAGAGGATACGAAGTGGGGCCACGAGGCGCCCTAACCATAGGGTGGCGCGGCCAGCATGGGGCCCGCGCCGACCTATGGTGTGGGGCCCCCGTGCCTCCTCCGACTCTGCCCTTCCGCCTACTTAAACTCTCCATCGCGAAAACCCTATTACCGAGAGCCACGATACGAGAAAAAGTTCCGGAGACGCCGCGCCGCCAATCCCATCTCGGGGATTCAGGAGATCGCCTCCGGCACCCTCGCCGGAGAGGGGAATCATCACCGGAGGGCTCTACATCACCATGCCCGCCTCCGGACTGATGCGTGAGTAGTTCATCCTTGGACTATGGGTCCATAGCGAGTAGCTAGATGGTTGTCTTCTCCTCTTGTGCTATCATGTTTAGATCTTGTGAGCTGCCTATCATGATCAAGATCGTCTATTTGTAACGCTACATGTTGTGTTTGTTGGGATCCGATGAATATTGAATACTATGTCAAGTTGATTATCAATCTATCATATATGTGTTGTTTATGTTCTTGCATGCTCTCCGTTGCTAGTAGAGGCTCTGGCCAAGTTGATACTTGTGACTCCAAGAGGGAGTATTTATGCTCGATAGTGGGTTCATGCCTCCATTAAATCTGGGACAGTGACAGAAAGTTCTAAGGTTGTGGATATGCTGTTGCCACTAGGGATAAAACATCAATGTTTTGTCTAAGGATATTTGTGTTGATTACATTACGCACCATACTTAATGCAATTGCCTGTTGTTTGCAACTTAATACTGGAAGGGGTGCGGATGCTAACCCGAAGGTGGACTTTTTAGGCATAGATGCATGATGGATAGCGGTCTATGTACTTTGTCGTAATGCCCTGATTAAATCTCATAGTAGTCATCATGATATGTATGTGCATTGTTATGCCCTCTCTATTTGTCAATTTCCCAACTGTAATTTGTTCACCCAACATGCTATTTCTTATTGGAGAGACACCACTAGTGAACTGTGGACCCCGGTCCATTCTTTTACATCTCGAAATACAATCAACTGCAATCTCTGTTCTCTGTTGTTTTCCACAAGCAAACATCATTCTCCATACCATACGTTTAATCCTTTGTTTTCAGCAAGCCGGTGAGATTGACAACCTCACTGTTAAGTTGGGGCAAAGTATTGTGATTTTGTTGTGCAGGTTCCACGTTGGCGCCGGAATCCCTGGTGTTGCGCCGCACTACACTCCTCCACCAACAACCTTCACGTGGCCTTCATCTCCTACTCGGTTCGATAACCTTGGTTTCTTACCGAGGGAAAACTTGCTGCTGTACGCATCACACCTTCCTCTTGGGGTTCCCAACGGACGTGTGTTTCACGCGCCATCAAGCAATTTTTCTGGCGCCGTTGCCGGGGAGATCAAGACACGCTGCAAGGGGAGTCTCTCACATCCAATCTCTTTACTTTGTTATTGTCTTGCTTTATTTTATTTTATTTTCTGTTTTGTTTGCTTCCTTATATCAAAAACACAAAAAAATTAGTTACTTGTTTTACTTTACTTAATTTAGTTTGCTTTACTTATTTTTATTACTGTTAAAATGAATACTCCTGAGAACACTAAGTTGTGTGATTTCACTAGCACCAATAATAATGATTTTATATGCACTCCTATTGCTCCACCTGCTACTACAGCAGAATTCTATGAAATTAAACCTGCTTTACTAAATCTTGTTATGAGAGAGCAATTTTCTCGGTGTTAGTTCTGATGATGCTGCTGCCCATCTTAATAATTTTGTTGAACTTTGTGAAATGCAAAAGTATAAGGATGTAGATGGAGACATTATAAAACTGAAATTGTTTCCTTTCTCCTTAAGAGGAAGAGCTAAAGATTGGTTGCTATCTTTGCCTAAGAATAGTATTGATTCATGGACTAAATGTAAAGATGCTTTCATTGGTAGATATTATCCTCCTGCTAAAATTATATGTTTGAGAAGTAGCATAATGAATTTTAAGCAATTGGATAATGAACATGTTGCTCAAGCATGGGAAAGAATGAAATCTTTGGTAAAGAATTGCCCTACCCATGGACTAACTACTTGGATGATCATCCAAACCTTTTATGCAGGACTGAATTTTTCTTCGCGGAACTTATTGGATTCAGCTGCTGGAGCTACTTTTATGTCCATCACCTTAGGCGTCGCAACAAAGCTTCTTGATGATATGATGATCAATTACTCTGAATGGCACACGGAAAGAACTCCACAAGGTAAGAAGGTAAATTCTTTTGAAGAAACCTCCTCCTTGAGTGATAAGATTGATGTTATTATGTCTATGCTTGTGAATGGTAGATCTAATGTTGATCCTAATAATGTTCCTTTAGCTTCATTGGTTGCTCGAGAAGAGAATGTTGATGTGAACTTCATTAAAAGTAATAATTTCAACAACAATGCTTATAGGAATAATTCTGGTAACAACTATAGGCCATATCCAGCTAGTGGTAATCCTTATGGTAATTCTTATGGTAGATCTGTTTTGCCTAATGAGGAAAAGAAGCTAGAAATTGAAAGAGCTACTAAGAGCTTTATGCAATCACAATATGAGAAAAATCAATTGTTTACTAAAACTATGAATGAACAATCTGCCTTGTTGAAAAATATAGGGAATCAACTTGAAAATTTGAATATGGAGATTTCCGGTTTGCAAACTAAGCTTTCAAATGCTGAAAACCGAATCTCATACATGTCTGAGTCACAATCTTCTTTAATTAATAAAATGTATGCTAAACCTGAGGATAATGATAACAAAATTGTTACTACAGCAAACGCTATCCAAGTTCGAATTAATGAAAATATTAGATTGATGGCTGAATTGTATTGTCAACACCCGGATTTTTAAGTCCAGATGCCTATTATGCCATTCATCGCAATCCCAGGAATATTGTTTTTGCGAGACATAATAGATTAATATCACAACCCATCATTCATTACAACGCATAATTGTCTTACAACAAAGGATCACATGATCCAGTCTCATTACAATACTAGTTGATCTAGTGATCAATTACAAAACACATAGCGGAAGCGAAGTAGCGTAGTAGTAGTGGTCATGGTCCATCTGTTCCACAGGCAACTGTTGACGTCAGGAGTGATCCTAGTTGTCGTAGATGTCCTGCTGTCCATCTTCTTCGTACTGCTGTTCTCCTTCATAGTCTGGCCATTTGAATAGCCAGGGACAAAGCCATGAGTACTTTAAAGTACTCGCAAACTAATACTAAGGTACACACTATCAACTATAGAAGGGGATGCTAAGCTCTAGTTTCATTTGCAGAAAGCCGGCTTTATTTCATAAACACTTTAATAATCAAAAACCTTCATTTGCTCGACTAACTCAAGTGGGAACATTAGTGTCATTCCCACAACTCAGTTGTGATTCAAGTCAAAGTCACCGTTCAATTCAAGTCACCAGTCACCATTCACATGTCACATTTTTGAAAATGGTCTGATGACGGAACAGTATGGCCTTTCCAACCGTCCATAACCGTGGACGCGGCTATTCGAATAGTTCTACACTCTGCGGAGGTCGTACACTTGTGCCACAACATTTGCAATAATCCGTCGGGGTTAATCGGCCCTAATTTACCACACTCCGTGTGCGGACTACCAACCATAACCTTTCACTTACATACCCTAGTATAGGCACCTCTCCCCATGAGCTTGGCCTCCCAAGTGAAGACAAACTGTCGACTGGGAACCGCACGAGGCTTGGGCCGGACATTCACCTCATTTCACGTCATTTCATATCACTTCACTTTTGTAGAGGCAGCCTCCAAGCATAACCCCAATGACGCTTGTTTAGAGGGAACCCATACTAAGATACATAAACTTCTAGTTAAGCCCTACCCATATCAGGTATTGTGGGGGTACTTGCAAAATTGGAATGGTATCGCATCCGAACCCAACCATCAGTTTTGGTAAAATTCACCAAGTCATTCACCAGTCATATTCACCTTCAAAATCTCTCAATAGAATGACTCGTCATTCCAAGGTTTTCAAAGTCATTTCATTTCACAAGTTCCCATCTAGAGTAGTCCCTTTTTATATTGAGCACTAGCAACTAGTCATGAGGGGTGCTAACTTAGCTTATAGCTTTCTAGGCTAAGTTTGATACTCTTGTACTAATCCAATACTAACCAAGTGAATCATAAATCAAAAAGTACTTTGATAAAACAAAAGTAAATAAAGCTTGTAAAGTAAAAACTGGGAAATAGGATCATAAGCATAAAGTAAATGGGGTAATGCCTTGCTCATGGTGAGCTTTGCACTTTGCAAGAGTATTATCTTGCAACCGAAATAGTTTGCATTAATGTTAGCTTGCATTGGTAATAGCTTTCAGTAATATAGCTTGCATTAGTCTAGCTTGCCTTGAGTGGTGTACTGATCAAGGTGGTCTTCTTCTCCTTCTTCTTGGTAGAAAACCTCCTCCTCTTGATAGTCCCCGGTACTAGCGTCTAAAATACGAATACGAGGATACAATCACCAAACAATTTATTGGCTATTCCAAACATCCCATATATTCACACCAACTATTCTATTCACACAATTAATACAATTTGGTGCATTGGTGGTATTGCTTTGAGGAAGAATAATTTTCTCTCATTTTATATGTAAATGATAGTTTCCATATAGTTCTTGAGGAATAATTTCCTCTCATTGAATCTTCTTTAAGTTTTAATTTCTCAAATCATTACACATGAATTTATGTTGACCTAAGTCAACCATTCATCATCATCATTTGAGAAAATGATTTAAATGAGGTAGGGATACCTCATACCATTTAATAGGGCCTATTATGATTTAAAAACTCCAAGTATTTCATGTGAGAGTATTTGACCAGGGGTTCAAACTTCATATGAAAGTACTTGGGACAAGATTTAAATGAAGTGAAACACCTCATATAATTTACACAAGTTAAACTAGCATCACACATTACTATTAAGTGGGTAAAAGTGTTGTTATCTTATTTAGGAAAAATAATTTCCTCTCATACTAAATAAGGTGTTGCTTTTAATTACTTAGAGAAATAATTTCCTCTCATTATCTTATTAAGATTTAATTTCTCTTATGAATAATAGGTGACCTAGGTTGACCAAAGTCAACCTCTTCACACTTATCATTCAAGAAAAAGATTTAAATGAGGTTCCATACCTCATGCTATTTAATCCCTATTAAAATTTGAAAAAGGCATCAGTTTGCAATTTAATTGAAAAAGAAATAAACAATTTTTGAATTCAAACGGGGGCGGGAACTTAAACGGGCCGGCCCAGCTTCGCTGGCGATGCGGGCGGGCCGCCTGACAGTGGGGGGGCGTTTAAAACACCGAAGCGGTAAGCTGTGTTGTGGACCGTAGGATTAGATGCCGATCGGACGCACGGCGTGCGTCGTCGTCTCCGACGAGAATGGAGGGCACGGGCGGCGCTGGCAGGGGGTCGGCGGCTTACCGGCGGCGCGGCGAGGGTCGGCGAGGCGCGGAGAAGACGTTGTCGAGGAAGGGGAGGCAGCCTGTAGCAGTCTCGTCGCCGGGGGTGCGCTGCAACGATGGGGCCCTTCTCAGCACCTCCGCGGGCTCCGGTGGTCAAATTGGACGGCGGCGGAGGCTAATCGAGCAAGGCGGGTGGACGAGGAGCTTGAGAAGGGGGAGGTGAGCAAGATTGGTGTGGAGGGTTGGGCACGGGCAGGTCTCCTTTTATAGCTGCGGTCGAGGCCGAGGGGTGCGGGGCAGGTCGACGGTGTGGGGATGGCTACGGTGGGCTAGCGTCACCGGCGAAGGTTCGGACGTGTTGGCGATGTCACCGCGGACACGACAGGCGTCCTGGCGTTGAAAATGGAGCACTGGAGCGTCGGCGTCATCACCATGTACCCGCGCACGGTGGCGGACAGTCGGCGTCGTGGGCGTCGTCTGCAGCTCGTCCGCGGCCAACTGGCGGTGTCCGTGAGGTTGAGGGGACCGTGGTGAGTCAACGTGCGCATGGGTAGAGCGAGGGGACGAGTGAGGCGATGGGGCACAGCGGCGTCCGGTCGCGTCCAGGGTTGCCAGCGTGCGCGTCCTGGCGCGCGTGGACGTCTCTGGGCGTGGTCTGGGCGCGCGGCTGCTGGCGTGTGCAAGCGTCGGTTTGACCACGGGATGGCAAGGGCTGGTCCAGGAGAGGTAGGGGGAAGTCCAGGACATGGAGGTGCAGCGTTGAGAAGACCAGAGGGGGAAGTGACAAGGTGATGGCATGGGGGCCGGCATGGTTTGGATTTTGGGTCATGGTGACCAAGAGAGAGAAGTGTAGTGGCTTGGACTGATGATGGGAGGGGTGATGGAGCTCCAGGGCCTCAGAGATGGTCAGGATTGGACTTGGTCCAAACCAAAAATGCAGCATGGGCTTCAAATTTCACTCTGCCCACAAGGTGTTTGTGGGAATGCCCGAAAGAAAGTTTTTGTCAAATTTTGGAAAATCCTTTGGTGGATCTCATTTATATATCCATAGAGATAGAATGGTGGTGGTGGGGTTCAATTTGGTGAAGAATTGCAAAATGGCAAAAGGGAGATGATCTTCTCTTTATTTCAAAGTCATCACTTGTCTCCTCTATTCGGTCAACCTAGTCAACATGAGATATGGTGGTCAACATGGAAGTTGTTGACCTTGACATGGTCTTGGATGACATGGTCAGAGTTGACCAAGTTTGGTTGAAGAAAAGTCAAAACCAGGGGTGCAAAGTGGTGAAGAAAAATATCAAAGTGACATATGACCATTATCATATGTGAGATGGTTTTGAGATTTCCTTTGATTTGATTCTTGTTTCTTTGATGCAATTGTGTTTGTTTATCATATATAAGTATTCTACAAGCAAAGGATCAAGCATTGGTGGCCTTGGTTGAAGATTTGCAAATTTGGCTTTATGTGTATGTGAGTGAGAATGGGATTTTCTCACCATTTGATTTCTCTCCATTTGTTTTGACTTTTGTTGACTCTAATGTGATTCTTATTAGTTTAGAAACATTATCAAACCATTGAATCCATTCCAAAAGGTCTTGATCAAAGATTTGCAAACTTGGCCATAACACATAAGAGGTGATGTGTTAAGTTTTATTATTTTTCTAAATTGTTCCCCTTGCTTCACTTGGATGTGGGTTAGGGTCAATTTAGGGTTATAAAAGGGTTGAGAGATGGTTTCCCGTCATTTGGTCAAGGTTTAAAGCCATAGGTCAAAGTTTGGTGAAATGGCTATGTGTCTCATATGCCTCTATGCATATGTTGCATTTGATTTTTGATTTGACTTGGCTTGACCCAAAAGATGTTGTTGAGTGTTGAAATGGTAAATGGAAGTGATCCAACCATTCACAACAAGTCCTAGGGTCAACCTTCTCAAATTCACAAATTTGCACTTTTCTCTCATATGCCTCTATGGCATTTTTAGTTTCTTTTTATTTTCTTTGGAAACCACTTGGAAAAGGTTTGATAGGTACTAGGTAAGGTGTATGAAGATTTTTCCAAACCTCTAAGCAAAGTAGAAAGGCTTAGGGTAAAGTTTTATAAAAATAGCCATAGGCACATATGCCTCTTCCTATTTAATTTCTTTTTATTTCATTTTAACTAGTAGTGGTGAAAAGAGGGGTGAGGTTTAGGGTTTTGTGGGGTTCACAATGGTTCACCACCATTTAGCATAATTAATAAAGGTAGGGTTCAAGATTTACCTATTGGGGTTATATGTTCCCATAGGTCTTTTATTTTATTTTGGGTTTCTCAAAAAAAAGATCCCAATGATTTAAGGAGAAGATTAGGGTTTAAGGTTTTTCTTATTTGATTTCTTTCTCCTTTGTTTTATTGGGTTGGTGATCTTCACTTGATCACTTTGGGGTTTTAGGGTTTAGCACATAAACATAATAACACTCATCATGGCAAAACACAAGATTTGAACAAGATCTATTTGTATCAATCTCATTTTAATAAAAGTTTTTGTTGGTTCCAAAATTTGGAACTAGGGAAATTCATTTTGTTTGTTTTGAAAATTTTGGGTTGTTACAAACCCTTCCCCCTTAAACAAATCTCGTCCCGAGATTTTAAGAAAAGTTAGGTTCCTAAGAGAGATTGAGCATTTTAATAACAGGAGGACATACTTGGCATGGTCTGGGGTGCTTCCTGAGCTTCAGTGGCAGTCATGTGGTAGAGACGGCCGTTGTTGTTGTTCTGGTTCCTTCTTCCGGCAAAGCGACGCTGTTGTTGAGCAGGTGCAGCGGTATTGGCGGCAATCCTGGCAAGCTTCTTGGGGCACTCATTGGAGAAGTGACCCACAACTCCACATTCGTAGCAGTTGACGGTGGATTTGTCTTTGGGGATTACGGGGGTAGCATTGCTTCCAGTCTTTGGGGCAGTATTGGGGTTGTTGTTGTTTCCATTGTTGTTGTTGTTGTTGGGGCGGTTGTTGTTGTTGTTGTTGTTGTTGTTCCCTCCGGGCTTCGGGGGTCCTCCGTTGTTGTTGGTGTAGTTGGGGCGATAATTCTGGGCAGGGGGCTTGTTGTATCTTGGGGTGAATCCTCCAGAGGAGTTATTGCGGTACTTCTGGGTATGGTGGGGTCCATTCTGGTTCATCATCCTTCTCTTGCGGTTCTCGTTGGCTTGGTGCAGCTTTCCTTCCATCTGTATGGCTGAGTCCACCAGGGCTTCTAAGTCAGCGAACGGAATGTTCACTAACACAGTCTGCATCTCGTCGTGCAGTCCGTTCAGAAATCTTTCCTTCCGCTTCTCATTGGTGTCGGTCTCATCCGGGGCGTACCTTGACAGAGTGAGAAACCTGTCGCGGTATTCCACCACGGACATCCTTCCTTGCTTGAGTTCACGGAACTCGTCTCTCATTTTCTTGATCAGTCCTTGGGGCACATGATACTTGTTAAACTTCAGCTTGAAGTCTTCCCAGGTCATCATCTGTCCTGCATTCATGGCACGGGTGCTGGTCCACCAAGCTCTAGCTGGTCCTGCTAAGTAGTGGGTGGCGAACAGTACTTTTTCTGCGGCTTCTACTCCCGCAACTTCGAGGTTGTTCTCCATGGTCTGGAGCCAGTCATCAGCATCAAGGGGCTCTTCAGTCTTGTTGAACATCGGAGGGTTGGTGTGCTGAAAGTTCTTCAGCTTTGACCCCGGTGATCGTGGTTTCCATGGCCTTGGTTGTTCCGAGCTATCCGTTGCGGTGCGGTAATGTTGGCTTGGCGTTCAGCTCTCTCGACTTCTCGGTCCGCCATCATCGTCTCGCAGCAGTTGCATCATGGCATCCTGGGTGGTGTTGCGGGTTGGTGGGGCCATCTGAACATTGGGGTAGATGATAAGATAAGAGGGAAATTTCTATGGTTTGTTTTGTTAAATTTTTAAAAGTTCACAAATTGAAAATTTGAGTAGGTGTTGCGGGGGTAAAAACCAACAACACTTTTTCATTTATACCAAGCATCATACATTACAAAGCTAACACACCGTTGGTTTGAAGAACCATTCATCGCTCTACGATACAAGGGGGATCCTGATACAACTCACACCTACTTAAGTGCTTAAATGATACTACTCTTCCGGTTGGATTCTTCTTCTTCACGGGTGAGGTGCTTGACGAGAGGCGAGGGCGTTGTCCAAATCCCTGCGGGTTTTGTACTGCCTGAAGTCCTGAGGTGCCTCAGAGGGGTTCATCTTTGGTTGTGGTGGGGGCATGGTCATCGGTCTTCCCATGGAGTCATGTCTTGGGTAGTAGATGAAACGAGTGTTCTTGATCTTGTCCTCATTTTGTCCACACAGACGGGAAATTGCTTCTTGCATAGCTTTGTCTAGTCCTTCCTTCCAAGTGTTTCCCGTTACATAAAACCATATGGTTTCCCATACCGGGGCATCAAGCTTCCTTCGTAGATCAGTAGAAACATCCCACTGAGGTGGTTCTCCTAACTGAGCCTTGAGGGGTATTCCGAAGAACTCGGGATACGGTGTCCTAGATAGTCCACCAGTTGCTTCAACTCCTTTTCGAACCTTGGGTCGCCTCCGGAACCAAGCTGATAGGACTCCCATTGGTACTTCATCTGTGAGCAAGTAGGATAAGTAAGTTAAAGAAGTAGTCAAGTGTGCAAAATTTTAGATAGTGCTACAAAGAAAAAGTAGAGCATAAATTTCTCATTTTGAAAAAGATTTCAAGGTTAAGAGTGAGAATAAGTTTTTCACAAATATTCACTTCTTTGGTTTTGAAACTAAGTTTTACAGACGTCCATTCTAACTAGGGTCTCCTAAGGTCAACAATGGCTCGATACCAACTTGTCAACACCCGGATTTTTAAGTCCAGATGCCTATTATGCCATTCATCGCAATCCCAGGAATATTGTTTTTGCGAGACATAATAGATTAATATCACAACCCATCATTCATTACAACGCATAATTGTCTTACAACAAAGGATCACATGATCCAGTCTCATTACAATACTAGTTGATCTAGTGATCAATTACAAAACACATAGCGGAAGCGAAGTAGCGTAGTAGTAGTGGTCATGGTCCATCTGTTCCACATGCAACTGTTGACGTCAGGAGTGATCCTAGTTGTCGTAGACGTCCTGCTGTCCATCTTCTTCGTACTGCTGTTCTCCTTCATAGTCTGGCCATTTGAATAGCCAGGGACAAAGCCATGAGTACTTTAAAGTACTCGCAAACTAATACTAAGGTACACACTATCAACTATAGAAGGGGATGCTAAGCTCTAGTTTCATTTGCAGAAAGCCAGTTTTATTTCATAAACACTTTAATAATCAAAAACCTTCATTTGCTCGACTAACTCAAGTGGGAACATTAGTGTCATTCCCACAACTCAGTTGTGATTCAAGTCAAAGTCACCGTTCAATTCAAGTCACCAGTCACCATTCACATGTCACATTTTTGAAAATGGTCTGATGACGGAACAGTATGGCCTTTCCAACCGTCCATAACCGTGGACGCGGCTATTCGAATAGTTCTACACTCTGCAGAGGTCGTACACTTGTGCCACAACATTTGCAATAATCCGTCGGGTTAATCGGCCCCGATTTACCACACTCCGTGTGCGGACTACCAACCATAACCTTTCACTTACATACCCTAGTATAGGCACCTCTCCCCATGAGCTTGGCCTCCCAGTGAAGACAAACTGTCAGCCTGGGAACTGCACAGGGCTTGGGCCGGACATTCACCTCATTTCACGTCATTTCATATCACTTCACTTTTGTAGAGGCAGCCTCCAGCATAACCCCAATGATGCTTGTTTAGAGGGAACCCATACTAAGATACATAAACTTCTAGTTAAGCCCTACCCATATCAGGTATTGTGGGGGTACTTGCAAAATTGGAATGGTATCGCATCCGAACCCAACCATCAGTTTTGGTAAAATTCACCAAGTCATTCACCGATCATATTCACCTTCAAAATCTCTCAATAGAATGACTCGTCATTCCAAGGTTTTCAAAGTCATTTCATTTCACAAGTTCCCATCTAGAGTAGTCCCTTTTTATATTGAGCACTAGCAACTAGTCATGAGGGGTGCTAACTTAGCTTATAGCTTTCTAGGCTAAGTTTGATACTCTTGTACTAATCCAATACTAACCAAGTGAATCATAAATCAAAAAGTACTTTGATAAAACAAAAGTAAATAAAGCTTGTAAAGTAAAAACTGGGAAATAGGATCATAAGCATAAAGTAAATGGGGTAATGCCTTGCTCATGGTGAGCTTTGCACTTTGCAAGAGTATTATCTTGCAACCGAAATAGTTTGCATTAATGTTAGCTTGCATTGGTAATAGCTTTCAGTAATATAGCTTGCATTAGTCTAGCTTGCCTTGAGTGGTGTACTCGATCAAGGTGGTCTTCTTCTCCTTCTTCTTGGTAGAAAACCTCCTCCTCTTGATAGTCCCCGGTACTAGCGTCTAAAATACGAATACGAGGATACAATCACCAAACAATTTATTGGCTATTCCAAACATCCCATATATTCACACCAACTATTCTATTCACACAATTAATACAATTTGGTGCATTGGTGGTATTGCTTTGAGGAAGAATAATTTTCTCTCATTTTATATGTAAATGATAGTTTCCATATAGTTCTTGAGGAATAATTTCCTCTCATTGAATCTTCTTTAAGTTTTAATTTCTCAAATCATTACACATGAATTTATGTTGACCTAAGTCAACCATTCATCATCATCATTTGAGAAAATGATTTAAATGAGGTAGGGATACCTCATACCATTTAATAGGGCCTATTATGATTTAAAAACTCCAAGTATTTCATGTGAGAGTATTTGACCAGGGGTTCAAACTTCATATGAAAGTACTTGGGACAAGATTTAAATGAAGTGAAACACCTCATATAATTTACACAAGTTAAACTAGCATCACACATTACTATTAAGTGGGTAAAAGTGTTGTTATCTTATTTAGGAAAAATAATTTCCTCTCATAGTAAATAAGGTGTTGCTTTTAATTACTTAGAGAAATAATTTCCTCTCATTATCTTATTAAGATTTAATTTCTCTTATGAATAATAGGTGACCTAGGTTGACCAAAGTCAACCTCTTCACACTTATCATTCAAGAAAAAGATTTAAATGAGGTTCCATACCTCATGCTATTTAATCCCTATTAAAATTTGAAAAAGGCATCAGTTTGCAATTTAATTGAAAAAGAAATAAACAATTTTTGAATTCAAACGGGGGCGGGAACTTAAACAGGCCGGCCCAGCTTCGCTGGCGATGCGGGCGGGCCGCCTGACAGTGGGGTCCACTGTCAGGGCGTTTAAAACACCGAAGCGGTAAGCTGTGTTGTGGATCGTAGGATTAGATGCCGATCGGACGCACGGCGTGCGTCGTCGTCTCCGACGAGAATGGAGGGCACGGGCGGCGCTGGCAGGGGTCGGCGGCTTACCGGCGGCGCGGCGAGGGTCGGCGAGGCGCGGAGAAGACGTTGTCGAGGAAGGGGAGGCAGCTCGTAGCGGTCTCGTCGCCGGGGGTGCGCTGCAACGACGGCGCCCTTCTCAGCACCTCCGCGGGCTCCGGTGGTCAAATTGGACGGCGGCGGAGGCTAATCGAGCAAGGCGGGTGGACGAGGAGCTTGAGAAGGGGGAGGTGAGCAAGATTGGTGTGGAGAGTTGGGCACGGGCAGGTCTCCTTTTATAGCTGCGGTCGAGGCCGAGGGGTGCGGGGCAGGTCGACGGTGTGGGGATGGCTACGGTGGGCTAGCGTCACCGGCGAAGGTTCGGACGTGTTGGCGATGTCACCGCGGACACGACAGGCGTCCTGGCGTTGAAAATGGAGCACTGGAGCGTCGGCGTCATCACCATGTACCCGCGCACGGTGGCGGACAGTCGGCGTCGTGGGCGTCGTCTCGCAGCTCGTCCGCGGCCAACGCGGCGGTGTCCGTGAGGTTGAGGGGACCGTGGTGAGTCGACGTGCGCATGGGTAGAGCGAGGGGACGAGTGAGGCGATGGGGCACAGCGGCGTCCGGTCGCGTCCAGGGTTGCCAGCGTGCGCGTCCTGGCGCGCGTGGACGTCTCTGGGCGTGGTCTGGGCGCGCGGCTGCTGGCGTGTGCAAGCGTCGGTTTGACCACGGGATGGCAAGGGCTGGTCCAGGAGAGGTAGGGGGAAGTCCGGGACATGGAGGTGCGGCGTTGAGAAGACCGAGAGGGGAAGTGACAAGGTGATGGCATGGGGGCCGGCATGGTTTGGATTTTGGGTCATGGTGACCAAGAGAGAGAAATGTAGTGGCTTGGACTGATGATGGGAGGGGTGATGGAGCTCCAGGGCCTCAGAGATGGTCAGGATTGGACTTGGTCCAAACCAAAAATGCAGCATGGGCTTCAAATTTCACTCTGCCCACAAGGTGTTTGTGGGAATGCCCGAAAGAAAGTTTTTGTCAAATTTTGGAAAATCCTTTGGTGGATCTCATTTATATATCCATAGAGATAGAATGGTGGTGGTGGGGTTCAATTTGGTGAAGAATTGCAAAATGGCAAAAGGGAGATGATCTTCTCTTTATTTCAAAGTCATCACTTGTCTCCTCTATTCTGGTCAACCTAGTCAACATGAGATATGGTGGTCAACATGGAAGTTGTTGACCTTGACATGGTCTTGGATGACATGGTCAGAGTTGACCAAGTTTGGTTGAAGAAAAGTCAAAACCAGGGGTGCAAAGTGGTGAAGAAAAATATCAAAGTGACATATGACCATTATCATATGTGAGATGGTTTTGAGATTTCCTTTGATTTGATTCTTGTTTCTTTGATGCAATTGTGTTTGTTTATCATATATAAGTATTCTACAAGCAAAGGATCAAGCATTGGTGGCCTTGGTTGAAGATTTGCAAATTTGGCTTTATGTGTATGTGAGTGAGAATGGGATTTTCTCACCATTTGATTTCTCTCCATTTGTTTTGACTTTTGTTGACTCTAATGTGATTCTTATTAGTTTAGAAACATTATCAAACCATTGAATCCATTCCAAAAGGTCTTGATCAAAGATTTGCAAACTTGGCCATAACACATAAGAGGTGATGTGTTAAGTTTTATTATTTTTCTAAATTGTTCCCCTTGCTTCACTTGGATATGGGTTAGGGTCAATTTAGGGTTATAAAAGGGTTGAGAGATGGTTTCCCATCATTTGGTCAAGGTTTAAAGCCATAGGTCAAAGTTTGGTGAAATGGCTATGTGTCTCATATGCCGCTATGCATATGTTGCATTTGATTTTTGATTTGACTTGGCTTGACCCAAAAGATGTTGTTGAGTGTTGAAATGGTAAATGGAAGTGATCCAACCATTCACAACAAGTCCTAGGGTCAACCTTCTCAAATTCACAAATTTGCACTTTTCTCTCATATGCCTCTATGGCATTTTTAGTTTCTTTTTATTTTCTTTGGAAACCACTTGGAAAAGGTTTGATAGGTACTAGGTAAGGTGTATGAAGATTTTTCCAAACCTCTAAGCAAAGTAGAAAGGCTTAGGGTAAAGTTTTATAAAAATAGCCATAGGCACATATGCCTCTTCCTATTTAATTTCTTTTTATTTCATTTTAACTAGTAGTGGTGAAAAGAGGGGTGAGGTTTAGGGTTTTGTGGGGTTCACAATGGTTCACCACCATTTAGCATAATTAATAAAGGTAGGGTTCAAGATTTACCTATTGGGGTTATATGTTCCCATAGGTCTTTTATTTTATTTTGGGTTTCTCAAAAAAAAAGATCCCAATGATTTAAGGAGAAGATTAGGGTTTAAGGTTTTTCTTATTTGATTTCTTTCTCCTTTGTTTTATTGGGTTGGTGATCTTCACTTGATCACTTTGGGGTTTTAGGGTTTAGCACATAAACATAATAACACTCATCATGGCAAAACACAAGATTTGAACAAGATCTATTTGTATCAATCTCATTTTAATAAAAGTTTTTGTTGGTTCCAAAATTTGGAACTAGGGAAATTCATTTTGTTTGTTTTGAAAATTTTGGGTTGTTACATGTATGCTAGGTGGGAAAGAGAAGGAAAAGAAGAAAAACTTGCTAAAGAGAATAATGTAGCTAAAGTTTGGACTATTACCACCACTAGTAATGTTGATGCTTCACATGTTGCTAAACCTCCTACTATCAATGGTAAAATAATTGGTGTTGGCAATGTTTCTACTCCTAATGCAAAGCGTGCAAAACTGCCTGAAACTGCTAAAACTGCTGAAACTGTTTGTGATAAAACTGCTGAAATTTTTAAAAATATTGGGGAAAATGATCCCGTTGCTGTAGATCATAATGGTTTAGATTTTGATGATTGTCATATCTCTGAAGTTATTAAGTTCTTACGAAAACTTGCTAGAAGTCCTAATGCTAGTGCTATAAATTTGGCCTTTACAAAACATATTACAAATGCTCTTATAAAAGCTAGAGAAGAGAAATTAAAACTTGAAACTTCTATTCCTAGGAAGTTGGAAGATGGTTGGGAGCCCATCATTAAGATGAAGGTCAATGATTTTGATTGTAATGCTTTATGTGATCTTGATGCAAGTATTTCGTTATGCCTAAGAAACTCTATAATATGCTTGACTTGCCACCATTGAAAAATTGTTATTTGGATGTTAATCTTGCTGATAATTCTACAAAGAAACCTTTGGGGAGGATTGATAATGTTCGCATTACGATTAAAAATAACCTTGTCCCCGTTGATTTTGTTGTCTTGGATATTGAATGCAATGCATCTTGTCCCATTATTTTGGGAAGACCTTTTCTTCGAACTGTTGGTGCTATTATTGATATGAAGGAAGGGAATATTAAGTATCAATTTCCTCTCAAGAAAGGTATGGAACACTTCCCTAGAAAGAGAATGAAGTTACCTTTTGATTCTATTATTAGAACAAATTATGATGTTGATGCTTCATCTCTTGATAATACTTGATTCACACTTTCTGTACCTAGCTGAAAGGCGTTAAAGAAAAGCGCTTATGGGAAACAACCCATTATTTTACTTCTGCACTTTTGTTTTATATTTGAGTCTTGGAAGTTGTTACTACTGTAGCGACCTCTCCTTATCTTTACTTTATTGCATTGTTGTGCCAAGTAAAGTCTCTAATAGTAAAGTTGATACTAGATTTGGATTGCTGCGTAGAAACAGATTTCTACCTGTCACGAATTTGAGTAGATCTCTCTGTAGAAAAATCAAAAAAATCTGCCAATTTACATGCGTGATCCTCAGATATGTAGGCAAATTTCATTAGTTTTGAGCTTTTTCATCTAAGCCTGTTAAGTGCCTCTAAAAAATTCGTCTTTACGGACTATTCTGTTTTGACAGATTCTGCCTTTTATTTCGCATTGCCTCTTTTGCTATGTTGAATGGATTTCTTTGTTCCATTAACTTTCAGTAGCTTTGGGCAATGTCTAGAAGTGTTATGAATGATTATGTAACCTCTGAATATGTGAATTTTTGATTATGCACTAACCCTCTAATGAGTTTGTTTTGAGTTTGGTGTGGAGGAAGTTTTCAAGGATCAAGAGAGGATGATGATACAATATGATCAAGAAGAGTGAAAAGTCTAAACTTGGGGATGCCCCGGTGGTTCATCCCTGCATATTTCAAGAAGACTCAAGCATCTAAGCTTGGGGATGCCCAAGGCATCCCCTTCTTCATCGACAACTTATCAGGTCACCTCTAGTGAAACTATATTTTTATTCCGTCACATCTTATGTGCTTTACTTGGAGCGTCTGTTTGCTTTTATTTTTGTTTTTGTTTGAATAAACTCGGATCCTAGCATTCTTTGTGTGGGAAAGAAACATGCTCCGCTCGTTCATATGAACACTGGTGTTCTTAGCTTTACTTTTAATGTTCATGGCGAAGGTTGAAACTGCTTCGTTCATTGTTATTTGGTTGGAAACAGAAAATGCTTCATGTGGTAAATGGTATATGTCTTGAATAATTTGATACTTGGCAATTGTTTTGCTCAAATAGATCATGTTTAAGCTCTTGCATCATTTACTTTGCACCTATTAATGAAGAACTACCATAGAGCTTGTTGAAATTTGGTTTGCATGATTGGTCTCTCTAAAGTCTAGATATTTTGAAGTGTTTGAACAACAAGGAAGACAGTGTAGAGTCTTATAATGCTTGCAATATGTTCTTATGTAAGTTTTGTTGTACCGGTTCATACTTGTGTTTGCTTCAAACAACCTTGCTAGCCAAAGCCTTGTACTGAGAGGGAGTACTTCTCGTGCATCCAAATCCTTGAGCCAAAACTTATGCCATTTGTGTCCACCATACCTACCTACTATGTGGTATTTCTCTGCCATTCCAAAGTAAATTACTTGAGTGCTACCTTTAAAATTTCATTCTTTGTCTTTGCAATATATAGCTCATGGGAAAATAGCCTAAAAAACTATTGTTGTAAAGAATATGTAGCTTATGTATCTTATTTCTTATAAGTTGCTTGTTGAGCGGTAACCATGTTTCTGGGGACGCCATCAACTATTACACCTTTGTTGAATATCATGTGAGTTGCTATGCATGTTTGTCTTGTCTAAAGTAAGGGCGATTTATCATGATTAAATGGTTTGAGTATGCATATTGTTAGAGAAGAACATTGGGCCGCTAACTAAAGCCATGGATCATGGTGGAAGTTTCAGTTTGGACATCAATCCTCAATCTCTTATGAGAATATTATCTGTTGTTGAATGCTTATGCATTAAAGAGGAGTCCATTATCTCGTTTTCTATGTTGTCCCGGTATGGATGTCCTTAGTTGAGATCTATCAAAAACGAGAAATCAAATGTGATCTATCTCCTTGGACCTTTGTACAGGCGGCATAGAGGTACCCCTTTGTGACACTTGGTTGAAACATATGTTATGCAATGATAATCCATGTAAATCCAAGCTAATTAGGACAAGGTGCGAGCACTATTGGTATTCTATGCATGAGGCTTGCAACTTATAGGATGTCTTATGCATAACACATATGAATTATTACTACCGTTGACAAAATTGTTTCTATGTTTTCAAAATAAAAGCTCTAGCACAAAAATAGTAATCCATGCTTCCCTCGCGAAGGGCCATTCTTCTACTTTATGTTGAGTCAGTTTACCTACTTCTTTCTATCTTAGAAGCAAACACTTGTGTCAACTGTGTGCATTGATTCCTACATACTTGCTTATTTGCATTCATCATATTACTTTGTGTTGACAATTATCCATGAGATATACATGTTGAAGTTGAAAGCAACTCGCTGAAACTTATATCTTCCTTTGTGTTGCTTCAAAACTTTCTACTAAGAATCTATTGCTTTATGAGTTAACTCCTATGCAAGTCTTATTGATGCTTGTCTTGAAAGTACTATTCATGAAATGTCTTTGCTATATGATCAGTTGTTTAGTCATTGTCTTTACCATTGCTTCGAATCACTTCATTCATTTCATATGCTTTACAATAGTATTGATCAAGATTATGATAGCAGCATGTCACTTCAGAAATTATCCTTGTTATCGTTTACCTACTCGAGGGCGAGTAGGAACTAAGCTTGGGGATGCTTGATACGTCTCAAACGTATCTATAATTTCTTATGTTCCATGCTAGTTTTATGACAATACTCACATGTTTTATATACACTTTACATCATTTATATGCATTTTCCGGCACTAACCTATTAACGAGATGCCGAAGAGCCAGTTCCTGTTTTGTGCTGTTTTTGGTTTCAGAAATCCTACACAGGAAATATTCTCGAAATTGGACGAAACGAACGCCGAGGGTCTTATTTTTCCACGGAGTTTCCAGAAGACCGAAGAGGATACGAAGTGGGGCCACGAGGCGCCCTAACCATAGTGCGGTGCGGCCAGCATGGGGCCCGCTCCGGCCTATGGTGTGGGCCCCCCGTGCCTCCTCCGACTCTGCCATTCCGCCTACTTAAACTCTTCGTCGCGAAAACCCTATTACTGAGAGCCACGATACGGAAAAAGTTCCAGAGACGCCGCTGCCGCTAATCCCATCTCGGGGGATTCAGGAGATCGCCTCCGGCACCCTGCCGGAGAGGGGAATCATCACAGGAGGGCTCTACATCACCATGCCCGCCTCCGGACTGATGCGTGAGTAGTTCATCCTTGGACTATGGGTCCATAGCAGTAGCTAGATGGTTCTCTTCTCCTCTTGTGCTATCATGTTTAGATCTTGTGAGCTGCCTATCATGATCAAGATCGTCTATTTGTAATGCTACATGTTGTGTTTGTTGGGATCCGATGAATATTGAATACTATGTCAAGTTGATTATCAATCTATCATATATGTGTTGTTTATGTTCTTGCATGCTCTCCGTTGCTAGTAGAGGCTCTGGCCAAGTTGATACTTGTGACTCCAAGAGGGAGTATTTATGCTCGATAGTGGGTTCATGCTTCCATTGAATCTGGGACAGTGACGAGAAAGTTCTAAGGTTGTGGATGTGTTGTTGCCACTAGGGATAAAACATCAATGCTTTGTCTAAGGATATTTGTGTTGATTACATTACGCACCATACTTAATGCAATTGTCTCGTTGTTTGCAACTTAATACTTGGAAGGGGTGCGGATGCTAACCCGAAGGTGGACTTTTTAGGCATAGACGCATGCTTGGATAGCGGTCTATGTACTTTGTCGTAATGCCCTGATTAAATCTCATAGTAGTCATCATGATATGTATGTGCATTGTTATGCCCTCTCTATTTGTCAATTGCCCAACTGTAATTTTTTCACCCAACATGCTATTTCTTATTGGAGAGACACCACTAGTGAACTGTGGACCCCGGTCCATTCTTTTACATCTGAAATACAATCAACTGCAATCTCTGTTCTCTGTTGTTTTCTACAAGCAAACATCATTCTCCACACCATACGTTTAATCCTTTGTTTTCAACAAGCCGGTGAGATTGACAACCTCACCTGTTAAGTTGGGGCAAAGTATTGTGATTGTGTTGTGCAGGTTCCACGTTGGCGCCGGAATCCCTGGTGTTGCGCCGCACTACACTCCTCCACCAACAACCTTCACGTGGCCTTCATCTCCTACTGGTTCGATAACCTTGGTTTCTTACTGAGGGAAAACTTGCTGTTGTACGCATCACACCTTCCTCTTGGGGTTCCCAACAGACGTGTGTTTCACGCGCCATCAGTAACATTGGTCGTTTGACCTAAATGACATGAATCCTCGAACATGATAGTTCATATTGTGAAGGATTTTTTTGTGATGTATGCAATTCTCCAAGTTTATTTTTTTTCCTTGCAACTATGACACATTATATGATAGCACGCGAAGGTTTTCCGTTGTTTGGATCGTTTTTGAATTTTTTATGCTCATTTCAAACTACATTCAAAACAGCGGGCATGAAGATCCTTCGCTAAAGTTGCACTGGATCTCTGATGAAATAGCATGTTGTGAACCCAAAGATTTTTACAAAAAATCTTGAGCATTACATCATGTGCCTGTAGTTCAAATCTGACCGGCCTCCTGCCGATTCGGTAGGGGTTTGTCTTTTTCACGAGGGGTGGACGGAAAGGTTCCAGATACACCGGTTGGGAAATTATCCATCTTAGGTGGTCTAGTATTTTTGAAAAATGTGTTGGTACCAATGTGAAACTTTAATTTGGTGGTTGCTTCACAAAACACCCCTTTTTCGTCACCTCGAAAATGGAAAATGGCTTTTTCGCGCGATTAAAAGGAAAACTTCCTCCTGCTAAACTTGTTGGGTGTATACTAGCAGCACCCGGGCGGGAGTCCTACTTGCGGGAAGAGTTCCTCGGGAGGAGCTTCCGAATATGTCTAACACGGCCAGCCATCTAAGACATATTCAAGAAGCTCCGCCGAAAAGGCTCTTTCCTTCCAGGTCGCTGTCGTCGGATGTATACCAGCTCCCGGGAAGCTCTCTCTGCTCTCACCTCCTTTTGTACCCTGAGCTACTGGTTGTTGGGTGTATACTAGCAGCTTCCAAGTGGGACTCCTTGCCTGCGGGAAGATTTCCTCGGTGGAGCTTCCGAAGATGTCTAAGACGGCCGACCATCTAAGACATCTTCGAGAAGCTCCGCCGGAGAGGCTCTTTCCTTCCTGGTCATCGCCTCTCCTCTCTCTGCTCCTGGCCTGCTCTCTCTGCTCTCCCCGGAGGGGCTATATATAGCGGTGTACCTCCAGATAATCCCCTCCCCCCCAGATAAGGCAAACACTAGATAAGCCTCCCCCAGATTAAGCCCCCATCTTTAGCACCGGTTCCAGCCACGAACCGAGATAAAAGGGGTATATAAGCTAACCCAGCATCTCAGATAAGGCTCACTCAGATCACTTTAACTAAATTTAAACTAAAACAACGACAACGACTTTATTGAAATTTAACAAGATACATTAACTAAATTTAAACTAAAATAACGACTTCTACTAGTTCTTCCGCGCATCTGCTGCTGCCCTCCTGGCTGCCGCCTCCTGCCACAGCAGCAGCTGCAGCTCCTCCTCGTGACGACGTGATACGTCTCCGACGTATCGATAATTTCTTATGTTCCATGCCACATTATTGATGATATCTACATGTTTTATACACATTATATGTCGTATTTATGCATTTTCCGGCACTAACCTATTAACGAGATGCCGAAGAGCCGATTGCTTGTTTTCTCGCTGTTTTTGGTTTCGAAATCCTACAAAGGAAATATTCTCGGAATTGGACGAAATCAACGCCCGGGGTCCTATTTTTGCACGAAGCTTCCGGAAGACCGAGGGGAAAGGAAGTGGGGCCACGAGGGGCCGCCACAACAGGGCGGCGCGGCCAAGCCCTAGGCCGCGCGGCCCCGGCGTGTGGGGCCCTCGTGGGGCCCCCGCGTTGCCCTTCCGCCTACTTAAAGCCTTCGTCGCGAAACCCCCGGTACCGAGAGCCACGATACGGAAAACCTTACTGAGACGCCGCCGCCGCCAATCCCATCTCGGGGGATTCTGGAGATCACCTCCGGCACCCTGCCGGAGAGGGGAATCATCTCCCGGAGGACTCTTCACCGCCATGGTCGCCTCCGGAGTGATGAGTGAGTAGTTCACCCCTGGACTATGGGTCCATAGCAGTAGCTAGATGGTTGTCTTCTCCTTATGTGCTTCATTGTTGGATCTTGTGAGCTGCCTAACATGATCAAGATCATCTATCCGTAATTCTATATGTTGTGTTTGTTGGGATCCGATGGATAGAGAATACTATGTTATGTTGATTATCAATCTATTACCTATGTGTTGTTTATGATCTTGCATGCTCTCCGTTATTAGTAGAGGCTCTGGCCAAGTTTTTACTCTTAACTCCAAGAGGGAGTATTTATGCTCGATAGTGGGTTCATGCCTCCATTAAATCTGGGACGATGACGAGAAAGTTCTAAGGTTGTGGATGTGTCTGTTGCCACTAGGGATAAAACATTGATGCTATGTCCGAGGATGTAGTTATTGATTACATTACGCACCATACTTAATGCAATTATCTCGTTGTTTTGCAACTTAATACCGGAAGGGGTTCGAATGATAACTCGAAGGTGGACTTTTTAGGCATAGATGCATGCTCGGATAGCGGTCTATGTACTTTGTCGTAATGCCCAATTAAATCTCACAATACTCATCTTATCATGTATGTGCATTGTCATGCCTTCTCTATTTGTCAATTGCCCGATCGTAATTTGTTCACCCAACATGCTATTTATCTTATGGGAGAGACACCTCTAGTGAACTGTGGACCCCGGTCCTATTCTTTACATCGAATACAATCTACTGCAATATTTGTTCTTTACTATTTTCTCGCAAACAATCATCATCCACACTATACATCTAATCCTTTGTTACAGCAAGCCGGTGAGATTGACAACCTCACTCGTTTCGTTGGGGCAAAGTACTTTGGTTGTGTTGTGCAGGTTCCACGTTGGCGCCGGAATCCCCGGTGTTGCGCCGCACTACATCCCGCCACCAACAACCTTCAACGTGCTTCTTGGCTCCTCCTGGTTCGATAAACCTTGGTTTCTTTCTGAGGGAAAACTTGCTACTGTGTGCATCATACCTTCCTCTTGGGGTTCCCAACGAACGTGTGTGTTACACGCTATCAAGCTCTTTTTCTGGCGCCGTTGCCGAGGAGATCAAGACACGCTGCAAGGAGAGTCTCCACAATCCAATCTCTTTACTTTGTTTTTGTCTTGCTTTATTTTATTTACTACTTTGTTTGCTGCACTTAAACAAAACACAAAAAAAATTAGTTGCTAGTTTTACTTTATTTACTGTCTTGCTCTCCATATTAAAAACACAAAAAATTAGTTACTTGCATTTAATTTATTTTGTTATCATGTGTAGTCCTGTACTTGTTTTTATTTTCACTAGTTAGGCTTAATGGAAAACAACAAAAAAATTAGAGATCTTTATAGTATTTATCTTGAGTTAGGACATGAGGTGTTTGAAGAGAAAATTAAAAAACCTATGGAACTTTATATGCATGCTAATGGTAATGTTATTTGTATAAATGCTTTGAACACCATTGTTGCTAATGCTATGGAAGAATTTAAGCTTGGGGAAGCTAGTTGTGATATTTTTAATCCCCCAAGCATGGAGGAGAAATTTTACTTTGATGATACTTTACCTCCTATATATGATGTTTGCAATGATGAATATGATATTTTCAGTCCACCTACTATTGAGGAGAAAATTAATTATGATTACAATATACCTTCTACATATGATGATTATGGTGATGAGAATAATAATGATAGCTATCTTATTGAATTTGCTCCCACTACAACTAATAAAATTGATCATGCTTATGTGGAGAGTAATAAGTTTATGCATGTGGCTCATGACAAGAATGTTTTATGTGATACTTATATTGTTGAGTTTGTTCATGATGCTACTGAAAGTTATTATGAGAGAGGGAAATATGGTTATATGCATCTTAATAATATTAAGTTTCCCCTCTTTATGTTGAGAATCTTGAAGTTGCGCTTGTGTTGCCTTCCTATGCTTGTTGCATTGTGCTTACATGACTTGTTTATTTACAAGATTCCTTTTCATAGGAAGTGGGTTAGGCTTAAAAGTGTTTCTTATTTTCTTCTCTTTTGCTTCAACTCTTATTTCTTGCGAGAGTATCATTGAAATTACTGAGCCCATCTTAATGGCTATAAAGAAAGAACTTCTTGGGAGATAACCCATGTGTTTATTTTACTACAGTACTTTGTTTTATATTTGAGTCTTGGAAGTTGTTTACTACTGTAGCAACCTCTCCTTATCTTAGTTTTGTGTTTTGTTGTGCCAAGTAAAGTCTTTGATAGTAAGGTTCATACTAGATTTGGATTACTGCGCAGTTACAGATTTATTTGCTGTCACGAATTTCGACCTTCCTCTCTGTAGGTAGCTTAGAAAAATATGCCAATTTACGTGCGTGATCCTCAGATATGTACGCAACTTTCATTCAATTTGGGCATTTTCATTTGAGCAAGTCTGGTGCCATTTTAAAATTCTTCTTTACGAACTGTTCTGTTTTGACAGATTCTGCCTTTTATTTTGCATTGCCTCTTTTGCTATGTTGGATGAATTTCTTTGATCCATTAATGTCCAGTAGCTTTATGCAATGTCCAGAAGTGTTAAGAATGATTATGTCACCTCTGAACATGTTAATTTTTATTGTGCACTAACCCTCTAATGAGTTGTTTCGAGTTTGGTGTGGAGGAAGTTTTCAAGGATCAAGAGAGGGAAATGATGCAATATGATCAAGGAGAGTGAAAGCTCTAAGCTTGGGGATGCCCCGGTGGTTCACCCCTGCATATTCTAAGAAGACTCAAGCATGTAAGCTTGGGGATTCCCAAGGCATCCCCTTCTTCATCGACAACATCATCAGGTTCCTCCCCTGAAACTATATTTTTATTCAGTCACATCTTATGTGCTTTGCTTGGAGCGTCGGTTTGTTTTTGTTTTTGTTTTGTTTGAATAAAATGGATCCTAGCATTCATTGTGTGGGAGAGAGACATGCTCCGCTGTTGCATATGGACAAATATGGCCTTAGGCTTTACTCATAGTATTCATGGCGAAGGTTGAATCTTCTTCGTTAAATTGTTATATGGTTGGAATCGGGAAATGCTACATGTAGTAATTCTAAAATGTCTTGAATAATTTGATACTTGGCAATTGTTGTGCTCATGTTTAAGCTCTTGGATCATATACTTTGCACCCATTAATGAAGAAACACCTAGAGCTTGCTAAATTTGGTTTGCATATTTGGTCTCTCTAAAGTCTAGATAATTTCTAGTATTGAGTTTTGAACAACAAGGAAGACGGTGTAAAGTCTTATAATGTTTACAATATGTCTTTTATGTAAGTTTTGCTGCACCGGTTCATCCTTGTGTTTGTTTCAAATAACCTTGCTAGCCTAAACCTTGTATCGAGAGGGAATGCTTCTCATGCATCCAAAATCCTTGAGCCAACCACTATGCCATTTGTGTCCACCATACCTACCTACTACATGGTATTTCTCCGCCATTCCAAAGTAAATTGCTTGAGTGCTACCTTTAAATTTCCATCATTCGCCTTGCAATATATAGCTCATGGGACAAAATAGCCTTAAAAACTATTGTGGTATTGAATATGTACTTATGCACTTTATCTCTTATTAAGTTGCTTGTTGTGCGATAACCATGCTTCTGGGGACGCCATCAACTACTCTTTGTTGAATATCATGTGAGTTGCTATGCATGTCCGTCTTGTCTGAAGTAAGGGAGATCTACCACCTTAATGGTTAGAGCATGCATATTGTTAGAGAAGAACATTGGGCTGCTAACTAAAGCCATGAATCATGGTGGAAGTTTCAGTTTTGGACATATATCCTCAATCTCATATGAGAACACTAATTGTTGCCACATGCTTATGCATTAAAGAGGAGTCCATTATCTCGTTGTCCATGTTGTCCCGGTATGGATGTCTAAGTTGAGAATAATCAAAAGCGAGAAATCCAAAATGCGAGCTTTCTCCTTAGACCTTTGTACAGGCGGCATGGAGGTATCCCTTTGTGACACTTGGTTAAAACATGTGTATCGCGATGATCCGGTAGTCCAAGCTAATTAGGACAAGGTGCGGGCACTATTAGTATACTATGCATGAGGCTTGCAACTTGTAAGATATAATTTACATAATACATATGCTTTATTACTACCGTTGACAAAATTGTTTCATGTTTTCAAAATAAAAGCTCTAGCACAAATATAGCAATCGATGCTTTCCTCTTTGAAGGACCTTTCTTTTACTTTTATGTTGAGTCAGTTCATCTATTTCTCTCCACCTCAAGAAGCAAACACTTGTGTGAACTGTGCATTGATTCCTACATACTTGCATATTGCACTTGTTATATTACTCTATGTTGACAATATCCATGAGATATACATGTTATAAGTTGAAAGCAACCGCTAAAACTTAATCTTCCTTTGTGTTGCTTCAATACCTTTACTTTGATTTATTGCTTTATGAGTTAACTCTTATGCAAGACTTATTGATGCTTGTCTTGAAGTACTATTCATGAAAAGTCTTTGCTTTATGATTCATTTGTTTACTCATGTCATTACCATTGTTTTGATCGCTGCATTCATTACATATGCTTACAATAGTATGATCAAGTTTATGATGGCATGTCACTCCGAAATTATCTTTGTTATCGTTTACCCGCTCGGGACGAGCAGAACTAAGCTTGGCGATGCTGATACGTCTCCGACGTATCGATAATTTCTTATGTTCCATGCCACATTATTGATGATATCTACATGTTTTATACACATTATATGTCATATTTATGCATTTTCCGGCACTAACCTATTAACGAGATGCCGAAGAGCCGCTGTCTGTTTTCTCGCTGTTTTTGGTTTCGGAAATCCTACAAAGGAAATATTCTCGGAATTGGACGAAATCAACGCCCGGGGTCCTATTTTTGCACGAAGCTTCCGGAAGACCGAGGGGAAAGGAAGTGGGGCCACGAGGCGCCGCCACAACAGGGCGGCGCGGCCAAGCCCTAGGCCGCGCGGCCACGGCGTGTGGGGCCCTCGTGTGGCCCCCGCGTTGCCCTTCCGCCTACTTAAAGCCTTCGTCGCGAAACCCCCGATACCGAGAGCCACGATACGGAAAACCTTACTAAGACGCCGCCGCCGCCAATCCCATCTCGGGGATTCTAGAGATCACCTCCGGCACCCTGCCGGAGAGGGGAATCATCTCCCGGAGGACTCTTCACCGCCATGGTCGCCTCCGGAGTGATGAGTGAGTAGTTCACCCCTGGACTATGGGTCCATAGCAGTAGCTAGATGGTTGTCTTCTCCTTATGTGCTTCATTGTTGGATCTTGTGAGCTGCCTAACATGATCAAGATCATCTATCCGTAATTCTATATGTTGTGTTTGTCGGGATCCGATGGATAGAGAATACTATGTTATGTTGATTATCAATCTATTACCTATGTGTTGTTTATGATCTTGCATGCTCTCCGTTATTAGTAGAGGCTCTGGCCAAGTTTTTACTCTTAACTCCAAGAGGGAGTATTTATGCTCGATAGTGGGTTCATGCCTCCATTAAATCTGGGACAAGTGATGGAAAGTTCTAAGGTTGTGGATGTGCTGTTGCCACTAGGGATAAAACATTGATGCTATGTCCGAGGATGTAGTTATTGATTACATTACGCACCATACTTAATGCAATTGTCCGTTGTTTTGCAACTTAATACCTGGAAGGGGTTCGGATGATAACTCGAAGGTGGACATTTTAGGCATAGATGCATGCTGGATAGCGGTCTATGTACTTTGTCGTAATGCCCAATTAAATCTCACAATACTCATCGTATCATGTATGTGCATTGTCATGCCCTCTCTATTTGTCAATTGCCTGACTGTAATTTGTTCACCCAACATGCTATTTATCTTATGGGAGAGACACCTCTAGTGAACTGTGGACCCCGGTCCTATTCTTTACATAGAATACAATCTACTGCAATATTTGTTCTTTACTATTTTCTGCAAACAATCATCATCCACACTATACATCTAATCCTTTGTTACAGCAAGCCGGTGAGATTGACAACCTCACTGTTTCGTTGGGGCAAAGTACTTTGGTTGTGTTGTGCAGGTTCCACGTTGGCGCCGGAATCCCTGGTGTTGCGCCGCACTACATCCCGCCACCAACAACCTTCAACGTGCTTCTTGGCTCCTCCTCGTTCGATAAACCTTGGTTTCTTTCTGAGGGAAAACTTGCTACTCGTGTGCATCATACCTTCCTCTTGGGGTTCCCAACGAACGTCCGTGTTACACGCCATCAAGCTCTTTTTCCGGCGCCGTTGCCGGGAGATCAAGACACGCTCGCAAGGGGAGTCTCCACAATCCAATCTCTTTACTTTGTTTTTGTCTTGCTTTATTTTATTTACTACTTTGTTTGCTGCACTTAAACAAAACACAAAAAAATTAGTTGCTAGTTTTACTTTATTTACTGTCTTGCTCTCCATATTAAACACACAAAAAATTAGTTACTTGCATTTAATTTATTTTGTTATCATGTCTAGTCCTGTACTTGTTTTTATTTTCACTAGTTAGGCTTAATGGAAAACAACAAAAAAATTAGAGATCTTTATAGTATTTATCTTGAGTTAGGACATGAGGTGTTTGAAGAGAAAATTAAAAAATCTATGGAACTTTATATGCATGCTAATGGTAATGTTATTTGTATAAATGCTTTGAACACCATTGTTGCTAATGCTATGGAAGAATTTAAGCTTGGGGAAGCTAGTTGTGATATTTTTAATCCCCCAAGCATGGAGGAGAAATTTTACTTTGATGATACTTTACCTCCTATATATGATGTTTGCAATGATGAATATGATATTTTCAGTCCACCTACTATTGAGGAGAAAATTAATTATGATTACAATATACCTTCTACATATGATGATTATGGTGATGAGAATAATAATGATAGCTATCTTATTGAATTTGCTCCCACTACAACTAATAAAATTGATCATGCTTATGTGGAGAGTAATAAGTTTATGCATGTGGCTCATGACAAGAATGTTTTATGTGATACTTATATTGTTGAGTTTGTTCATGATGCTACTGAAAGTTATTATGAGAGAGGGAAACATGGTTATATGCATCTTAATAATATTAAGTTTCCCCTCTTTATGTTGAGAATCTTGAAGTTGCGCTTGTGTTGCCTTCCTATGCTTGTTGCATTGTGCTTACATGACTTGTTTATTTACAAGATTCCTTTTCATAGGAAGTGGGTTAGGCTTAAAAGTGTTTCTTATTTTCTTCTCTTTTGCTTCAACTCTTATTTCTTGCGATAGTATCATTGAAATTACTGAGCCCATCTTAATGGCTATAAAGAAAGAACTTCTTGGGAGATAACCCATGTGTTTATTTTACTACAGTACTTTGTTTTATATTTGAGTCTTGAAAGTTGTTTACTACTGTAGCAACCTCTCCTTATCTTAGTTTTGTGTTTTGTTGTGCCAAGTAAAGTCTTTGATAGTAAGGTTCATACTAGATTTGGATTACTCAGCGCGATTGCTGATTTCTTTGTCTGTCACGAATTTCGACCTGCCTCTCTCGTAGGTAGCTCAGAAAAATATACCAATTTACGTGCGTGATCCTCAGATATGTACGCAACTTTCATTAAATTTGGGCATTTTCATTTGAGCAAGTCTGGTGCCATTTTAAAATTCGTCTTTACGAACTGTTCTGTTTTGACAGATTCTGCCTTTTATTTCGCATTACCTCTTTTGCTATGTTGGATGAATTTTTTTGATCCATTAATGTCCAGTAGCTTTATGCAATGTCCAGAAGTGTTAAGAATGATTATGTCACCTCTCGAACATGTTAATTTTTATTGTGCACTAACCCTCTAATGAGTTGTTTCGAGTTTGGTGTGGAGGAAGTTTTCAAGGATCAAGAGAGGGAAATGATGCAATATGATCAAGGAGAGTGAAAGCTCTAAGCTTGGGGATGCCCCGGTGGTTCACCCCTGCATATTCTAAGAAGACTCAAGCGTCTAAGCTTGGGGATTCCCAAGGCATCCCCTTCTTCATCGACAACATCATCGAGTTCCTCCCCTGAAACTATATTTTTATTCAGTCACATCTTATGTGCTTTGCTTGGAGCGTCGGTTTGTTTTTGTTTTTGTTTTGTTTGAATAAAATGGATCCTAGCATTCATTGTGTGGGAGAGAGACACACTCCGCTGTTGCATATAGACAAATATGGCCTTAGGCTTTACTCATAGTATTCATGGCGAAGGTTGAATCTTCTTCGTTAAATTGTTATATGGTTGGAATCGGGAAATGCTACATGTAGTAATTCTAAAATGTCTTGAATAATTTGATACTTGGCAATTGTTGTGCTCATGTTTAAGCTCTTGCATCATATACTTTGCACCCATTAATGAAGAAACACCTAGAGCTTGCTAAATTTGGTTTGCATATTTGGTCTCTCTAAAGTCTAGATAATTTCTAGTATTGAGTTTTGAACAACAAGGAAGACGGTGTAAAGTCTTATAATGTTTACAATATGTCTTTTATGTAAGTTTTGTTGCACCGGTTCATCCTTGTGTTTGTTTCAAATAACCTTGCTAGCCTAAACCTTGTATCGAGAGGGAATACTTCTCATGCATCCAAAATCCTTGAGCCAACCACTATGCCATTTGTGTCCACCATACCTACCTACTACACGGTATTTCTCCGCCATTCCAAATACCTGAAGGTGGACTTTTTAGGCATAGATGCATGCTGGATAGCGGTCTATGTACTTTGTCGTAATGCCCAATTAAATCTCACAATACTCATCGTATCATGTATGTGCATTGTCATGCCCTCTCTATTTGTCAATTGCCTCGACCGTAATTTGTTCACCCAACATGCTATTTATCTTATGGGAGAGACACCTCTAGTGAACTGTGGACCCCGGTCCTATTCTTTACATCGAATACAATCTATCGCAATATTTGTTCTTTACTATTTTCTCGCAAACAATCATCATCCACACTATACATCTAATCCTTTGTTACAGCAAGCCGGTGAGATTGACAACCTCACCGTTTCGTTGGGGCAAAGTACTTTGGTTGTGTTGTGCATGTTCCACGTTGGCGCCGGAATCCCCGGTGTTGCGCCGCACTACATCCCGCCACCAACAACCTTCAACGTGCTTCTTGGCTCCTCCTGGTTCGATAAACCTTGGTTTCTTTCTGAGGGAAAACTTGCTACTGTGTGCATCATACCTTCCTCTTGGGGTTCCGAACGAACATGTGTGTTACACGCCATCACGACGCTTATGCATCTCCTCACTATCCAGATCCTGCCCATGCCGCAGCTTATGCAGCTCTTGGAGACTCTGCCTCTCAAATGCTTGTATGGTAGCCGCTAGCGCCACCTCCTCCCACTCCTCTATCTCCGCGAGCTGCGGGTCCACCTCATCCACTGCTGCCCTTCTGGTTGCCGCCTCCTGCCGCAGCAGCTGCTGCAGCTCCTTCCAATCCTCTATCTTCGTGAGCTGCGGGTCCACCTCCACCGGCGGCGGGTGTGGCTTTGGGGGCATTGTGAAATGAGGTAGGGTTCGGTGAGTGAAGTGGGAGACAGGGACGTACTATTTATAGAGGGCGTGTAGGCGGGAAATCTCCGCGCAGCGCGTTGTGGTGGGAAAATATCCCGCGTGGCGACGTGGCGGGAACCTATCCCGCGCGGCCGGAACCAATGAAAGAGAAAAAAAGCGAGAAACAATGAAACACAAAAAAGTTCTGAAAATTTGACCTTTAGCACCGGTTGGTGGCTGGAACTGGTGCTAAAGGGTGGGCTGCCCTTTAGCACCGGTTCCAGCCACGAACCGGTGCTAAAGGGTAGACCTTTAGCACCGGTTGGTGGCTGGAACTGGTGCTAAATGGTCTTTAGCACTGGTTCCAGCAACGAACCGGTGCAAAAGGTCCATCCCCTTAAATACGCGCGCCCCTCCTCCTTCTTCCCTAGATCACCAGAAAAACTGCTAAGGACCAAAATCGCGCGAGGACAAACTTGACACCGGCAGGCTCCCAAAATTTCGAGCGCCGCTGCCGTCCGTCCCGCTGCTGCGCCGTCCGCCCGCGCCGCCCGTCTGCCGCCCGGGTCCTCTCCCGCGCGGCCCGGCCCTTCTCCTCTTCTCCACCCGCGGGCCGCCGGCCCGCCGCTCTCCATCGATGGTCGCCGCCGGCCGCACGACGCCGCCGCCCCACGCACGACGCCACCCCCACTAGTCGACGCCGCCGCCACCGCCTCCTCCGCCGGCAAGATGAGGCGCCGGCCCCGACCACACACCTCTTTTTTTTACTTTTAATTTGTTATTTATTTGTTAGTGTGTATATTGTTAGTATAATTTTTAGTATATTGTTAGTATAGTTAGGTTTTTTTATTTAGTTAGAATTTTTTTGTATAAAAGTAGTAGTATTAGTTAGTTAGAAAATTTAGTTAGAAATAATAGTTAGAAAAATTTTGTTAGGTAAAAAGTAGTGAAATTTATATAAAATTAGTGGTATTAGTTATAAAAATTAGTTAGAAATATTAATTACAAATATTAGTTAGAAAAATTAGTTAGAAGTATTTGTTAGATAAAAATTTATATGTTAGAAAAAAGTAGTGAAAATTATAGTTAGAAATTTTTTGTTTGATAAAAAGTAGTGAAATTTATATAAATTTAAGGGTATTAGTTAGAAAAAATAGTTAGAAATATTTGTTAGATAAAAATGTATACGTTAGAAAAAGTAGTGAAAATTAGTAATATTTGTTAGTAATATATATTCATAAGTTATTCAAATTCAATATTATGTTTTTTTAATTATGTTACTACATATATTATTTAGTTTGCATAGCTACGAATCAGCGCCAGCCGCGTCGTGGACCTGGGACCGTTCTGGACCAGATGCTGCTAATGGGGGAGGTCCGGGACTGGCTCCGCGGGGGTGGCACTGGAAGGTGTTATCTTCGGGGGCGCGCACCTTGGTGCGGAATCCGAGTCCCGTCGTTGACCTGGATATTCTCTAGTGGAGGTCACGTGGGCCACCATCGTTTCAGAGGGAGCCGGCCCCGCAGGAGGTGGTAGCTCAGCGCATTAGAGAGGAGGACGAGCATGTTCGCCGTTACCTGTATGCGTTAGACACCATGTATAGAAGCGGATGGTTAGTTATGCAGGGATCTCACATTAGCTATGATCTTGTTATTGTTCCGTGGCTTTGGGTGTTCAGCCGGCGCGGCTCAGGACCCGGTCGGCGCCGTTGAGAGGTTCTAGTGATGTATTAGGGTTAAATAAACCGATCGAGCTATATGTGTAACTCCAATCTTTGATTATGTATTGAGCATTATCCTTAATTAGTACTTATATATATCTGTAACTCTAATATTTGATCATGTTTTGAGCATTATCCTTAATTACTGCTTTGTTTTGTTTATAGCATTAGAATAACTTGTAAGTCTTTGCGGAAACTATGGAACGGGACCTAGAAAAGGAATACATCATCGATGACATTATCCGTGATGATGACGATATCACCTCTCTTTATCTGAACCAATCCGGCGAGGGAGACGAGCAAAACCGTGGAGATGGCTCCGGTGAGGGAGATGAGCAAGACCACTATGGAGATGGCTCCAGTGAGGGAGAAGGCGACGAATCCGATGAGGGAGAAGCTGATGGCGCCGAGGTATATTTATATTAATTAACTAAGCCTCCAGATTTGTGCATATACATATATAACGTTGTTTCTTCTTTTAGACCTCCCGATCAACAAAATCTACTGGAAGTAAATGAGGCGCAGCCAGAAACATGCAAGACCATGAAAGGTGCACCATCACGGAAATCGCTGAAGATGGCGAACCGATTGCTCCCAAGGCTCACGCAAAAAAATTGTAAGTCAATGCGGAGTTATTGTTAGGGACACCATCCCGATCACCACTCAAGAATGGAAGAAACCTGCAAATAATGCGGAAGGAGTTACTTATGTCGACACGAGATCCAAAATTCTGATGTTTAGGAAGCTTCTGGTAAATTTCATCTTACCGGAGCCAACTGACTCTGAACGTGAGAATGATAGGCTAGACCATGAGGATCCCGAGCTGAATATCTTACATCTAAGAGTCAAGAAGTGGGCTCTTAAGAAGATGGCAACACAGTTCAATGGCTACAAGAAGAAATTGGACAACTTATTTGTCAAGGAAAAAAGACTCCGAATTTCAATGGCCCCTATGAGAAGATAGAAGACCACTGGGAGGAATTTGTGAAGTACAAGACATCAGAGAGGGAAAAGAAAAGGTCAGCCACCAATAAGAAAAATGCTGCTAATAAGATATACTTCCATACCATGGGGCAAGGAGGCTACAAGGCTAGTAGGCCTAAGTGGAAGAAATGGGAGAATGAACTAATTGGTAATGGGATCCAGCCAGAGGTAGTGAAATGGAACCAGCGGTCAAGGGATTGGTTTTACGCGCATGGGGGGCACGTTGAACTCACAAGGTAAATGTATATATACACCAAGACATAAGGGAAACCCACTTCCCATCGAAGCCTTTAGAAATGTTGCAAAGGAAGTTGAAGAGGGGAAGTTCCATCCCGAAAGAGAGAAGGACGAGCTCGCACGTGCGCTTGGGAATCCTGAACACCCAGGACGAACACGAACCATACCAAGTTCCAACCCGTGGTGTATTGGGTTTCCTGCAGAAACGAAGACATATCCCGATAGAAGCCGTCAGAGGAAAATGACGTGGTTCAAGAACGCGTTTCTAAGCTAGAGGAGCAAGTGAGGCAGATAATGTCAACCTCCCAAATGGTCACCCAACCTTAAGCTAATCCGCAGATAGAAGAAGCTGCATTCGATGCTAGCGGCCAGGGATCTCAACGGAAAAGCACCGTGGCTTCCATGTAGCTGTCGGGTGATGATGCAGATGTGGATCCGCAGATGGCTCCTCGCTACCTTGTGGATCATATCACAAAGTTGACACCTTGTGAGCTACATATCAAAGTGATGGGCTACTTATCGCTCAAGGCGGCGATCGGCTATGTCTTACCGCCAGTACCTGATCAAAGATGCCACTGGGGATCGGTTCCACATGGCTACGCTGTTGCTGGGGTGGATCAAGTTATGGATGGGTATGGGCCGCTGAAGCTTGACCATCCTGCCAGTGGAGGGGATTTGCTAGAGCTGGGAGAAGCCAAGAAATCTACAGTTCTATGGCGAAAGGAATTCATTGTGATTCTGGGTTGGACAGCGCCAACAAGGTCTCCACCGAGCCAGCATTCTCCACCGATTCAGCCGTCTCCAATGCGTCAGCTGTCTCCTTCGCGCCAGCCTACTCCGCCGCCGCGTGAGCCTTCTCCGCCGCCGCAGCCCATCACTAAGTCTAAGAGCAAAAAGTGGAGCGCTCCGGCAATGAGTCGTAAACGATCACCAAAACGCCGACAAGAGCCCCTCCCAAGAGTACCTAAGGTTCCTCCCAAGAGACCTTACGACTATACAGAAGAGGAAAGTGACAAGATCGCAAAGGACAAGTACATGAAATCCATGTTTGGCAAGAAAAAGCCCCAGCCTGAGCCCGAGCCGCCTATATCTAGGGAAAAAAAGTTGAAAATGCTGAAATACCTTCATCAACCTGAGCCAAGTCTTTCATCAAACTATGATTGCTCTATTCGCAAGTCAAATGTGGTAGCAAAAGAGAGGTGGGAAAAAATTAAGGTAGAAGGGAAACCAATTCCCCATCTTGGAAACCAGAAAAACTCGTGCCCCCCGCTCCAAGAGTATCCCGATGTCCTACAGTGCCTTGATCCGACGCTGGTAGCACTATACAAAGAGGAGGAAGATGCGGCCGATATGAGTATTCCTAAGTACTTAAGCCACATCGAATTCGTGCACACAGATGATGTCCAAATAGCATACCAGTACCAGTACGGGCAACCTCTTGTCAGATCTGAGGAGTTGTCTTATCTATCAACACAACTGCGAAGAATGCATAAGTGGTACTTGGATGCATGTGAGTACGGTCAGAACTAGATCATGATGGCAATCAAATATGAGCACTACGGGCGAAATGACGTGATAAACATTGAATTTTCTGTATTATTTCAGTTATTCAATCAAGACATCCTCGACAAATCTATCATGAGTGTCTATTATCTATAAGTATTATTTATGTAATTAAGTCTCTACCGCGGCTCGTCCATTGCATGCATATAACTATACTCACTATATTATGCAGAATGAAGATCCGCGAATGCCGACTTGGGCAAATCTATGACATTAGGTTCGTTGACCCTTATACCGTGAATGAGTATGTTGTCAACCGCTTTCCCAACGACACGGAGGATAACTTGGTATATGCCTTAAGGAAATACTCATACAAAAGGAAAATACTATTTTCTTACAACTTCGTGTGAGTGTTACTGTCTTCACACACTAAATATTTTTCGCTTTCTTCATGTGTTAAGTGTAATTGATGAGTTATGCATATGTCCGCAGGTTTCACTATATCCTGCTAGTCATTGAACCTGACGCCGGAGTAGTAGAAGTCATGGACTCGAAAAGTAAACCCCTTGCGGCGTGGGGGGACATGGCTGATATGCTCCAGAGGGCTTGAAAATGGTTCACCAACAAGGCTCCGGGTTTTTAGAAAAAAGAGCTTGAAATTAGACCTGTACCGGTAAGTACTACTAGCTAGGCCGCGCATCTCTTTGATTCTCGTTTCAGTACCATTATTACCATCCTCGATTATTTTTTTTGATTGAACTTTGTTCACGTAAAGTGCTCGAGGCAAGAGGACGACAATAATTTATGCGGGTTCTACGTTTACGAGTTCATTCACCAGACATCCCACCAGGGGCCAAAATTTTAGATCAATTTGAAGTATGTAAACAACATTCATAACTTTATTTTATCACCTTGTGCTTCATTCACATACATATATATACTGACCACTTTCTTGAAATTATTAGATCCAACAGTTGCGGAACGGTCTTCTAGCAACCGAACGTGTACGTGCAATTTAAGAAGAACTGGCGGGATTCTTACTTGGGCAAGTCATAGCTCCAGACGGAGCATACTATCACACCCCCCCCCCCCCCCCCAATTTTGGATAGAAATTATTTTGGAAGTTGATGTAGACATATATGCACGAACGTGTGTGACTTCAATCAATATATTCATAACGTTTTTATGTAATATAATGGTTTCCTATATATATATGTGTGCATTATAACGTGTTTCAAATGGAGGCAGTGGCAACGTTCTGGTGAAATTCTATGCCACGGCAGAGAGTCTACCGCGGCATCATTTTAGTGTAATTCTCTGCCACGGCACAGTCTGCCGCAGCAGCGTTTTAGTGCAATTCCCTGCCGCGGCAGGGAAGGGCCCCAAAACGCTGCCGCGGCCGGTGCTAAAGGTCCTCCGCCCGGGCGCTCTTCTGCGGGCCACGTGGTGGCCTTTAGCACCGGTTCGCAACTGAACCGGTGCTAAATGGGGGGTCTTTGTTGGAGATATGCCCAAGAGGCAATAATAAAAGTGGTTATTATATATATATATATATATCTTTATGTTTATGATAAATGTTTATATACCATGCTATAATTGTATTAACCGAAACATTAGTACATGTGTGATATGTAGACAACAAGAAGTCCCTAGTATGCCTCTTAAACTAGCTTGTTGATTAATGGATGATTAGTTTCATAATCATGAACATTGGATGTTATTAATAACAAGGTTATATCATTATATGAATGATGTAATGGACACACCCAATTAAGCGTAGCATAAGATCTCGTCATTAAGTTATTTGCTATAAGCTTTCGATACATAGTTACCTAGTCCTTATGACCATGAGATCATGTAAATCACTTATACCGGAAAGGTACTTTGATTACACCAAACGCCACCGCGTAAATGGGTGGTTATAAAGGTGGGATTAAGTATCCGGAAAGTATGAGTTGAGGCATATGGATCAACAGTAGGATTTGTCCATCCCGATGACGGATAGATATACTCTGGGCCCTCTCGGTGGAATGTTGTCTAAATGTCTTGCAAGCATATGAATAAGTTCATAAGAGACCACATACCACGGTACGAATAAAGAGTACTTGTCAGGAGACGAGGTTGAACAAGGTATAGAGTGATACCGAAGATCAAACCTCGGACAAGTAAAATATCGCGTGACAAAGGGAATTGGTATTGTATGTGAATGGTTCATTCGATCACTAAAGTCATCATTGAATATGTGGGAGCCATTATGGATCTCCAGATCCCGCTATTGGTTATTGGTCGGAGTGAGTACTCAACCATGTCCGCATAGTTCGCGAACTATAGGGTGACACACTTAAAGTTGGATGTTGAAATGGTAGAACTTGAATATGGAATGGAGTTCGAATATTTGTTCGGAGTCCCGGATGAGATCCCGGACATCACGAGGAGTTCCGGAATGGTCCGGAGAATAAGATTCATATATAGGATGTCATTTTATGTGAATTAAAATGATGCGGAAGGTTCTATGGAAGGTTCTAGAAGGTTCTAGAAAAGTCCGGAAGAAACCACCAAGGAAGGTGGAGTCCCCCTCCATGACCGGCCAACCCTAGTGGGGGAGGAGTCCCAAGTGGACTCCCCCTATGGGGGCCGGCCACCCCCCCCACATGGAAGGGGGGAATCCCACCCAAGTGGGATTCCCACCTTGGGTAGGTTTCCCTATCACATGGAAGGTTTTGGGTTCGGGTCTTATTCGGAGACTTTTAGTCCCACACTTGGGGCTTCCACCTATATAATGAGGGGCCAAGGGGAGGGGGCCGGCCACCCCATGACCACAACCTGGCCGCCCCCCTTGAGTGGCCGGCCACCCCCCCCAAACCCTAGCCGCCCCCCCTCCTCCATAGCTCCCGCGTGCTTTAGCGAAGCTCCGCCGGAGTTCTCCACCGCCACCGACACCACGCCGTCGTGCTGTCGGATTCAAGAGGAGCTACTACTTCCGCTGCCCGCTGGAACGGGAGGTGGACGTCGTCTTCATCAACAACCGAACGTGTGACCGAGTACGGAGGTGCTGCCCGTTCGTGGCGCCGTGATCAAGATCTTCTACGCGCTTTTGCAAGCGGCAAGTGATCGTCTACCGCAGCAACAAGAGCCTCATCTTGTAGGCTTTGGAATCTCTTCAAGGGTGAGACTCGATAATCCCCTCGTTGCTACCGTCTTCTAGATTGCATCTTGGCTTGGATTTCGTGTTCGCGGTAGGAAATTTTTTGTTTTCTATGCTACGTTATCCTACAGTGGTATCAGAGCCGTGTCTATGCATAGATGGTTGCACGAGTAGAACACAATGGTTTGTGGGCGTTGATGCTTTTGTTATCTTTAGTTTGAGTACTTTGCATCTTTGTGGCATAGTGAGATGAAGCGGCTCGGGCTAACTTTACATGACCGCGTTCATGAGATTTGCTCCACGCTCGACATGCAACTTGTATTGCATAAGTGGCTTTGCGGGTGTCTGTCTCTCCTACTATAGTGAAGATTCAATTTACTCTTCTATTGACAACACTAGTATCACCGTTGTGGTTCATGTTCGTAGGTAGATTGGATCTTACTTGAAAACCCTAAACCACATAAAATATGCAAACCAAATTAGAGAACGTCTAACTTGTTTTTGCAGGGTTTGGTGATGTGATATGGCCATAATGTGATGATGACTATGTATGAGATGATCATTATTGTATTGTGACAACCGGCAGGAGCCTTATGGTTGTCTTTAAATTTCATGTTGAGTAGTATTTCAAAGTAGTTGTAATAGTTGCTACATGGAGGACAATCATGAAGACGGCGCCATTGACCTTGGTGCTTCGCCGACGATGATGGAGATCATGCCCGTTGATGATGGAGATCATGTCCGTGCTTTGGAGATGAAGATCAAAGGCGCAAAGACAAAAGGGCCATATCATATCACATATGAACTGCATGTGATGTTAATCCTTTTATGCATCTTATTTTGCTTAGATCGCGACGGTAGCATTATAAGATGATCCCTCTCACTAAAATCTCAAGATAATAAAGTGTTCATCCTTAGTAGCACCGTTGCCAAGACTTGTCGTTTCGAAGCATCTCGTGATGATCGGGTGTGATAGAATCAACAAGTGCATACAACGGGTGCAAGCCAGTTTTGCACATGCGGATACTAAGGTGGCCTTGACGAGCCTAGCATGTACAGACATGGTCTCGAAACACGTGATACCGAAAGGTAGAGCATGAATCATATGATTGATATGATGAACACTTTGAGTGTTCGCCATTGAAGTTACATCTTGTCTCGTGATGATCGGACTTGGTGTGGTGAATTTGGTTCGTGTGATCCCTAAGACAATGCGAGGGATATTGTTTTGAGTGGGAGTTCACCTAGTTTTTAATTATATTGAATTAAAATTTGAACTCAATTTGTCATAAACATTAGTCTAAACTATTGCAAATATGTTGTAGATATGGCGTCCCCAATCAATTTTAACCAGTTCCTAGAGAAAGAAAAGCTTAAGAGCAACGGTAGCAACTTCACCGACTGGTTCCGTCATGTGAGGATCTTCCTCAATGGCGGAAATCTGCAATATGTGCTTGATGCACCGCTAGGTGACCCTCCTGCAGAAACTGAAACCGATGAAGTAAAAACTGTTTACGAGACTCGAAAAACTTGGTACTCTCAAGTTCAGTGTGCCATCTTATGCAGTCTGGAAGCCGATCTTCAAAAACGTTTTGAGCACCACGATCCACATGAGTTAATCAATGAGTTGAAGACTATATTTGAGACTCATGCGGCCGCGGAATGCTATGAAGCATCGAAACACTTCTTCAGCTGCATGATGGAAGAAGGCAGCTCCATTAGTGAGCACATGCTCGCCATGACCGGGCATGCGAAGAAACTCGTTGACTTGGGAATAGTGATTCCTAATAGACTCGGGATTAATCGTGTCCTTCAATCACCGCCACCTAGTTACAAGAACTTTGTGATGAACTACAATATGCGTAACATGAACAAAGAGTTACCCGAACTCTTCTCCATGCTGAAATCTGCTGAGATTGAGATCAAGAAAGAGCACCAAGTGTTGATGGTCAACAAGACCACCAGTTCAAGAAACAGGGCAAGTCTAAGGGAAAATTCAAGAAGGGTGGCAAGAAAGCTGCCACACCTCCCGTGAAACCTAAGACCGGCCCTAAGCCCGATGCTGAGTGCTATTACTGCAAGGAGAAGGGACACTGGAAGTGTAATTGCTCCAAGTATTTGGCGGATCTGAAGAGCGGCCTTGTCAAGAAGACGAAAGAAGGTATATCTGATATACATGTTATAGATGTTTATCTTACTGGTTCTTGTACTAGTACCTGGGTATTTGATACTGGTTCGGTTGCTCATATTTGTAATTCGAAACAGGGACTAAAAAATAAACGAAGACTACTAAAAGATGAAGTGACCATGCGCGTTGGAAATGGATCCAAAGTCGATGTGATCGCTGTCGGCACACTTCCTCTACATCTACCTTCGGGATTAGTTTTAAGCCTCAATAATTGTTATTTTGTACCCGCGTTGAGCATGAATATTATATCTGGATCTTGTTTAATGCAAGATGGTTATTCATTCAAGTCTGAGAATAATAGTTGTTCTATTTTTATGAATAATATCTTTTATGGTCGAGCACCTGAAAAGAATGACTTATTTCTGTTAGATCTCGATTGTAGTGATACACATATACATAACATTGATGCTAAGCGAATTAAATTGAATGATAATTCTACTTATATGTGGCACTGTCGTCTGATACGTCTCCGACGTATCGATAATTTCTTATGTTCCATGCCACATTATTGATGATATCTACATGTTTTATGCACACTTTATGTCATATTCGTGCATTTTCTGGAACTAACCTATTAACGAGATGCCGAAGAGCCAGTTGCTGTTTTCTGCTGTTTTTGGTTTCAGAAATCCTAGTAAAGAAATATTCTCGGAATTGGACGAAATCAACGCCCAGGGTCCTATTTTGCCATGAAGCTTCCAGAAGACCGAAGGAGAGTCGAAGTGGGGCCACGAGGTGGCCAGACACCGTGGCGGCGCGGCCCGTGCCCCGGCCGCGCCGACCTATGGTGTGGGCCCCTCGTGCCGCCTCTTTACCTCGCCCTTCCGCCTACAAATAGCCTTCGTCGCGAAACCCCCAGCACCGAGAGCCACGATACGGAAAACCTCACCGAGACGCCGCCGCCGCCAATCCCATCTCGGGGATTCTGGAGATCTCCTCCGGCACCCCGCCGGAGAGGGGATTCATCTCCCGGAGGACTCTTCACCGCCATGGTCGCCTCCGGAGTGATGAGTGAGTAGTTCACCCCTGGACTATGGGTCCATAGCAGTAGCTAGATGGTTGTCTTCTCCTCATTGTGCTTCATTGTTGGATCTTGTGAGCTGCCTAACATGATCAAGATCATCTATCTGTAATTCTATATGTTGTGTTTGTCGGGATCCGATGGATAGAGAATACTATGTTATGTTAATTACCAAGTTATTACCTATGTGTTGTTTATGATCTTGCATGCTCTCCGTTATTAGTAGAGGCTCGGCCAAGTTTTTACTCTTAACTCCAAGAGGGAGTATTTATGCTCGATAGTGGGTTCATGCCTCCATTAAATCTGGGACGATGACAGTAAAGTTCTAAGGTCTGTGGATGTGCTGTTGCCACTAGGGATAAAACATTGATGCTATGTCTAAGTATGTAGTTATTGATTACATTACGCACCATACTTAATGCAATTGTCTCGTTGTTTTGCAACTTAATACCGGAAGGGGTTCGGATGATAACCCGAAGGTGGACTTTTTAGGCATAGATGCATGCTGGATAGCGGTCTATGTACTTTGTCGTAATGCCCAATTAAATCTCACTATATTTATCATGTCATGTATGTGCATTGTTATGCCCTCTCTATTTGTCAATTGCCCCACTCGTAATTTGTTCACCCAACATGCTTTTATCTTATGGGAGAGACACCTCTAGTGAACTGTGGACCCCGGTCCATTCTTTTATACCTGAAATACAAATCTGCTCGCAATACTTGTTCTTTACTCGTTTTCTCGCAAACAATCATCTTCCACACAATACGGTTAATCCTTTGTTACAGCAAGCCGGTGAGATTGACAACCTCACTGTTTCGTTGGGGCAAAGTACTTTGGTTGTGTTGTGCAGGTTCCACGTTGGCGCCGGAATCCCTGGTGTTGCACCGCATTACATTTCGCCACCATCAACCTTCAACGTGCTTCTTGACTCCTACTGGTTCGATTAAACCTTGGTTTCTTACTGAGGGAAAACTTACTCGCCGTGCGCATCACACCTTCCTCTTGGGGTTCCCAACGAACGTGTCAATTATACGCGCATCAAGACTGTTTTCTGGCGCCGTTGCCGGGGAGATCAAGACACGCTGCAAGGGGAGTCTCCACTTCCCAATCTCTTTACTTTATTTTTGTCTTGCTTTATTTTATTTACTTACTTGTTTGCTGCACTTATATCAAAACACAAAAAAATTAGTTGCTAGCTTTACTTTATTTACTGTCTTGCTTTCTATATCAAAAACACAAAAAATTAGTTACTTGCATTTACTTTACTTGATTCATCATGTTTCCTTTTAATTTTACCACAAAAGACATACCGGTAGGACGTGGGTCTATAGTTGGGAGAAATAATATAGAAGAATTTTTCAATCATGTTAGTACCGTTGAAGATTTTAAAGATAGACACTTGGTAGAACTTGCTCCTACTTATGAAATAGCTGCTGCTGCTTTAGTTCGCATGTTGGAAACTAAATTTGTTAATCACAATCCTATAATCCAACACATGTTTCTTACACTCGGTGATATGGAAGAAGGGGAAAAGAAAGATTTTGTTTTAGAAACCCTTCTTAGAGAATTTGGTGGTATAGCTAGAGAGGCTAGAAAGGTCTTTATTAAATATAAGATGCTTGGTTCTTATACCAATTTTGTTAGTATTCTTGAAAAGATGGACATGGAGAGAGTAAGGTACACTAATAACATTAATGATGGTGGGGATATCAAAGCACCAATACCATGTAAGCTCCTAGCAATGAATGAAGCGTTAGAAAATAACTATGCTTGGCTTGTTCCTGAAAATTTGTTTGATGAGAGTAGCAAGCCCAAGACTAATGAAAAGGGAGCCGCTGAAACTTATGTATCTAATATATTATGCATGGTTGAGAAAACTCCAAACCCCGCTGAAGATGCTTCATCTCTTGATAATACTTGATACACACTTTCTGCGCCTAGCTGAAAGGCGTTAAAGAAAAGCGCTTATGGGAGACAACCCATGTTTTTAGTACAGTATTTTTGTTTTATATTTGAGTCTTGGAAGTTGTTTACTACTGTAGCAACCTCTCCTTATCTTAGTTTTGTGTTTTGTTGTGCCAAGTAAAGTCTTTGATAGTAAAGTTCATACTAGATTTGGATTACTGCGCAGTTTTAGATTTCTTTGCTGTCACGAATTTCGACCTGCCTCCCTATAGGTAGCTCAGAAAATTAAGCCAATTTACGTGCGTGATCCTCAGATATGTACGCAACTTTCATTCAATTTGGGCATTTTCATTTGAGCAAGTCTGGTGCCTCAATAAAATCCATCTTTACGGACTGTTCTGTTTTGACAGATTCTGCCTTTTATTTCACATTGCCTCTTTTGCTATGTTGGATGAATTTCTTTGATCCATTAATGTCCAAGTAGCTTTATGCAATGTCCAGAAGTGTTAAGAATGATTGTGTCACCTCTGAACATGTTAATTTTTATTATGCACTAACCCTCTAATGAGTTGTTTCGAGTTTGGTGTGGAGGAAGTTTTCAAGGATCAAGAGAGGGAAATGGTGCAATATGATCAAGGAGAGTGAAAGCTCTAAGCTTGGGGATGCCCCGGTGGTTCACCCCTGCAAATTCTAAGAAGACTCAAGCGTCTAAGCTTGGGGATGCCAAGGCATCCCCTTCTTCATCGACAACATTATCAGGTTCCTCCCCTGAATCTATATTTTTATTCCGTCACATCTTATGTGCTTTGCTTGGAGCGTCGGTTTGTTTTTGTTTTTGTTTTTGTTTGAATAAATGGATCCTAGCATTCATTGTGTGGGAGAGAGACACGCTCCGCTGTTGCATATGGACAAATATGTCCTTAGGCTTTACTCATAGTATTCATGGCGAAGATTGAATCTTCTTCATTAAATTGTTATATGGTTGGAATCGGGAAATGCTACATGTAGTAATTCTAAAATGTCTTGAATAATTTGATACTTGGCAATTGTTGTGCTCATGTTTAAGCTCTTGCATCATATACTTTGCACCCATTAATGAAGAAACACTTAGAGCTTGCTAATTTGGTTTGCATATTTGGTCTCTCTAAAGTCTAGATAATATCTAGTATTGAGTTTTGAACAACAAGGAAGACGGTGTAGAGTCTTATAATGTTTACAATATGTCTTTTATGTGAGTTTTGCTGCACCGGTTCATCCTTGTGTTTGTTTCAAATAACCTTGCTAGCCTAAACCTTGTATCGAGAGGGAATACTTATCATGCATCCAAAATCCTTGAGCCAACAACTATGCCATTTGTGTCCACCATATCTACCTACTACATGGTATTTCTCCGCCATTCCAAAGTAAATTGCTTGAGTGCTACCTTTGAAATTTCCATCATTCACCTTTGCAATATATAGCTCATGGGGCAAATAGCTTAAAAACTATTGTGGTATTGAATATGTACTTATGCACTTTATCTCTTATTAAGTTGCTTGTTGTGCGATAACCATGTTTCTGGGACGCCATCAACTACTCTTTGTTGAATATCATGTGAGTTGCTATGCATGTCCGTCTTGTCCGAAGTAAGAGAGATCTACCACCTTAATGGTTGGAGCATACATATTGTTAGAGAAGAACATTGGGCCGCTAACTAAAGCCATGAATCATGGTGGAAGTTCCAGCTTTGGACATATATCCTCAATCTCATATGAGAACACTAATTGTTGCCACATGCTTATGCATTAAAGAGGAGTCCATTATCTGTTGTCCATGTTGTCCCGGTATGGATGTCTAAGTTGAGAATAATCAAAAGCGAGAAATCCAAAATGCGAGCTTTCTCCTTAGACCTTTGTACAAGCGGCATGGAGGTACCCCATTGTGATACTTGGTTAAAACATGTGTATTGTGATGATCCGGTAGTCCAAGCTAATTAGGACAAGGTGCGGGCACTATTAGTATACTATGCATGAGGCTTGCAACTTGTAAGATATAATTTACATAACTCATATGCTTTATACTACCGTTGACAAAATTGTTTCATGTTTTCAAAATAAAAGCTCTAGCACAAATATAGCAATCGATGCTTTCCTCGTTGAAGGACCTTTCTTTTACTTTTAATGTTGAGTCAGTTCACCTATTTCTCTCCACCTCAAGAAGCAAACACTTGTGTGAACTGTGCATTGATTCCTACATACTTGCATATTGCACTTGTTATATTACTCTATGTTGACAATTATCCATGAGATATACATGTTATAAGTTGAAAGCAACCGCTGAAACTTAATCTTCCTTTGTGTTGCTTCAATACCTTTACTTTGATTTATTGCTTTATGAGTTAACTCTTATGCAAGACTTATTGATGCTTGTCTTGAAGTACTATTCATGAAAAGTCTTTGCTTTATGATTCAGTTGTTTACTCATGTCATTACCATTGTTTTGATCGCTGCATTCATTACATATGTTTACAATAGTATGATCAAGGTTATGATGGCATGTCACTCCAGAAATTATCTTTGTTATCGTTTACTCGCTCGGGACGAGCGGAACTAAGCTTGGGGATGCTGATACGTCTCCGACGTATCGATAATTTCTTATGTTCCATGCCACATTATTGATGATATCTACATGTTTTATGCACACTTTATGTCATATTCATGCATTTTCTGGAACTAACCTATTAACGAGATGCCGAAGAGCCAGTTGCTGTTTTCTGCTGTTTTTGGTTTCAGAAATCCTAGTAAAGAAATATTCTCCGAATTGGACGAAATCAACGCCCAGGGTCCTATTTTGCCACGAAGCTTCCAGAAGACCGAAGGAGAGTCGAAGTGGGGCCACGAGGTGGCCAGACACCAGGCGGCGCGGCCCGTGCCCCGGCCGCGCCGACCTATGGTGTGGGCCCCTCGTGCCGCCTCTTTACCTGCCCTTCCGCCTACAAATAGCCTTCGTCGCGAAACCCCCAGTACCGAGAGCCACGATACGGAAAACCTTACTGAGACGCCGTCACCGCCAATCCCATCTAGGGGGATTCTGGAGATCTCCTCCGGCACCCTGCCGGAGAGGGGATTCATCTCCCGGAGGACTCTTCACCGCCATGGTCGCCTCCGGAGTGATGAGTGAGTAGTTCACCCCTGGACTATGGGTCCATAGCAGTAGCTAGATGGTTGTCTTCTCCTCATTGTGCTTCATTGTTGGATCTTGTGAGCTGCCTAACATGATCAAGATCATCTATCCGTAATTCTATATGTTGTGTTTGTCGGGATCCGATGGATAGAGAATACTATGTTATGTTAATTATCAAGTTATTACCTATGTGTTGTTTATGATCTTGCATGCTCTCCGTTATTAGTAGAGGCTCCGGCCAAGTTTTTACTCTTAACTCCAAGAGGGAGTATTTATGCTCGATAGTGGGTTCATGCCTCCATTAAATCCGGGACGATGACGGAAAGTTCTAAGGTTGTGGATGTGCTCGTTGCCACTAGGGATAAAACATTGATGCTATGTCTAAGGATGTAGTTATTGATTACATTACGCACCATACTTAATGCAATTGTCTATTGTTTTGCAACTTAATACTCGGAAGGGGTTCGGATGATAACCTGAAGGTGGACTTTTTAGGCATAGATGCATGCTCGGATAGCGGTCTATGTACTTTGTCGTAATGCCCAATTAAATCTCACTATATTTATCATGTCATGTATGTGCATTGTTATGCCCTCTCTATTTGTCAATTGCCCCACTCGTAATTTGTTCACCCAACATGCTTTTATCTTATGGGAGAGACACCTCTAGTGAACTGTGGACCCCGGTCCATTCTTTTATACTGAAATACAAATCTGCTGCAATACTTGTTCTTTATCGTTTTCTCGCAAACAATCATCTTCCACACAATACGGTTAATCCTTTGTTACAGCAAGCCGGTGAGATTGACAACCTCACTCGTTTCGTTGGGGCAAAGTACTTTGGTTGTGTTGTGCAGGTTCCACGTTGGCGCCGGAATCCCCGGTGTTGCGCCGCATTACATTCCGCCACCATCAACCTTCAACGTGCTTCTTGACTCCTACTGGTTCGATTAAACCTTGGTTTCTTACTGAGGGAAAACTTACTGCTGTGCGCATCACACCTTCCTCTTGGGGTTCCCAACGAACGTGTCAATTATACGTGCATCATCGTCTTGGTCATATTGGGGTGAAACGCGTGAAGAAACTCCATACCGATTATTACTTGAATCACTTGACTTTGAGTCACTTGATAGATGCGAAGCATGTCTAATGGGAAAAATGACTAAGACTCCATTCTCTGGTATTATGGAGCGAGCTACTGACTTATTGGAAATCATACATACCGATGTGTGCGGACCAATGAGTATAGCATCGCGCGGTGGTTATCGTTATGTTCTAACCTTCACAGATGATCTGAGTAGATATGGGTATATCTATTTCATGAAACATAAATCCGAAACTTTTGAGAAGTTTAAGGAATTCCAAAGTGAAGTAGAAAATCAACGTAACAAGAAGATTAAATTTCTACGATCCGATCGTGGAGGTGAATATCTGAGTTATGAGTTTGGCATGCATTTAAAGAAATGCGGAATACTTTCACAATTGACACCGCCGGGAACACCACAACGAAACGGTGTGTCCGAACGTCGTAATCGAACTCTCTTAGATATGGTTCGTTCTATGATGTCTCTTACTGATTTGCCGTTATCATTTTGGAGTTATGCATTAGAGACAGCCGCATTCACTTTAAATAGAGCACCATCAAAATCCGTTGAAACGACACCGTATGAATTATGGTTTAATAAGAAACCTAAGCTGTCGTTCCTGAAAGTTTGGGGTTGCGAAGCCTATGTAAAAAAGTTACAACCGGACAAGCTAGAACCCAAAGCGGAGAAATGCGCTTTCATAGGATACCCTAAGGAAACTATAGGGTACACTTTCTATCACAGATCCGAAGCCAAGATCTTTGTTGCTAAGAACGTGTTGCCTGCCAAAACTCACCGGCGAGCAGTGGTTAAGCAACACGAAGAGCCGGGAGACTCCCACGACCGCTTAGTGGGCCCTGGCGCCTCGCGTCGTCCCGCAAAGTCCTAGCACACGTCCTTGCGGTTGCAAGGGCGTGCCACCTGACCTATACCTGATCAGGAAGGTGTTGGATTGCTTCGACTAGTCTCCTGCATGGTAGACACGTAAACAATAAATACGAGCCCGATCGGCTCTCAGGTTGCCCTGTGGATCGGCTCAAAGAGCCGATCGCCCCATGGTTCACGTTGGATTTATGATGACATGGGGCTCCTGCTTGATCAAAACAAAGCTAAACCAATCTACGACAGTTTAGGGTTTTCACCACATAATCGGAACATCCTACGCGTAGTTGGGCCTAGCAGATACGAAAGATGATGGAAACTATCCCTAAAAGAGGCCTAAAAACCAACGTTAAGTCAATTCCTGGAACATCCCTTATAGGAACGGAAAAACAACACCTCACGCACTACCGGATCATCCAACCCCAGCATAAGGCCTAATCATGCAGATATTAAACTAATCCCTGAAACAAGGAGCAACTATAACAGATTGGATCTACTAAGTAACGAATAAGCAAGGTGCTGCCCTTAGACCTGAATAGGTGCAAGGACAGCTAGATATCGAGGGACGGCATTGCTAAGCAAATATGCATAAGAAAAGCATCAATGCAAGCCCCAAGACATCTACGATAAATAGTGCTACTCGCCATCAACAACGCTTCAGCACGAGTAACACAAGGTAATCGAATAAACGTGTACTGCCTAGATCGCAAGATGCGATCTAGGCAGCATGATGCTTACCCGGAAGAAACCCTCGAAATAAGGGGTGGCGATGCGCCTGGTTTGTGTTTGTTGTGAACGTGATTGTCCTCCTTTCTCAATAACCCTAGATACATATTTATAGTCCGTAGACTGTCTAACATGGGCATAAACCCAACCGTGTACGAGCTAGACTCTGTTTCCTAACCGACACGTACACTACTATTATTTACAGATACACGGGCACGCTGGCCCAAATTCTAGCCCCAGGGCCGATTCAGAAACTCCTCTTAGATGTAAATCTTCCAAGCCCATCTTCATCACGGCCCAACTCCAATGCGGTCAAATTCTGGCGATAACACATGCCCCCTGGTTTTGGCAATAGTAATTCCAAAACCACTCTGTTTTTCCCTTTCTTCGTCGTGTCAAATCGGGGCAGAACAGGACCGCCACGGTCTCCCTTCATCATGATACCTTGCCTTCTCAACTTCTCCGCATGATTTGACGGTTTTGGCACCACCTCTTCGGGAACCGCTGCAGCATTGAATCATCTCCACTATATCGCCTCTATTTTAACCGCATCCTGCAGTTCACTTCTTCATCCCCTTCGCATTAGCACTCCAAAAGCCCTCCTCTGCCACCATGTCTTCTTCCTCCTCTGCCTCATCGGGTCTTTCCGTCCAGTCCTCCCCCTCCCGCGAGCCGATGCCGGAGTGGGACCCGCAGGAGGCCCACGAGGCCAACATCTGCCGCGCCATAGAAGACGGGGACGAGTCCAGCCACGACTTCTCCGTCTGGTCTGAGGACGATAAGTCCTCGACCGACGGGGAAAGTGACCTCCGCTTCCTTGCCGACGGGGAAACGGAGGAGGAGAGCGATGACGATCGCTTCTCCTGGGATGACTTCACCTCCTCCTCCGAGGAGGAGGAGGAGAAGGAGGAGGAGGACGACACCTCCTCCGATGAGCCGCCGGCCAAGCGCTTCTGCCCCTGGCCGGGAAACCTCAGCGACTTCGACAATGACGACGACGCTGACGAGGAGGACGAGGACAACGAGGGCCCTGCCGGCGGCCGCGGCAGCAGCGACGACGAGCCCGCCGGGAGTAGCGCCGACAGCGGCGACGACGGCGACGACGAGGGCAGCGACGGCCCATAGATAGGATCCTTAGCATAGGATCAGTAGTAGTAGATGGGGCAATGTATCCCCTGGCACTTCCTTTTGAGAGCAATCAGCTCTTTATGTAAGAAATCCCGTTATCAATGAAGAACTTCCTTCAATATGATTTTGCCGATTTCCTTTATGCGAATTTAGCCGATTTCCCCTCACACTGACTTTGCCGATTGTCAACTTAGTCCATTCTCAATGAGCCGATGGCAACGCATCGGTCCCTCACGATAAATTACGAGATAGGTCAATTTAGTCACCTCCTCAAACGGTAACCTGCAAACCTTGCTCAAATTCAGATCCCCAAATTTCCAATCGAACAGGTCCAGACCGCAGTCGTGCGAACCCTAGATCTTGGACGCAAAACCAAACTCCGCAGCGAAACCAATGGCGGAATCATCCAGCGCCAACGCCACGGTCTCTGGCCTGAAGGTAATCCTTAACTACCCCAAGTCACCTGAGCGTAATGTTAGATTTAACGGCAAAACTCCTGAATTAATGCCTGGTCTCATTATTAATTTTAGGTTTCAGACATTCTTCTGCCGCATCCTTCTCTTCCAAATTCCCTTTGCCTTGGTCCCCGTTCCACCGAAAATCCATCCAATTTGATTTCCTGCGAGGTCAATAGGATTCCCTTCGTGAACCAAAACCTAGATCTAACCTCCTGGGCCGACTGCTTACGAGCCTGGCCTAACCCTCCCGAGGACTGGGTTTCTTGGTACAACAGAGTAGCCAAAACTCACCAAGCCAAATGGGAAACCACAGGAATAGCCGATGCTCTGTCTTTGTCATTGTCTCCCCTTGAGAAACATGAAAATCTCCTGAAAACCATCGGCTACTTTTGGTCTGACGCGCTAAACTGCTTCATGTTTGGCCATGGCCCCATGACGCCAACCTTGCTGGACGTGGCCATGATCACTGGCCTAGACATTTCATCCCCCAGCCCCTCTGCTTTCATGCTGCCAAAGGTGCCATTCAAACTCTCCTCTAAGGAAGAGTGCACTAACTGGGGTGCCTATCTTAGACGCCACATGAAAACCAAGGGCCCTGTAACCGAGAAAGAACACACGGCCTTCTTGAACTTCTGGTTGGAGCATTTCATATTCTGTGGTCCTTCCCTTGCTCCCACCAAGAACTATCTCTCTTTGGCCTATGAACTTGCCAAAGGCACCCAACTTGGCATTGGCAAGCTGTTTCTGGGAGAAGTCTATCGATACCTCCAACTGATGTCTGTCAAACTATTCTCCCAAAAGACAGTTAAAACGGGAGGCCCCTGGTGGTTTATTCAGTTATGGGCTCAACTGTACTTCCAGAACCACATCCCTAACTTTCCACCTTTGGCTACCTGCACCTTTCCAAACACCAACGGGAAGCCAATCCGCTGTACCAGCTACGGCCAAGCCTTGTACAGTCTTCCAGGCAGCAAACTGAACCCCAAGGAAGCATCAGGATGGTTCAGAACTTTTTACCAGGGCCTGGATGACCCTCTCTTCTTTCCTTATCAGGAGTCTGAAAATTTTGAAAACCCAGTCTCCTTCAGGTTAGACAGCTTTGCCGATGACGACAGCACTCGGCAGTTATATTCCATTATGATCCGTCCGTGCTTCCTCCCAGTTGGCATGAGCACCTCAAACAGGATCATAAAACCTGGTTATGAATCTTACCAGCCGGTCATAGTAGGCCGGCAATTCGGTCTTGGGCAGGTGTCTCCTCACCTCTTTCTCCACCATCTAACTGAGAGCAGGGCTGACTTGCCTGATGTTTTCACCAGTCAAAGATGTTACTCCTTTTTTGATGCTCTAGTCATCCCAATCCCTCACAATCTATCCTTCATCTCTTCGACTGATGACTTTGAGATCTGGTGGACAATGTGGAAGACGCATGCCTTCAGGAGAGCCCTAGGACCGTTGCTGAAACAACTTGACGCTGAAGCTGATACTTCTGCAGAACAGGTACCACTTGCTCGCAAATTTCCGTGCAATAGTTTCCAGTGATGCTTTATAACCCTGCTCTGTTTCTTTGCAGCAACAAGATGGCCCAGAGCCTGTCAATGATGATGGATCCCCCTTCAAATTCCTCCCACCAGCTCCAGTGGTCCTCTTCTGCAAGAACTCACCACCTTTTAAAAAGGTTGTGATGCAGAGCCAGCCGATTCCAATAAAATCGGCTCCCAAGAGTAAAGATTCTTCAGGGCCAGCTGCCCCCCGAGCCTCAGTCAGGGCGAGAACGACAGTGAGAAAAGTAGCTGCGAGGAAAACTTTGAAGGGAAAAAACCCTGCGCCAGCTCCAGAAAGCTTATATGTAAGCTGTTCTATACCCCATCTTGTCCCATTCATCCTTCTAGGATTTTATAACATGTCAGTGTCCATTAATCCTGCTCTTGCAGACCTCTACTGAAGACAATACCAGCGAGGAGACGCAGTCCAGCCGACGAGGCTCAAGCTCGGGCACCTCTGAGGACACCACCACGCAAAAACAGCCAGATGTGCCACCATCGGCTTCCAAGAAAAGGTCAGCCCCTGAACCTGCTGCCCTTCAAGCTCCCATCAAAATAGGGCAAGGAAGCTTACGCACAAAGAGTCAATGCACCAAGAGGGCTCGGAAGGATCAGCAAACCCCTTCCTCAAACCAAGAAGCTTCAAATGTAACGGCTCTCCAACTCCTCCTAGCTTTGTTCTTGTGCTTTGCTGCTCAGATCGGCTCACCATTTTTTTTGCAGACTGATGAAACTTCCAGTGGGGATGTCGAGGAAATTCCGATGCCCTCCACAACTCTGGAGGTAACAACCTCTAAAGGTGACATCGACCAAGTTGCCACCTTGGCCAACCCCCAGGCAGAGACGCCACAGCCGATTGCTTCGTCATCGGCCGTTCCCATGGTTATAGGAGAGGTACGCTCCCTTTGTTGGGCTTGCCTTTACCCTGATCTGCAGACTTATGTTGCTTTTTGTTGTTTGTCAGGGCTGTGATCTCTCAGGCTTGCTGTCGTTCGATCCTGAATCTATCGAGCCGGCCCACTCCACAGCACGTGATGAACCGAGCCCCAGTGTCATCGCTGACCAACTCCAACGCCTCAAAGCTCTGCTTTCTTCACCCATTGAGACATTAGTCAAAAACTCTGAGGAGGTGAAGAACATTCTTGAAGAAATCCAGCCTCACGTCCCAGTGATGCTGCAGTTGAAGCTCTGGCCGGTCGTGACGTTGTCCGCCTTCGTGTCAAGGGTGCGGTTGGCTCGTCAGAGAATCGACTTACGCCACACCCAACTCCTGCTGAGAGCCGATATTGCAGACAAATGTCAACGGCTTAACGAGAAAAAGGCAGCTTTGGATGCCAAGACTGACACCTCTACCAGCACTGCTGAGCTTGAGATCTTGCGAAAGGAGCTGAAGGATCTCGAAGAAAAGGTGCGGGTCACCAAAGAGCTCATCTATGACAAGGAAGCTTCCATTGCTCGCTCCCAACGGGAAGCAGAAGGCCTCAAGGCTGAACTGAAAACTGACTTGGCAGAGATACGTGCCCTGAACAAGCAACTGGTGACAGGCAAGGATGATGACGACAAGGCCGAAATCGCAGAGGTGGATCACGTCCGTGCTGGTGCACTCCATGCCTTAGAAATTTTCCTTCAGTAGGGCCTGCGCATGTGGCAGTTTGTGCTTGTAATTCTAGAGTCGATGGCTGTACATCGGCTGTGCTTAAAAAATTTATATTTTTTTCCGGTCGTTCTACTTATGCATCGGCCCCGGTATTCCAATGTCCATCATCTTCGAGGAATATATCTTGAGCTGTTGGCCATTGACAGCCACTTCATACTTCGTAACCTCGTATCTTATCCGTTTAAGTGCCCCCCGAGCCGATTTTTTCAAATAGATTGAAGATATCGGCTCTTCAGGCATCCTTTCTTAGATCAATGCTCAACACAGGCAAAATGCATGTCGAGGATAATTTTGGCCGATTGCCAGAATCGGCCCCCTTTTTCATTGCAATGCTTGATGAGGGTTTACAACTTCTTGGTGCTTCACTATGGCTACGTGACATGCTCGAGATGAGACTCGTGCTTTTTATTTTTTGGGGCCGATCGCAGGGATCGGCCTTGCCACGTACACCTACTGATTTAGATCTTGCTACTCTGTCAGGCCGGTGGATAAGACCAGCCTCACCCCGTTTTTTGAAGCTTCGATGCGTTCACAACCGTCCAAACTGATTCCAGAGAGCGGCTCTTGGTCGTCTGCATCCCAAATATTCATGGCAGCTAGTGAGATCTCGATTGAGTCATCTGCCTGAACAACCTCCACTTCATCTCCATCCCATTGTATGATGCATTGGTGCATTGTGGATGGGATGCAATAGTTGGCGTGGATCCAATCCCTTCCTAGCAGGACAGCGTAATTACTTTTGCTATCGACGATGAAGAACGAGGTAGGTATGGTTTTTCGGCCTACGGTCAGATCTACATTCAGAACACCTTTTGCTTCTGATGCTTGGCTGTTGAAATCGCTTAACGTGACGTTGGTCTTGATCAGATCATCGTTGGAGTGTCCCAAACGTCGTAGCATGGAATACGGCATTATGTTGACTGCCGCTCCCGTGTCAACCAACATCTTGCTGACAGGCTGCCCATCGATGTAACCTTTTAGGTATAGAGCTTTCAAGTGCCTGTAGCTCCTCTCTCGTGGCTTCTCAAAGATCACTGGCCGTGGACCGCAGTCGAATTGAGCCACCGATACTTCCTCGTCTTTTGGAGCACAAAACTCTGACGGGAGTATAAACACCATGTTTGTATCAGCCGATGCCTCTGCATCGGCTTTTGTCTGTTTAGGGCGCCACACTTTCTTTGGCGGGCGCATCTCTGACTCCAACGTTTGTTGAATTTTCACGGCCAGATCGGGCCGTGCCTTTCTCAACGTGTACAGGTACTGTGCTTCGGCTTCCTCCAGGTTTCGTAGCCGATGCACCCTACGCTTCTGAGAATGGCTGAGTCCATCAGGGCACCACCTTGGCCGGTGGTACCTATCTTCTTCTTCATCCGACTCCTCGAAGTCTTCATCTTGAGATGACTCAGCTTGTTTGGTCTGAGGTGGGAGAGGTCCTAGACGCTTGAACACTGAAACTTCATTTGTTCCCTTCCTCTGCTGGCTACATTCTGGGCAGCTCTCGATTGTAGGCAATCGGCTCATTCCCGAGTCCCAGCAGTGTTTAAAGAAAGGACAGTTCCAATGCCTATCCAAGTCTTCTTGCTCTCTTGATTTCCCTCTAGCGTGACGCTCGTACCCTTCATTGTCTCTATCATATCGACGATACCTCCTGTCATCTGCATCAGACCGACGATATCTTTCGTCATCCACGTCGTAGCACCGACGTCGGTCATACTGCTGCTCATATTTGTTAAGGAGATGCGCGGAGAGTGGTCGTTGATACCGCACGCTTCTCACTTCTTCTTCTGTCAGGTACCGTCTGTTATCATGTTGGGGCCGGTCGCGTGGATCGGCCTCCTTTTTCTCCTTGCCACGGGAGTGACTGCTCTCTGCTTTATCTTTGCCATGGCGGGTCCCAAGCCCTGCCATGTTGACACCAAAAGAGAAACCTGGCTCGCGTCTTAGGGAGTGACTGAGATCCACCATGTTGACGCCAGGAAACGGATGTGTGTCTACTTTCATGGCAAATTGTCCGAAGATTAATCGGCCTGACTCTATCGCCATTTGAATCTGTGCGCGCAACACTTTGCAATCATTGGTGGCGTGGGTGAACGTGTGATGCCATTTGCAGTATGGCCTACCGTTCATCTCTTGTGACGTAGGAATCTTGTGTCCTTCGGGTAACTTCAGCTGTTTCTCCTTCAGCAGCAAATCAAAAATTTGCTCAGTTTTGCTTAAATCGAAGTCAAACCCTTTTGGAGGCCCTGGTTGTTTCACCCATTTGCAGGACACGGGAACTGCCGTCCGAGTCCATTCAGCCACAGCGACTTCCTGATCTTCCGCAGGGTCTTCATCCTCCTCAGCGTCGACCAGGCCTATCGTGCGCTTGAACTTGTCTTGGTACAATTCTGGGTGGCGCTGTTCATACGAAGTTAGTCTCTGGACCATGTGCACTAACGAATTGTACTCCACTTGGAACGTCAGATCCTTGAGTGGCGCTGCGAGGCCTGCCACGGCCAGCTCGACTGCTTCTTTCTCAGATAAATGAACCGAATAACATCGGTTCTTGACAGCTTCTGAAACGTTGAATGTATTCGGACACCGTCTCTCCTCGCCTTTGCCGAACCTGCGTCGGATCGGCAATGCCCGCTTCGGTAGCTTCGAATGATATTGTATGTGAAACCGCTCTTCCAGCTGCTTCCATGTCCGAACTGAGTTTGGGGGTAGCGAGGTGTACCACCCAAAGGCTGGACCCGTGAGAGATTGGGCAAAGAACCTCACACGTAGCGGTTCCGATGTCGAAACCATGCCCAACCGTGCCAAGTATCGGCTCACGTGCTCGATGGAGCTAGATCCTTCGATCCACCGAATTTTGTGAAGTCAGGGAGCCGATACTTAGGTGGCAGCGGGATCAGGTCATACTCATTGGGATAAGGCTTGGAATAGCCGATTGTTTTCTTCTTCGGCAGGATACCGAACTGATCTCTCAAGATTGCGCTGATCTGATCCACAGTAGGAGCTATAGAGGTTGAGCTGTCCGGACTCGTTGTAGTGGCATATTTAGTTAGCCACGCCTGTTTCTCAGCATCTGCTCCAGAACTCCCCGCTGCTCCAGCAATCCCTCCTGCCGTAACCATCGCTCCTACTCCGGCAATTCCTCCTGCCGAAGTTTGGATCGCGCGCGTCCAGTTGTTGCAGTCCGACACGTATGTGCACACGTATCCATATGGGATCTCCTTGGGCGGCTCATACAAGAATTGGTAGTCGCCAGGATCACCTCCAACCTTGTAAACAACGTATGCCGGTGAACCTTGTTGCTGTTGAGCTGCCATCGCGAATGGCAGTGGTGGCCTGGTGTGGAACGGTATCTCTCCCTGATAAGTCCCTAAAGCAGGTCCTGACGGAGAATACTGATGTTTCATGATTTCTTGCACCACATGAAGCGCAACTCGCTCAAGCGTATTCACCAGGCTCTCAGAATGCCGATGTAGAGAATGAGCCACAGCATAGTTAATTTCTTGGCGCAGGGCTCTGGTACGTTCCTCCGAAGGGAGAGACAGATCTAATCTCTCGAATGCGCCTTCGGGTGTGAATCCTTTGAACCTGATGCCGTGCGAACGGGTCTTCTCAAAAGAGCCGATGAGATCGGCTTCAAAGATGGCCTTCAGCTCATCGTATTTCTTCTTATGCTCTGCAGGTAGATCCTCGTACTTGATCTGTTCGTCCGAGATCTTGGCTGCCGATGTTGACGTGGTTGTTGTAGAAAGTGTCCCACCGGACGTGCCAGAATGTGTTGCCTACCAAAACTCACCGGCGAGCAGTGGTTAAGCAACACGAAGAGCCGGGAGACTCCCACGACCGCTTAGTGGGCCCTGGCGCCTCGCGTCGTCCCGCAAAGTCCCAGCACACGTCCTGGCGGTTGCAAGGGCGTGCCACCTGACCTATACCTGATCAGGAAGGTGTTGGATTGCTTCGACTAGTCTCCCGCATGGTAGACACGTAAACATTAAATACGAGCCCGATCGGCTCTCGGGTTGCCTCGTGGATCGGCTCAAAGAGCCGATCGCCCCATGGTTCACGTTGGATTTACGATGACATGGGGCTCCCGCTTGATCAAAACAAAGCTAAACCAATCTACGACAGTTTAGGGTTTTCACCGCATAATCGGAACATCCTACGCGTAGTTGGGCCTAGCAGTATACGAAAGATGATGGAAACTATCCCTAAAAGAGGCCTAAAAACCAACGTTAAGTCAATTTCCGGAACATCCCTTATAGGAACGGTAAAACAACACCTCACGCACTACCGGATCATCCAACCCCAGCATAAGGCCTAATCATGCAGATATTAAACTAATCCCTGAAACAAGGATCAACTATAACAGATTGGATCTACTAAGTAACGAATAAGCAAGGTGCTGCCCTTACACCTGAATAGGTGCAAGGACAGCTAGATATCGAGGGACGGCATTGCTAAGCAAATATGCATAAGAAAAGCATCAATGCAAGCCCCAAGACATCTACGATAAATAGTGCTACTCGCCATCAACAACGCTTCAAAGCATGAGTAACACAAGGTAATCGAATAAACGTGTATCGCCTAGATCGCAAGATGCGATCTAGGCAGCATGATGCTTACCCGGAAGAAACCCTCGAAATAAGGGGTGGCGATGCGCCTGGTTTGTGTTTGTTGTGAACGTGATTGTCCTCCTTTCTCAATAACCCTAGATACATATTTATAGTCCGTAGACTGTCTAACGTGGGCATAAACCCAACCGTGTACGAGCTAGACTCTGTTTCCTAACCAACACGTACACTACTATTATTTACAGATACACGGGCACGCTGGCCCAAATTCTAGCCCCAGGGCCGATTCAGAAACTCCTCTTAGATGTAAATCTTCCAAGCTCATCTTCATCACGGCCCAACTCCAATGCGGTCAAATTCTGGCGATAACAGAACGGAACCTTTCTTGAGAAAGAATTTCTCACTAAAGAAGTGACTGGAAGAAAAGTAGAACTCGATGAGATTGAAGAATCTCTGCTCGTTGATCAGAGTAGCGCAAGATCTTGGAAAATGTTCTCGTGCCGCCTGCACCGGCAACAGAGGAAGCTAATGATAATGATCATGAAACTTCAAATGAGATAGCTACTGAACCTCGTAGATCGACAAGGGAACGTGCCACTCCAGATTGGTATGATCCTTGTCTAAATGTCATGATTGTGGATAACAATGATGAAGACCCTACGACGTATGAAGAAGCGATGATGAGCCCAGATTCCAACAAATGGCAAGAAGTGATGAAATCCGAAATGGGATCCATGTATGATAACAAAGTATGGACTTTGGTAGACTTACCTGATAGCCGCAAGGCTGTCGAGAATAAATGGATCTACAAGAGAAAAACAGATGCTGATGGTAATATTACTGTCTATAAAGCTCGACTTGTCGCAAAGGGTTTCCGACAAATTCAAGGTGTTGACTACGATGAGACTTTCTCACCTGTAGCGAAGCTAAAATCTGTGAGGATTTTGTTAGCAATAGCTGCATTTTTCGATTATGAGATTTGGCGGATGGATGTCAAAACGGCGTTCCTTAATGGAGACATTGAGGAAGAGTTGTATATGGTACAACCCAAAGGTTTTGTCGATCCTAAAAATGCTGACAAAGTATGCAAACTTCAGCGTTCAATCTATGGACTGAAGCAAGCATCGAGAAGTTGGAACCGATGCTTTGATAAGGTGATCAAAGACTTCGGGTTTATACAGTGTCATGGAGAGGCCTGTATTTACAAGAAAGTGAGTGGGAGCTCTGTAGCATTCCTGATATTATATGTAGATGACATATTATTGATTGGGAATGATATAGAACTATTAAGCAATGTAAAGGGTTATTTGAATAATAGTTTTTCAATGAAAGACCTTGGTGAAGCATCATATATATTAGGCATCAAGATTTATAGAGATAGATCAAGACGTCTAATAGGGCTATCACAGAGTACATACCTGGACAAGATTCTAAAGAAGTTTAAAATGGACGAAAGTAAGAAAGGATTCTTACCTATGTTACTGGGCAAGGTCTTGAGTAAGACTCAAGGTCCAGCTACGACAGAAGAAAGAGAAAGGATGAGTCAGATCCCCTATGCCTCGGCAGTAGGCTCTATCATGTATGCCATGCTATGTACAAGACCGGATATAGCACATGCTGTTAGTTTGACTAGCAGATATCAAAGTGATCCAGGAATGGAACACTCGACAGCGGTCAAGAATATCCTGAAGTACTTGAAAAGAACTAAGGATATGTTTATTTGTTATGGAGGTGACCAAGAGCTCGTTGTAACAAGTTACACCGATGCAAGTTGGAACACTGATCCTGATGACTCTAAGTCACAGTCTGGGTACGTGTTTATATTGAATGGTGCTGCAGTAAGCTGGGCAAGCTCGAAGCAGTGCACGGTGGTGAAATCCTCAACAGAATCGGAGTACATAGCGGCTTCAGAGGCTTCATCAGAAGCAGTATGGATGAAGAGGTTCATTGTAGAGCTCGGTGTGGTTCCTAGTGCATTGGACCCATTAGTCATCTATTGTGACAACATGGGTGCCATCGCCAATGCACAAGAACCAAGGTCACACAAGAGGCTGAAGCATATCAAGCTGCGTTATCATTCGATTCGCGAGTACATCGAAGATGGAGAAGTAAAGATTTGCAAAGTACACACTGATCTGAATGTAGCAGATCCATTGACTAAAGCTCTCCCTAGGGCAAAGCATGACCAACACCAGAATGCCATGGGTGTTAGGTACCTTACAATGTAATCTAGATTATTGACTCTAGTGCAAGTGGGAGACTGTTGGAGATATGCCCAAGAGGCAATAATAAAAGTGGTTATTATATATATATATCTTTATGTTTATGATAAATGTTTATATACCATGCTATAATTGTATTAACCGAAACATTAGTATATGTGTGATATGTAGACAACAAGAAGTCCCTAGTATGCCTCTTAAACTAGCTTGTTGATTAATGGATGATTAGTTTCATAATCATGAACATTGGATGTTATTAATAACAAGGTTATATCATTATATGAATGATGTAATGGACACACCCAATTAAGCGTAGCATAAGATCTCGTCATTAAGTTATTTGCTATAAGCTTTCGATACATAGTTACCTAGTCCTTATGACCATGAGATCATGTAAATCACTTATACCGGAAATGTACTTTGATTACACCAAACGCCACCTGCGTAAATGGGTGGTTATAAAGGTGGGATTAAGTATCCGGAAAGTATGAGTTGAGGCATATGGATCAACAGTGGGATTTGTCCATCCCGATGACGGATAGATATACTCTGGGCCCTCTCGGTGGAATGTTGTCTAAATGTCTTGCAAGCATATGAATAAGTTCATAAGAGACCACATACCACGGTACGAGTAAAGTGTACTTGTCAGGAGACGAGGTTGAACAAGGTATAGAGTGATACCGAAGATCAAACCTCGGACAAGTAAAATATCGCGTGACAAAGGGAATTGGTATTGTATGTGAATGGTTCATTCGATCACTAAAGTCATCGTTGAATATGTGGGAGCCATTATGGATCTCCGGATCCCGCTATTGGTTATTGGTCGGAGTGAGTACTCAACCATGTCCGCATAGTTCGCGAACCGTAGGGTGACACACTTAAAGTTGGATGTTGAAATGGTAGAACTTGAATATGGAATGGAGTTCGAATATTTGTTCGGAGTCCCGGATGAGATCTCGGACATCACGAGGAGTTCCGGAATGGTCCGGAGAATAAGATTCATATATAGGATGTCATTTTATGTGAATTAAAATGATGCGGAAGGTTCTATGGAAGGTTCTAGAAGGTTCTAGAAAAGTCTGGAAGAAACCACCAAGGAAGGTGGAGTCCCGGAGGGACTCCACCTCCATGGCCGGCCAACCCTAGTGGGGGAGGAGTCCCAAGTGGACTCCCCCATGGGGGCCGGCCACCCCCCACATGGAAGGGGGGAATCCCACCCAAGTGGGATTCCCACCTTGGGTAGGTTTCCCTATCACATGGAAGGTTTTGGGTTCGGGTCTTATTCGGAGACTTGTAGTCCAACACTTGGGGCTTCCACCTATATAATGAGGGGCCAAGGGGGGGGGGCCGGCCACCCCAAGAGCACAACCTGGCCGCCCCCCTTGAGTGGCCGGCCACCCCCTCCCAAACCCTAGCCGCCCCCCTCTCCTCCATAGCTCCCGCGTGCTTTAGCGAAGCTCCGCCGGAGTTCTCCACCGCCACCGACACCACGCCGTCGTGCTGTCGGATTCAAGAGGAGCTACTACTTCCGCTGCCCGCTGGAACGGGAGGTGGACGTCGTCTTCATCAACAACCGAACGTGAGACCGAGTACGGAGGTGCTGCCCGTTCGTGGCGCCGTGATCAAGATCTTCTACGCGCTTTTGCAAGCGGCAAGTGATCGTCTACCGCAGCAACAAGAGCCTCATCTTGTAGGCTTTGGAATCTCTTCAAGGGTGAGACTCGATAATCCCCTCGTTGCTACCGTCTTCTAGATTGCATCTTGGCTTGGATTTCGTGTTCGCGGTAGGAAATTTTTTGTTTTCTATGCTACGTTATCCTACAGTCTTTAGCACCGGATGGGTTGCACCGGTTGCACATCCGGTATATATGGCCATTTCAAACCGGTGCAAAAGCCCTCTTTTTTACTAGTGTGGGTTACTCCGGCCTAATCGGGAAGCGGCGCAGCCTATCGTGGCTCACCTACACCGGTGCGTACCACGTCGCGTACCTGCTCAAGATCGTCACCGGTGGCTACCCGCTCCCGAACGATGTGGCCGGGTTCGTCGGCCCCGTGCGGCACTTCCTCGGCGACCAGGTCTACGACGTCGCGGGGATGGGCACCGACTGCCCGAAGTTGCCCGTTGGCCTGGAAAGTATCGCCGCCCACCTCGGCTTCCACCCGCCCTGGAATAGCCCGAGGCTCGCCGCCGCCGCCGGCGTACGGACGCTCCTGGTGTTCAGCACCTTGGAGGACGGAGAGCTCCGAGGCAACGTCGAGAGATACATAGATCTGCTTCAAGGCCTGCATTACTAGTTCGACCGGACACCAGCACAAGAATCCTATATAACTAAGAAGTTCATCCCCACTATCTTATTTCTCTCAACATGCAACTATGCCACCTCAGCGGTCCCACCAAAACTGCATAAACTGATAAGCACATGCACCTCAGCCTCTACATGCAGGATGTCCACCTAAGCATGCTTGCCACTTCAGCAAATTATACGACATTCATTTTTTATTTGAAAGGAAATAATCCTTCTGTATTCGTCTCATAGATTCTACACGTGTTTCTCTAGAAACGAACGACGATTCAAGTATATGTAACCGACGATGAAGCCAGGCAGGTGAGTTCCTGAAGTTTCTTCCGTTCACCAATCACCACCTGCATGGCTGCATGTTCTCGATCAAGCGAAGCTGACTGTCCCTCTCCCTCGATTCCACTTTGCAACCTACAAAGCCAAGACACACCTTTCAGCTTCCCTGTTTTTGCCTATATATATGCCTCCCAATTCACTCCCAATCCGCACAGCTCTGCGCCAGGCCTCCTTCCCATCAACACTCTGCGACCAGTTCTATCGACTATGGTTGCCCCCGCATGGACTGCGTGGATGCAGCCGGTGAAGAAGCTGAGGAAGCATATGTTCTGTGCGCTCCAACCATCGTCCCTCCCCATGAACCACAAGGTAGCTGATTTGCCTTTGTTTTGCTCATGCTTTTTCAGAAATAGTAATGACTTCAAATGGCACGATGGGTACCAAGTGTTCGCCAAAACTGACAAGCAGAGCATCATCGTTGCTTCTTTTCTTGCACCTGGATTGGATTTGTTTTGGTAGTAGCTTTAATTTTGTTTTCTTCCCTATCAAGCCTTTCTACTTTTTGTTGTGTTGCCGGTTTTCCTCTGAATTTGGATCTATGATGTTTCTGACAGTAGCATAAACTCTGCTCCTTCCAACAGGTTAATGTACAAGTGCTCTTCCAAACAGGTCATTGTATTAGAGCTCAAAATTCAAGGTATGTGTTTTAGTTTGCATAACTTAATACATGAACATCTTAAATACGGAGTAGCATGTTACGATCGAACCTGCTTTTTTAATTGCAACACACATGTAAAGAGAATTCCTATTGACTGATTCAAGAATGATTCACCAAGGTAAAAATAAGTTACTTACGGAAGATACATATGGGTGCTAGATTTAGGTTCCGTAGAAAAAAATCTTAACTTAAGCATCATCATGCTCATTTGGAGAAGGTATGATAACTATTTTTTAACCTCAGTCTATGCGATTTTGTCTTCTTTGTTCGTTCATGCATTGGTTAATTAAATGCGTAGCATTCATTTGTTTCTAGCAGAATGCAGGAAAAGAGAAGATGCGTTGTGTTGTTTCTTATCAAGCAAAAACCAGTTTAAGAAGATGAGGTCAGTGGTTTGAGTTTTATCGATCTGTTACCTCTTTCAAATTTTCTTCAAAATAGATTTCACAACTAAATGTACTATTACCTCTTTCAGGAAATTCCATGCTTCACAGCTAAAACAAGTTTCACATAGTTTTGTTGTAAAAAGATTTCAATTTTGTTATGATATTTCCATTTAACATATATATGATTGTAGTGTCCTCATTACGCATTGTTGTAATATATGTACTCCATGCTATTATCTGTTGTTAATCCACTTTCAGATGGTCATTCGTTGTTAATACAGCTCCAAATTATTTGTGGTAGCTAATCATATTTATTCAAGTTTCTAACTCTTACCTTTTTATTCCAAGGTTCTTCATACATTGAGTACTAAGGATCAGGATAAACTGTAACGTTGAGCAGCATTTCACAAGTAGTCTCAGACACATTTTAGTTGGCTACTTTTTTTTTTGATAAAGGGCGATTTCATTACTTAAAAGGTTTAAGCATTACACCCGGCCTCTGCATAACTGAGATGCACACAGCCGCAAACCAAAGGTATCAAGTTATAGAGAAGCGACAAAGTAAACAACAAAGGAGGAATACTCAGGACGCAGCCCGGAAAACTAAGAATCAGGAGGAGCAATTCTGCGATTATGCTGCCACCCATGTAGGGTAACAAAGTCCTTCACCGTATCCTCCAACCGTGTACACACCTCCATAAAGAGGCCGCGATCCTCCGTACGCTGAAGTGACGACCACGAACGGAGCAAACTGGTGCACCGGTAGATAACCTGCAACAGAGTAATATTTTTGTTATTAAAAACCTTGTCATTTCTACATAGCCAAAGCGACCAAATTACTGCAATCGCTCCCACCCTAATAAAAGTTTTGTACCTATGATCTATCCCATTTAGCCAGTTGCCAAAAATATTGGCAACGCTACGTGGCGGATACAAGGTAGAACCCATTTGGATGATTGACCATATAGATTTGGCAAACCGACATTGGAAGAATAAGTGTTTAATTGTCTCATCATGATGACAAAATACACACGTTTTGCTTCCTTGCCAGTTGCGTTTAGCAAGGTTATCTTTGGTGAGGATGACCCCTCGACGGAGATACCAAGCAAAGACCTTAGTCTTTAAAGGTATCTTCATCTTCCAAATTAATTTATTACTAGAAACAGGCCCAATAGGTTGGATCAAAGCTTTATACATGGAATCAACTGAGAATTTGCCATTCACATTAAGACTCCAATGAAGTTCATCCGGCCCTTGTGTTAGGTGGATAGATGCCAACCCCAACACCAGGGCATCCCAAGATGCTTGCCTTGTTCCAATAAGATTCCTTCTGAAAGTCATATTCGGTGGATAAGACTCCATGACCTTAGCTAAGGTGTCTCCTTTATGACGCACAATATTATATAAGGCCGGATATTGTTCTCGGAGAGATGTATTTCCGAGCCACTTATCCTCCCAGAATCTAATCTGTGTTCCATCCTTGATGGAGAAAGAAACAAATGGGAAGAAGTGTCTCTTCGTCGTCATTAGGCCAGCCCAAAAGTGAGAATCCCCTGGTTTCCATGATACCTGGGATATTGCTTTTGAGCCAACATACTTTCTCTTCAGAATGGTTTGCCAGACCCCATCCTCAGTGAGCAATTTAGCCAACCATTTACTAAGTAAGGCTGTGTTCTTAACCTGTAGGTCATGAACCCCTAGCCCTCCTTGGTCCTTTGGTCGGCACACAACTTCCCACTTAGTTAGCCGGTATTTCTTTTTCTCGCTATCCCCTTGCCAAAAGAATCTTGATCGTAGATAATTCAAACGATGCAAAACTCCTTTAGGAATCTGGAAAAATGATATCATATACAGTACCATATTGGTAAGTACTGAATTAATGAGTACCAATCTTCCACCAAGGGATAGCAATTTACCCATCCAGCTACTCAACCGTTTTTGCAACCTTTCTCGACATGTTTCCATTCTGCCAACGTTAGTCTCCGGAAATGAATCGGGATACCTAAGTAGGAGATTGGAAACTGGCCCAACCTGCAGCCAAAAAGTTCGGCATACAGGTTGGCTTCGTCTTGGGCCTCACCGAAACAGAACAATTCGCTTTTATGGAAGTTGATCTTCGGACCTGATAGTTGCTCGAAAGCTGATAAGATCAGTTTCATATTTCGTGCTTTATCAAGGTTGTGTTCCATAAAAAGGATTGTATCATCGGCGTATTGAAGGATAGATAACCCACCATCCACTAGATGAGGAACCACCCCTTCAATTTGCCCATCAGCTTTAGCACGCTCAATAATGATCGCAAGCATATCTGCCACTATATTGAATAGTATGGGAGATAGCGGATCACCTTGCCGTAAACCTTTTTTTGTCTGAAAGTATCTACCAACGTCATCATTGACTTTGATGGCGACACTTCCTCCAAAAATAAAGTTATGGATTAGAGCTTGCCACTCATCAGAAAATCCTTTCATTCTGAGAGTCTGCTGAAGGAAAGACCACTTAACTTTATCATAGGCTTTTTCAAAGTCGATCTTAAGAATGACGCCACTCATCTTTTTTCAAAGTCGATCTTTAGTTGGCTACTTGCCACCATTTACTTTGTAATCTGAGACTTCTAATATATGGGAGATATTCTGTGGTTGTGGTAATCCCGATCGCGACAACTATGAGGCACTTAGCATAATCTTTTCTTTAAAGTTTCCTTCACTACTCAATACATGTATAAAAATCAGCTTGTAAGTCTATAATTTCTATGTGTACAAAATCTCGCAACAACGTGCGGGGTACCATCTAGTTTATCTTTAGTGTTTCGTGCAACAGACTGATGCGCCCGCCGGTTGGACTTCGCGTCATTGAACGTTTCGATCCTGTCTTTCAAGCCTCAAGATTAATTTGGTACTACTACACTTACATAGGGTCAAGTCAAGCATTTGATTTTCTTTGTAGTACCAATAAAGTTCAGTCATAGTATGTTCTGAAGTTCGGCGTTGAGATTCCTCCCCCGAAGATGAGATGAATCCAAACTTCAGAACATCTCCATTGTTGTTTGGGTTAGCCAAGGACCTCGCGTTAGCACTAAATTTGTTAAGTTACTGCATTTATTTGGCGATTGAGTACTTATTTTAGCCAGATCAAGTTGTCGGCCATCTAGGATTGTTTCTATTGTGTTTGATTCGGACAATATTTGGTTTCGACATTGTTTGTGTGGTTCGGTTTGGGGTTTTGTCCCGAGCTACTAGTCCAGTCACCCTATAAAAGGGTTTTGGCTGCGGGTATGTGTATTAACTATTAAGACATGTTTCGAGATAAAGAATAGCCTTGAAAAGTGTTATATTTGTGACCACACGTTGTTATGTTTGTTTGCTGATCTTGATGATCCAATGTTATACCATATGTGGGAGTTGATTTTGATCAGTTCCACTGCAAGGAGTTGCGGAGGAAATGGAGTGGGGCACCGCCACAAGCTTGCAGATGTTTTAGCTCGGTAGTTGGCTCTTCGCGTGCAGCCTCGCGTTTTGTTTTTCAACTTGCTGGAGCTGGCGTAAAACTTTGCCCCGCACACGATTTTACAGCGTTTGCGTGATTAGTAGTTTCGCCTGTCGCGCGCTAAATAAGCGATTTTTTTCAGCGCATGCGCTTTACATAATGCCTGTTGAAGATGCTCTGAGGATCTTTTATATAGAGTCCAAATTTCAGATATTTTTATCTATTTTCAGATTAAACTCAGTGACTGTTAAACCAATCACAATCATTAATAGTTATCTATCTAATGAGCCCAACTGTTAATCAATTAGGTCCTAAACACGTAGGTCTGAGTCGCCGTTCTAGTATAGCCGTGCCGGCTTACTTTAATATTTTGTTTCCTTAACTACAATTCCGGTTCAATTATTCCATCATGAATATATTTTCTTTTAATATCAGAAGTATAATAACGTAGTAAATACTGTATGTAAATTATTAAAGCCACAAATTCCAACAGAAACGATGCGATGGATCGCCACGAGCCCACAAGCCTCATCTCTCTTTTTCTTCTGGCACCAAAACGAGTCGGTTAGTCTCCTAATCTGAACCAAAGACGGCATGGTAGTGAATTCTAAATTTCTAGATCTTCATGTTCTAGCTAGGAAGTGAACAGTACTCCTACTGACGGCCCCTCCCGCGTCGCTCCCGCGAGCGACCGGGGGGAAACCCTAGCGCCGCCACTCGCCCCCCACCTCCTCCCTCCCCCTCCTCGCCGCCGCGGGGCGCGCTGGCGGGCAAAGCCCGGTCAGCGTCGGCGGTGGCGGGGCCCCTTTCTCCCCCCGCTCGGGTGGTGGCGGCGCGGGCGGCCGACCTCGAGCCGCGGCGGCGCGCTAGCGTGGGGCGCGGCGGCGCGGTGGCGGCCTCCGGCGGCGGAGCTGCAGGGGCTGTGCGCCGGCGTGGAGGGCCTCGAGGTGCTGCTGCTGGGCGCTCGCGACGGTGACGTCCGGCTGCTTCCGGGGTTTGGCTCTGCCCAGATCTGCTGCGGCGGTTGCCGTCTCCAGCGTTGGTGGCAGGGCGGCGGCCCCCAGGCTCCGGCGTTCGTCCGTATCGGCGGCAGCGGACGTGAGTGGCCTCCTTGCTGGCCGGCGTGGTGTTGGGCGGCGGAGAGGCTGCTTGCGGGGTGCCGGCCACTTGTGGTCGGACTCATGGCGGCGCAGTGAAGCTTCTGCTTCCTGGCGGGCAAGGTGGCCTCCGGGCGGCGCTTTGGCGGCTCTTGGCGGCAGGCGTCGGTGGAGGGAGCGGCTGCAGGGCGGCGCTTCAGTTCAGGCCAGAGCTAGGCCTGCCGCGGGCCAGGCGAGCCCGTGGTGGGTGGCGTCTCGGCCTTCTGGTTCGGCTTTTCTGAGGCGGTGGTTGTCGTTGCCTGCCTCGGTGGCAGTGTGGCACCACCCCCTAGGCTCCGCTGGCCGGCGTGGTGTCGGGCGGCGTGTGCCTGCTTGCGGTGTGCCGGCTTCTGGTCAGTGGCGTGGCTACGAGGGTCGTCGCCTCTTTCTCAGCCATCAGCCTGCAGCAGTTCGCCGCTGGGGTTGACAAGTGCCTTGGTTTCGCAGTGGCGGCCATGGTGGTGACGCGCTTCCCACGCGGGAAGCCGTCGTGGTTGGGTTTGGAGCCCCTCTGTCCTGCCATCAGTTACGGAGGACGCTGCTTCTGTCTGTGCTGGTGTGCCCCATGGTGATGCAGATGGCGGCCATGGGTGCGGTCTCCTCTCCGTTGCGAGGCGAGCCGTGGCAGTGGTGGTGGTGGCGTCTTCTTGCCGGTGCTAGGCTCCGGTGTCGGGTTCTTGGTGGGGTTCTTCGGCGCGCGGCGGGTTCTCCATGCGAGAGTAATCTATGGGTGTCTCTGCCTTCGATGCCCTTCGACTTCAGCCGGTGGCACACAGGCGTCGTGGCGTCGTCTCGGCCGCGCGCGACCTTCGGCCACACCCTCGACACAGGTGGTGTCGGTGCGTAGTGTGGTCTCGGATGCGCGCTGCCCTTCGATTACGTCGATGGTGCAGTGCCGGTGCTGGGTCTCGGCGGACCAATGCCGTTCGACTACTCCGACGAGTCCTCGAGCTGGGTTGTCCCTCCTTCATGTCCTTGGGGCTCTTCCTCGTGATCGTTGTGCCTGGGTCGCGATGAGAATTCTCATCGGCCGACCGTCCCCAGGTTGTGGGGTGGCCACTTTGTTTTTTTCTCTCCTTAGTCTTGTGTGTTGGTGGTGTGCGTTTTTCATTTCTTCTTCTCCCCTCGTAACCTCCGTGTACTCTGGTTCATTTGAACCCATCTTGTAGAGGCTGAAAAGCTTCATAGACAACTTGGCTGAATATTTGTTCAGGCTGGCTCACGCCCGCCGTAGTTACAGTCAAAAAAAAAAAAATTCTAAATTTCTAACACATAGTACATATGTGATACAATACTGTCTTCTGCGACTCCGTATTTCCCATAGAAATCGATTTGCTCAACGATTACCACCCGATCCGGACCGTGTGTCCGATTCCCGCTACAACTGTTCAGAGAGTACTATATATACTCCGCCGCCGGAGTACTCACAACTTCAGAAGAAGTTGACACAATAGCAGCGGAAGATCTTCGAAAGCAAAACAACAGCAACGCGCAGTCGAGTCATGTTTTCGATGTTTCCGCCGCCGCCGGCTTCTTTCCACGGCCGCGTGCCTCCGCCGCAGACCACGGACCACCCCGTCCCCATGCCGGCGCCACACGTCCCCGTCCTGGTGCACCCCGTGTGGGCCTGGAGCTTCCACCAAGAGGCGGCCAGGCTCCGCCACTTTGCCGAGGGCGCCCGGTACGTCGCCGTCAACGTGCACTACCCGGGCCTCGTCCACCATCCCGGCAAGGACCAAGACGCCCTCACCGACGAGAAGCGCTACCCCATCCTCAAGGCCAACGTGGACGTCCTCAAGCCGCTCCAGGTCGGGATCGCCGTCTGCGACCGCGACGGCAAGACCGAAGCTTGGGAGTTCAACCTCCGGGACTTCCGCCGCCACTCTGATCCGCACGACGCGAACTCCCTAGCCTACCTCGCCGGTCGTGGCCTCGACGTGGACACGTTCGCGAACCACGGCGTCGACGTCTGGAGCCTCGGCGCCATGCTGCTGAGTTACTCCGGCCTCATCGGGCCCTGGCGCGGCCTGTCGTGGGTCACCTACACCGGTGCCTACCACGTCGCCTACCTGCTCAAGATCGTCACTGGTGGCTGCCCGCTACCGAACGACGTGGCCGGGTTCGTCAGCGCGGTGCGGCACTTCCTCGGCGACCAGGTCTACGACGTCGCGGGGATGGCCGCCGAGTGCCCGAAGTTGCCCGTTGGGCTGGAGCGCATCGCCGCCCACCTCGGCTTCCATCCGCCCTGGAACAGCCCCAGGCTCGCCGCCGCCGCCGGCGTACGCGCGCTCCAGGTGTTCAGGAGCTTGGAGGACGGAGAGCTCCGAGACAAGGTCAGCAGATACAGAGGTCTGCTTCAAGGCCTGCATCACTAGTTCGATCGGACACACACACACACACCAAACGATCGATGTCCGTGTCCTATTGAGAACTGTTTGATTAGTTTCCTAGTCTGAGTCTAGTAGTGTCCAAGTCTAGGATTAGTACTGTCGGTTCGTGTTTTTTTTTTTTTTGGTTTCCTTGTACCATGTCAAGCAACCGCCTATTTGGGTGCCATAAATAAAAAAATCGAAAAACAACCGATGAAGCCTATGGGCAGAGAAAAAACATACGTAGTATCTTTTCTGATGGCTTCTATCTGCTCGTCGATCCGGTGCAGGTGTGCCAAGTGGCGAAGGAAATAATACGAGGTAAGGCGGTGAATTTTTAGATACCACTTGTAAGCTTGCACGTGCCACGTACGTCTTATTTAATGCAAATACAAATACTAAATAAGTCACACTTTCTATATTGTGAAGTTATATATATGTACCGTCTCGAAAATGTTTGAAAATATTTTCCTTATTTATTTGAAACAAATAGCTATAAAATAGTCTAATCCATCACAAAGATAAATCTCACATAGTGGAATGGGGTTTACATGGCGTATACGAACTTTGCATTGATAGCGGTCATCAACCAGAAGCACGATAATAGTGTGGTACACAAATAGCAAACAATAGTAATGAAATCATATATATTCTTCCTCATGTAGTACTATGATGAATTACCATCAAATTTACAAAAATAAATCGGTGAGCATCATCTACCCAGATCACTCATACATGTTAAGAGCTCGAAATTCATATGAAAGAAATATGTTACAAATCCCCTTATTTGATTGTCAAACATAACCATACCATGTCATCCTTATATCACCGCACTCTATCTGTCATCCAAAGGACCCTTCCATTCAAATAAGAATTCTGTCAGTCTTGCAATCGGCACATGAAAGAACATAAATCTCTCTCCAAATTTGATACTTTTTATCTTTTAGAAACGAAGTGTATATGTACAAAATAATGGTTTGGCAAACCTGCACCGCAGTGCACACAGCCCCTGCACTCGTTGGTGCTCAAAAGAAATAGCAAAGCTAGAAACCACAAATGTTGTTTAAAGTGGTGGACAAAGTAGAGCATTATGTTCTCATAATCATAAGAGGTGGAGAGTTTTCTAAGGTACCCTCCCATGTCTATATTACAGTGTAATAGATCAAAGAGCAACATCACTCAGATTCTTTTGTACAAAAATTCAAGACAATGTTTTAGCGTGAAAGGTAAATGTAATTATTTCTCTCATCCTGATAATAAATACTCTTCACCTAACTGGCAAAAGCCTACTGTTGGCAATATATTAGTCCTATCATAAGCAAGAATTTTACAAACTTAATCATGACTCATGACATGGGCTGAAACTTCTAATTAATGATCCAAAACAAAAATCATACCATCATTTATTTTTCTGCAGATAACAATGTTAAACATTTCTTCTGACATTTCCATTATGCCCGGAAAACATGTAGTTCTCTGCATCTGTTGTATCCATCCATCTTCAAGGACTTCCAGTCCACAAATAAATCATTCTCTGCATCAAAGATGGTTGCCTGATTAGGAACATGTTACTTGTGCTCTCCAAGTATTACCTTCTTTGCATATTGCTACTTTTTTCAGAAAATATGTAGTCAGGATGTGAAATACCCATGATATTTGAACCAATAAGCCTAATTTAATATAATATACTGACCATCTTACATAATCAACTTGGCTCCTAAAATTAAAACAAAAATGCACACAGTTAAAAGGTTGATATCGTATAATTTCCGGATTTCAAGGAAAGATATATCAAATCATTTGCTTTCAAGTGATCCTTGTGTAAGGGGCATTATCATGCTGCTCATGCCCTTGAATGATTAAATTTACTACTCCCTCCGGTTCATATTAATTGACTCCGATATGGATGTATCTAGACACATTTTAGTTCAAGATACATCCATATTGGAGTCAATTAATATGAATCGGAGGGAGTATATAACTTTTATAGCACATCTGAACCAAAATGCAAAGGTTAATCGTTGACGGGTGGAGACACTGCAGATCCCGCCTGACCAAGAGGTCCTCATGGTCGGCATGCTCATAACAGTCGGGAGTCGGTGGGGGCGACACGTTGACCTCTACGGAGCTATCTTCGTGTACATCCAGTCGGACAAGCACCCGTCCGCGCCAGCAAAAGGACTACACTGCAAGGCACATAAAAACACCAAAGACATCTTCCCTTCACGCTGAAACCAGTTGCCACACAATTACTTTATATGCAATCTGGCACCGTTTAAGTACATGTTGTGCGATCAGTCATCAGCTTCCGTGTGTGAAAGGATCATGTACTGGACAGTGCCATCAATTTTCCTTCATGCTTCATCAGTCCACGACGACTGGATCGCGGCAGCTGGACTCGATGACAGATGGTGACATAGGCATTCTCAATGGGCCTGCCGAAGATAGTACCCGGGGTTTATTGAAAGCCCACGACCCGATGTTTATGAAGCCCGTAAGCCCAGTTAAGAGATAGTTTGGAAAGATAGAGTTGTAGTAGGAATATTGACTTGTAATTATTACGGGACGAACTCAAAGAGTCTCCCGGATTTTGTAACTTGTACATCACGAAACCCTTGGCTCCGCCTCCTATATAAGGGGGAGTCGAGGGATAAAGAGAGGATCGATTTCATTGTCAACACAACCCTAGTTTCATAGCAGTCGAGTACTTTTCCGGCTGAACCTTCGAGATCTACTTGCCCTTTACTTCCTTGAAAACCCTAGTCTACAATCTGTAGGCATTGACAAGTCGATACGTTGTCAATTGGTGCCGTTTGTGGGAATTGAAGGCGACAAGGATCTGATCTCGATGGCACGCTCAACATCGTCGACGTCTTCGGTGGCAAGCAACTCAATGGACAGAGGAGCCTATGGAGATGACGTTCGGGAGGTTCCACTTCCGCGTCGGAAAAGAGGGGTCGCATCGTCTCGAGGTTCCGGTTTCGTCGGGATCGTCGGCGGCTGATTCCGATTTTTCGGGATCATCGTCATCGTTCAAGATCGACGCCGAGGAAATCTCGTCGCCGCGCTTTGCCAATTCGGCAACAAGCGGAGAACTTGTCCAGATCTTCGGCGGCATGTCCTTCGAGTCGTTTGCGGACTCCAATATAAGCAGCGACTCAGACAGCGTCGATAGCTACAACTTCATCGACATATCTACTTATGTTCGGGAGGTCTTCACCGATCTATGCAACGGTGTCACCAACCCCAGCAAAGATCAAGCTTCAAAATATCATCAAGTTTATGTAGTTGGGGAGCCAAGTCGCCCACAGGAGGAGACATCAGAGGCTTTCGATAATTTGGGAAATCCATATGTCGATCCCGCTGATCTTACGCGAGGTTTGGGCACCAAATATGTCGGCCCTGCGGAACGATAGATGGTGCAACTTCCACAAGCGGCATAGGACAGAGCCGCAAAATCTATGGACGGTACAGAGCCGATGAATACAACCGCTAGAGTCAAAGAATTGCAAGCATACCAATATAGACTTGCCCGTGATGGACGAGAACTCGAAAAGCAAACAGCTGAGCTTAATAGGAGGAAAGCCGCAGCTTCTGCATCAAGCCGAAGAAGGGCAGAGCTCAGCCGACATTCAGGAACTTCGGAATCCAATCACGGAGCAGCCCGTAATAGGGGAAGATCCAGGCTGCAGAACATACCTGAAGCCGAGAGGGAAAATTTGATCCAGAATCTCGACATGTCCTTTATGTCAATAGACACAAGAGGGAACATTATTCCCAAAACACTGGAAGCTGGATATATGGTGACTCAGGCCTTCATACTGGCAAATAGACCACCTCCCGGTGATCCGAGGGAAGCATTGTATAACATGGCTATGGCAGGAGTTGGAGTCATGGGAACAGCGTTCGCAAACACAGGCACACCTCCTGAAGGTGCTCCAAGGCAAAATAGTCCACGACCAACAGTGGTAGTACAGGACCCGCCAAGAACAAGTGTGGCAAGAAATACATCGACACAGGCGCGAGTTGTTAGGGCACGGCAAGAAAGGAGGGAACGTCGGCAGTCACCAGAAGTCGACGAAGAGGAGATGTGCGGGCTCCCCTGTTTTACTCGAAGAGTTCGCAAAACGCGAGTCCCATCTGGTTTCAAGTTACCCGATAATTACAAGAAGTTCGATGGCCTACAAGATTGATGCGTGTGAGACACACGTCCGTTGGGAACCCCAAGAGGAAGGTGTGATGTGCACAGCAGTAAGTTTTCCCTCAGAAAGAAACCAAGGTTTATCGAACCAGTAGGAGCCAAGAAGCACGTTGAAGGTTGTTGGTGGCGGAGTGTAGTGCGGCGCAACACCAGGGATTCCGGCGCCAACGTGGAACCTGCACAACACAACCAAAGTACTTTGCCCCAACGTAACAGTGAGGTTGTCAATCTCACCGGCTTGCTGAAAACAAAGGATTAAACGTATTGTGTGGAAGATGATGATTGTTTGCGAAGAACAGTAAAGAACAATTGCAGTAGATTGTATTTCAGATGTAAAGAATAGGACCGGGGTCCACAGCTTCACTAGTGGTGTCTCTCCCATAAGATAAATAGCATGTTGGGTGAACGAATTACAGTTGGGCAATTGACAAATAAAGAAGGCATAACAATGCACATACATATATCATGATGAGTACTATGAGATTTAATCAGAGCATTACGACAAAGTACATAGACCGCTATCCAAGCATGCATCTATGCCTAAAAAGTCCACTTTCAGGTTATCATCCGAACCCCTTCCGGTATTAAGTTGCAAGCAACGAGACAATTGCATTAAGTATGGCGCGTAATGTAATCAACACAAATATCCTTAGACATAGCATCGATGTTTTATCCCTAGTGGCAACAAGACATCCACAACCTTAGAACTTTCGTCACTCGTCCCGCATTTAATGGAGGCATGAACCCACTATCGAGCATAAATACACCCTCTTGGAGTTACAAGTATCAACTTGGCCGGAGCCTCTACTAGCAACGGAGAGCATGCAAGAACATAAACAACTCATATATGATAGATTGATAATCAACTTGACATAGTATTCAATATCCATCGGATCCCAACAAACACAACATGTAGGATTACAAATAAACGATCTTGATCATGATAGGCAGCTCACAAGATCGAACATGATAGCACAATGAGCAGAAGACGACCATCTAGCTACTGCTATGGACCCATGGTCCAGGGGTGAACTACTCACACATCGATCCGGAGGCGATCATGGCGATGAAGAGACCTCCGGGAGATGATTCCCCTCTCCGGCAGGGTGCCGGAGGCGATCTCCCGAATCCCCCGAGATGGGATTGGCGGCGGCTGCGTCTCTGGAAGGTTTTCCGTATCGTGGCTCTCGGTACTGGGGGTTTCGCGACGAAGACTATATGTAGGCGGAAGGGTAGGTCAGGGGGCGTCACGAGGGGCCCACACAACAGGCCGGCGTGGCCAGGGCTTGGGCCGTGCCGCCCTAGTGTGGCGTCGCCTCGTGGCCCCACTTCGTTTCCTCTTCGGACTTCTGGAAGCTTCATGGAAAAATAGGCCCCTGGGCGTTGATTTCGTCCAATTCCGAGAATATTTCCTTACTAGGATTTCTGAAACCAAAAACAGCGAAAACAAAGAATCGGCTCTTCGGCATCTCGTCAATAGGTTAGTGCCGGAAAATGCATAATAATGACATATAATGTGTATAAAACATGTGAGTATCATCATAAAAGTAGCATGGAACATAATAAATTATAGATACGTTTGAAACGTATCAAAGATCCAGAGGATTGGCTAGTCGATTATCTGGAAATGGTGAAATTGACGGGAGGAACCAAAGCAACTGCCATGCAGAGCATCCAAGTGCACTTAAGTGGAGCAGAGCTGTCATGGATCAAAAAGTTACCACCTGGATCCATCGACAGCTGGGAAACGTTCGAGGATATGTTCGTGAAAAATTTCTTGTCTACACGCAAGAAACCTGCGTCAATAGAGCAGCTGCGAGCCTGTGAACAAAAGTATGATGAATCGATGGGGACGTACATCCAGAGGTGGAACATCATCAAAAACTCGGCAGAAAACATATCCGATGAATGAGCGATAGATGCGTTTGTCGCCAGAATCCGAAGGAAGGATCTAGTCGAGGATTTGGGAAGGACTAATCCAAAAACAATAGCAGCACTGATGGAAATAGCGAATCGCTGGGCAGATGGAGAAGATGTTGTTCACAATAAGCGGCATAGGTCGCCTGAGGATGATCGACATCGAAATATGCAAAATAGACGACGATGCTCTCGCCAGTTCTCCGACTATGATGGTCCTGGCCAAATATCGGCTGGCTTCCGAGGAAATAGCGGAAATAACAATCGAGATGATTATCAAAAGAGTGGTGAACAACGTAGCGACTACATGGATAGTCCACATCCTAACAGGCAAAATAATGGTCCAAGGTTCCAGAGGCCATACATATCTCCCGAAGATATGATGAACGGACCATGTCAAATGCACTTCTATCTCGACAACAACGGGAAGAGGCAGTCAGGGCATTTGCAGAAGGATTGCCGAACTTTCCAGGCGTTGAACAGATACGTGGGACATGCCAACGCACAGGCAGCACATAGAAACCCTCAGGGGCCAAGGAGTGAGATCCACCTTCCACCTCCTCCCGCGATCACGGACGAAAATCGACATCAGTTACAAATAGCGGCAGCTCCGCACCCGCCTCCTTATATCGACACCAATGGCGCAGTCTCGATGATTCAGAAGGCCAGGCCATCGGACAGGGCTCAGAAAGTAATTTCGCGACAAGTCTTCATGGCAGAGAAGATGCCTCCACCAACAATCGAGTACTTGAATTGGTCGGGATAGGACATTGGCTTCACCATAGCGGACCATCCACAGAAAGTTCCTCGACCAGGGCAATCAGCTTTGATCTTACCAGCGGTGATCGCAGGATTCGACGTTTCACGAGTATTCATAGATGGAGGCAACAACTTAAACCTCATGTACGCAGATACATTGAGGAAGATGAACATATCCCTGGCGAACTTAAAACCAACCGACACACATTTCCATGGTATCACACCAGACAAGCCAAGTTATCCGCTGGGAAAGATCAATCTCGACGTTCAGTTTGGAACCCGAGAGAATTACAGGATAGAAAGGCTGGAGTTTGAAGTCGTGGATTTTCCATCACAGTACCATGCTCTACTGGAACGACCCGCGTATGCCAGGTTTATGGCGGTACCACGTTACACATACTTGTTACTGAGACTCCTTGGACCCAGAGGCCCAATCACAGTAAAAGGCAGTTTCACGCTAGCGTATAAGTGCGACAAGGATTTTCATCGACTATCAGAAACCTTTGGGATGCAAGCGGAGTATATGGCGTCCAAGTTAACAACTGACTATGACGTGTTGCCTGATAAAGGGAGGTCGCTAAAGGAGCCAACCTTCAACACAACCAAAAATTCAAAGGAGGTGCAGATCCACCCGACGGATCCCAAGAAGACGACAGCTATCGCCACAAATATGGACCTCGCATAGGAAAGCGCGCTCATCGAGTTCCTTCGTGAGCGCTGGGAAATCTTCGCATGGTGTCCAGCAGACATGCCAGGAGTACCCAGGGAACTTGCCGAGCACCCCCTTAACTTGGATCCATTGGCCAGGCCAATCAGACAACCTTTGAGGCGTTTTTCGGAACCAAACCGCAAAGCTATGCTATCAGAAATTAATCGACTTCGAGAAGTTGGATTTATCAAAGAACTACATACAGAGGCCACGTGGGTAGCTAACCCAGTGCTGGTCCTGAAGAAAAACACAGAGGTCATTCGCATGTGCGTCGACTTCACTTGTCTCAATAAACATTGTCCAAAGGATCACTTTCCCCTCCCAAGGATCGATCAAATTATCGACTCCACGGCAGGCTGTGAACGTCTTGCCTTCCTGGACGCGTATTCTGGTTACAACCAGATCCGCTTAAAACAAGAAGATGAGGTCAAAACAACTTTTATAACACCATATGGCGTGTTCTGCTATAGAACAATGCCCTTCAGGTTGAAAAACGCAGGAGCAACATATCAGCGGATGATGCAGAAATGTCTTGCCACATAGATTGGCAAAAATGTTCAAGTGTACATCGACGATGTCGTCATAACAACAAAGAAAGGGTCAACCCTGATTGATGATCTCAAGGAAACTTTCGACAACCTCGATAAATTCTGCCTCAAGCTGAACCCGACGAAATGCTCTTTCGGCGTTCCTGCGGGAGAACTTCTCGGGTTTCTGGTGTCAGCAAGAGGAACCGAAGCTAACCCGGAGAAAATCCAAGCCATCGTGACAATGCGGAAGCCAACAAAGCTAAAGGAAATACAACAGCTAACTGGGCGAGTCGCGGCTTTGAGCAGATTCGTCGCCAGGTTGGGACAAAAGGCGTTGCCGTTCTATGCTTTGATCAAACAGGGAGAAAAGTTCGAGTGGAATGAAGAAGCAGACAGAGCCTTTGAAGATCTTAAACGCACAATCTCGACACCTCCTATATTGGTGGCACCCAAGGAAAAGGAACCTCTCCTGTTGTATATCGCGGCCACACTCCAGGTGGTCAGCACAGTACTTGTGGTTGAGCGAGAAGAAGAAGGAAAACTCCATGGAGTCCAGCGGCCGGTATACTTCATCAGCGAAGTTTTATCGCCCTCAAAACAGCGGTACCCGCAGTACCAAAAGTTGGCATACGGAGTATTCACAACCGCAAGAAAACTGCGACATTATTTCTCGGCACATCCGATAATAGTAGTCAATGAGGCGCCTTTGTCCAATATATTAAATAACCCGGAAGCTACGGGTTGTGTCTCCCTTTGGGGAATAGAGCTTTCCCCTCGGGACATCACGTATGAAAAATGGAAAGCAATCAAGTCGCAGATCTTACCGGACTTCGTCGCAGAGTGGATGAAGCTGCAAAATACAGGACCCCTAGACCTATCGAGAACCTGGACTATGAACTTTGACGGGTCCAAAAGGTTAGAAGGAGCTGGGGCAGACGTGATATTAGTATCACCTCAAGGAGATAAACTGAAATATGTACTACGGATGACGTTCCCCAACGCGTCTAACAATGAAGCAGAGTATGAAGCATTGATACATGGGATGAAGATGGCAAAAGCCTGTGGTGCAACACGGTTAAAAATCTTGGGCGACTCCCAATTGGTAGCTCAACAGGTGATGAACCAATGTGATGCAGTCAACGATAGTATGATAGCATATAAGGAGGTATACAACGAACTCGAGAAACTCTTCGACGGGTGCGAAGTGAATCATATCAGCAGACTCAACAATGATGAAGCCGATGTTCTGGCAAACATCGGGTCGCAATGTTTAGCAATACCACCCGGCGTATTTTGGGAAGAGATAAGCGAAAGGTCGACTAAGGCAAAGAAACAGACAAAGAAAAAAGAGAAGGTCGAGAAAAGCTCGGAGGCTCCGGCAATATCGGAAGCAAGTACATCAGGCGATGAAGAGGAATCGCATGAGGTGATGGTGGTCCAGGTTCCTTGGATGCAAGTTTACATCGCATATATCTTAAATAAAGAAATACCTGAAGATCCAGTAGAAGCAAGGCAAGTTATTTGACGATCTAAGGCCTTCACCGTGGTTAAGGGCGAGCTGTATAAGCGAAGTATATCGGGAGTATTGCAGCGGTGCTTTACACCCGAAGAAGGTCGATTACTCTTAAAAGATGTGCACGAAGGAGTGTGCGGACACCATGCAAGTAGTCGAGCTATAGCAGCCAAGGTTTTCAGAGCAAGATTCTACTGGCTAACAGCAATCGAAGATGCAAAGGACATAGTGCGTACCTGCGATGCGTGTCAAAGTTTTGCCGCAAAACCTCATTCTCCGGCCGCGGAGTTAATGCCAATACCATTGTCATGGCCCTTTGCTCAATGGGGTCTTGATATGGTGGGAAAATTACACAAAGCGTGGCTAGGAGGATACGAGTATATGCTCGTAGATGTCGATAAGTTCACAAACTGGATTGAGGCGAAGCCGATAAACTCACCAGATGCAGCATCGGCGGTCAAGTTTATCAAGAGTATCGTTTTTCGGTTTGGAGTTCCTCATAGCATCGTCACAGACAACGGTAGCAATTTCACTTCCAAGGAATTTAAGCGATACCGTGCAGAGGTAGGCATCAAGTTACAATTTGCCTCAGTTGCGCACCCGCAAACTAATGGTCAAGTCGAAAAAGCAAATGGTATCATCTCCAATAGCATCAAGAAGCGCCTGTTAACACCACTGGAAAAAGCCCGACACACGTGGCCAGAGGAGTTGCCTAGCGTTGTATGGAGCATACGAACAACAACCAATACAACGACACAAGAAACTCCGTTCTTTTTGGTCCACGGAGCTAAAGCAGTGCTGCCGATAGAAATAGAACACAATTCCCCGAGAGTGGCGGAATTTAATGAAGAAACCTCGAGAAAGGCACTGGAAGATGATGTGGATGCACTCGACGAAGCTCGAGATGAGGTATTGTCAAGGGTCACCAAGTACCAGCAAGATATGAAAAATTACCACAGTCGACGTTTGCGACCAAGATCTTTCCAGGTAGGTGACCTAGTTCTTCGGATTACGCAAGATAGCCACGAGAAATTCGAGTCGCCATGGATAGGCCCGTACATCGTCACCGAAGTAATTGAAGGAGGAGCATACAGGATAAAGGACAAGAAGACAGGGATCGCCGAGCCAAATCCCTGGAACGTGGCGCAGCTTAGGCGTTTCTACGCTTAAGTCGAAATATAGTCCTTTATGTAAACATACAATGTACTGAAACGCCTGCGAGTTTTCAGACGCATTCTTTTCCTTTCAGGGCACCGAGTGGTGCTGGAAGGTTTTTAATGAGGCGACTCGCGGTGCTGCAATATAGTAAAGATATTGGTGATATACATCTTTTTCTTCGACAGGCCCGGGGGTTTGCAACCCGCAAATACAATATACATACACAAGTCTCTACAATATACAAACTACAAAGTTATTTGCCTTGGTCTATAACACCTCGCAAACCAATAAAAATAAAAAAACACTAGCCACCGAAACACTCGGGGGCTAAAAGGAAGGAAAAACATACAAGTTGTTTTACAATATACATAGTGCTTACAATATACAGGGTCCTTTTATAAAGAAAAAATTCGACAGAAGAAGCATACTTTTATTCACGACCCAGCAGGTCATCTATGTTCACTCTTTCATCGTCAACAGCGACACTCATGTGATCAGCATAGTTACCCTTCACAAAAAACTCAGCATCCATCCGAAGTAAACCGTCCATCATTTCCTCGGCCACGGGAGTAACAACTTCGTTGATTTTGTCGATATTCCTCCTTTGTTTCTTCAGTTTGGCATGGCAAAGTTCAACGATTTTGGTCAGATCCAATTTCGGGTAGACGATTTGCAACATGATCATAGCAAACCTAGCTCCAGCAGTCAATTGGGCCTTCACAAAGTCATGAATTCGAGGAGCATCTCTGAATTTATTCATCAAATCAGGAAGGGTCTTCGGCGGGGAGTTTTGAGGAAACATGGTGTTGTAAACCAGGGCCAATGTCCTAGTGCAGAAATCAAGGTAATCACGGACTTGACCTGCGCGATCTTGAAATCTGACGATTCCTCGGGTACGATCTGGTGTAGCCCAAAAGCTGGAACCATGATCCAGAGCAAGCTTGACAAGAAGATTTGATCTCGCGTCCACTCGTTGGTCTTCGGCAGCAGCATCCAAAAACGAACCTATTCGACAGAAGTATCATAGTGAGAGATGAAAAACAAGTAAATAGAGGAGAGGAATTTCAAAGATAGGAAGCGTACCCGCCACAGACTGGCGTCAGTCATCAACTCAAGCATATAATTTTCTCGGGAAGCAGCCTGTGCAGCTTCAGCGACTGTAGCCTCTTTTAAAGCTAAGGCTTCCTGGGCCTGCTGAAGGGCAATTTTCTCCTTCTCGGATGATTTTCGGGATTGTTCCATTATTACAATTGCTTGCTTCTTCATTGACTGGAGTTGTTGTCGAAGTTCGTTCAAATCTTGTACTGGATCAGCGTTCAAAGAATCTTCGATGAAATTGTCAGCGGAAGTTTTCCTCGAGTAGGAGGAAGCGGGCGAGGCATCCGAGGAACGAGGAGCCGCGGTATAGTTGTCAAAAACCAACTGGAAAGAAAATCCCGACATCAATCATTTCGCAAAATAGCATTTCATTCATTCATTTGGATATTTACATGGCCATTACAAGAGGTGGTTCCTAGTAAACCAATGGCAGGCTGTCGCAAAAGACTACTAAGGCCACAACAACAAAAGAAGAAGGGAAGAGAAAAACAAGGACAGGATTGTCTACTTGACCTCCGGCTTCGCAGAACTGGGAGAAGGAGCTGGCTTGTATCCGAGGAAGGAGAGGATTTTCTTCGAGTGCGGTTTGGCAGCCCTATTCAAGGATTACCACTTCTCTATCTTCATCCTCTTCACCTCACTAGCTTTCGCCCAGTCGACGTTTTGCTGGCTCTCGGCAACCAAAGCTATGGTGCCTTCAACGCCAATCTTCAAGTTCTCCTGCCGGAGAGTCAGACCAAGATCTTCTTCGGGAATAAAATGCTTGTTAAGGGAAGCGAAGGTGTCTGGCTGCTCTTTCTTCGGGAAGAAGTAGGGGAAAAGGCGCGAAAAATCCATCTTTGCATCAGAGATAGTGCGGCACACCAAATCCCCATCAATCTCGAGGAGGGAAAGAGCGTCGAGAAGGCGGTCATCTGTAGGCTTCGCAAGTTCAAAATCCTGGCTCATCTTCCCTGGTGAAACAAATTTCGGGTTATCAACAAGTATAAGGGAAAAACAATGTTGGATGCAACTTGATCAAAGTGATTGGCGAACTTACTGACAAAACGCCGATTCTGCGACTCCAATCGAGCGATGACATCTTCCTCACGAGCGATTTGTTGAGCTGTTTTGTCGCTCAAGGCAGTTTCAGCTTCATGGAGCCTCGTTCGAAGACTTTCGACAGAAGCAGCATCCAGTTCAGCCTTTTCGCGAGCTTTTTCACTTTGCTCCAGCTTGAGAGCAAGGTCATCGGCACGCTTGTTGGCTTTGGAGAGAGCCTCTAACAAAGGAAAGGGCAGCAGTGTTAAGATAAAAATAGCAAGAAGAAGTTTACTCGATAAAAGGGATGATAGAAGAGGAGTACCTTTCAAAGTATCAACAGTATCACGGTACCCAATAAATTGAGTACCAAGACGAATGCATTCTTTCATCAGAGGCTGAAAAAAGAAAGTGATCAAGGTCAACAAGGGAAAAACTTGACAGAAGACAAAATAGTGGTAAGAATTCTTACATCGTCCAAGGAAGGAGTCGCCGAACTCCCGGCCAAGAGGTTTTGGTCAACACCAAGTTCAATTCTCGCTCTCTTCGGTGAAGGGGCACGGGGGCTGCCGACAGGAGTCGACTCCTCTAAGTCTTGCTGAGGAGGCGAGGTTTCCTCCGTTGCACGGCGAGTTTCTGAAAGAACTAAAGTTTGTGATGTGCTCGTAGGAGCAATCACATTAACAGTGGGTTCTTCTTCTTCGTCGCCACTATGTACAAAAGATAGCATGAGAATATTCAAAAAACAACATATAATGAAAGAGGGGACATAGTAACTTACGAGCTAACAAGAGCATCAGTGTAAGGGTTGAAGGCGTCCTCTTCCTCGGGGGAAGTTTCTTTGGCAGGTGATTCACCGGCTTTGGAGGTGCCGGAGTCTTCGACATTTCCCCTCTTCCTTTTGTTCCTGGGGGAAGCAGCGGAAGCAAGAGAATGTATTGACTCGGAAGCCTCAGATTCAGTTTCTCTTTCAGAGGAAGCCGCGGATTTGTGAGATGCTGCGGTTTCACTCTCAAGGCGAGAAGTGCCCTGCGCATCGTCGGCTACGATGGCTCGATCCTCAACCTCCCCACCTTCAGGTAAGGGGGCAGAGAAGAGGTGACTTGGTGGTTCTGTAAGAGGAAAAACAATAGCAAGGTATACTTGACGACGGAAGCTGGAAGCAAAATAGCAGTCGAAATTTGAATCAGATTCGAGAAAAAGCAAGTTAATCCGGATAAGAATCAAAACACTCGAGAGTCAGGTTACTTACTTTGGGGAGAGCATGGGCACCACTGTATGGTTCCACGCGGCAGGAAGTTGGCACCGAGTCCTTTTTGTTTAACGACGAAACACGTCGAACAAGCTTCTCCAAATCCTTCACAGAGAGATCTTTGGATAGGCGGTCGATGTCTTTCTCGCCAGCATACATCCACATAGGGTTTTTGCGAGCCTGTAGAGGCTGCACCCTAATCAAGGATTGCCACTTCTCTGTCTTCATCCTCTTCACCTCACCAGCTTTCGCCCAGTCGATGTTTTGCTGGCTCTCGGACACCAAAGCTATGGTGCCTTCAACGCCAATCTTCAAGTTCTCATGCCGGAGAGTCAGACCAAGATCTTCTTCGGGAATAAAATGCTTGGTAACGGCAGCGAAGGTGTCTGGCTGCTCTTTCTTCGGGAAGAAGTAGGGGAAAAGGCGCGAAAAAGCCATCTTTGCATCCGAGATAGTGCGGCACACCAAATCCCCATCAATCTCGAGGAGGGAAAGAGCGTCGAGAAGGCGGTCATCTGCAGGCTTCGCAAGTTCAAAATCCTGGCTCATCTTCCCTGCTGAAACAAATTTCGGGTTATCAACAAATATAAGGGAAAAACAATGTTGGAGGCAACTTGATCAAAGTGATTGGCGAACTTACTGACAAAACGCCGATTCTGCGACTCCAATCGAGCGATGACATCTTCCTCACGAGCGATTTGTTGAGTTGTTTTGTCGCTCAAGGCAGTTTCAGCTTCATGGAGCCTCTTTCGAAGACTTTCGGCAGAAGCAGCATCCAGTTCAGCCTTTTCGCGAGCTTTTTCACTTTGCTCCAGCTTGAGAGCAAGGTCATCGGCACGCTTGTTGGCTTTGGCGAGAGCCTCTAACAAAGGAAAGGGCAGCAGTGTTAAGATAAAAATAGCAAGAAGAATTTTACTCGATAAAAGGGATGATAGAAGAGGAGTACCTTTCAAAGTATCAACAGTATCACGGTACCCAATAAATTGAGTACCAAGACGAATGAATTCTTTCATCAGAGGCTCAAAAAAGAAAGTGATCAAGGTCAACAAGGGAAAAACTCGACAGAAGACAAAATAGTGGTAAGAATTCTTACATCATCCAAGGAAGGAGTCGCCAAACTCCCGGCCAAGAGGTTTTGGTCAACACCAAGTTCAATTCTCGCTCTCTTCGGCGAAGGGGCACGGGGGCTGTTGACAGGAGTTGACTCCTCTAAGTCTTTTTTTTTGACCCTGGACTGTGAGGCAAAGCCTCACAGTATATTTTCTTTATTTAAAAAGCAAAAAAAGTCTGCAATATATACAAAAAAGAAAGGAAGCTAAAACTACCAAAAAAAAAACTACCAAACAATGTACTAGGCCTCTAAGGTAGAGACTTTAACCAAGAAAAAAAACTATCCCTGTGCTTGACTTTAATCCTATATTGTAACAAAGTGATTTCATGAATAAACTTGCTTCTCCACTTAGTGAAAGAGCTCCTCTCACTTCTGAAAAAAATTTCATTCCTGATTATCCAAATGTTCCAATGAGGCAACCATCATGACTTCCATAAAGAAAGGATGTCCAAAGCTTCTCCTTGCCTGGTCTAACACCTCTTGCATCTGATCATGGGGATGCCATTCTATCTGCAAATAATTCCATATTCTCACACTGAAGTTACACTCAAAAAACAGGTGTATTCTATCCTCATAGATCCTTCCTGGGCATAATACACAGTGGGTATCATCTGTCACCTTCCAATTCCTTCTTTGCAACAAATCCCTGGTATTCAGCCTGTCCACCAGTAGCAACCATGCAAAAACCTTTGTCTTCATCATACAACCAGACTTCCACAACCACTTATATACCCTGGGCACTTGTATATGTGAATGTATATGCTCATAGAAGCTTCTAGAAGTATATTTCTCACCCCAACAGTAGTTCCAAACATCCTTATTCTCATTTAATGGATTATTTTGCATAATGATTTGCAGCTCCAAAAGCTCTTGATAAGCCTGTGTTGAGAGAGGTGTATGAAACAGATTCCCCAAGTCTTGGGCTTGATACATATGAGCCACTGAACAATTTTCATTAATCACAAAAGAATATAATCTTGGAAATCTTCTATACATTGGCCTAGAGGAATTCTGTAACACCCAATTATCAGACCAGAAAAGTAAGGTATCCCCTTTGCCATGATGCACCCTAGCCACCCCTCTAAAATTATCCACTTGCTTAATCACATCTTTCCACCAAAATGATCCACAAATATTCTCAGCATGTGGAATTTTGTCCTGATAATAAGCATCCCACACCAGATTCACCCATGGCAAATCTTGCTTATTGTAAAATTTATCAAGAAATTTAATCAGCAGTGCAGCATTTTGCTTCTGGAAGTCCACAATCCCCAGACCACCTTTAAGTTTCGGTTTACACACCATTTCCCAGGCTGCCAGTGACTGTTTTGGTTCTCCATCCTTATCTCTCCATAGACATTGTCTAATAATTCTATCCAACTGTTTAGTTAGACTAATACGCGTACAGCACGTGTCTGTTGGGAACCCCAAGAGGAAGGTGTGATGCGTATAGCGGCAAGTTTTTCCTCAGTATGAAACCAAGGTTTATCGAACCAGTAGGAGCCAAGAAGCACGTTGAAGGTTGATGGCGGCGGGATGTAGTGCGGCGCAACACCAGGGATTCCGGCGCCAACGTGGAACCTGCACAACACAACCAAAGTACTTTGCCCCAACGAAACAGCGAGGTTGTCAATCTCACCGGCTTGCTGTAACAAAGGATTAGATGTATAGTGTGGATGATGATTGTTTGCAGAAAACAATAAAACAAGTATTGCGAGTAGATTGTATTTCAGTATAGAGAATTGGACCGGGGTCCACGGTTCACTAGAGGTGTCTCTCCCATAAGATAAACGAGCATGTTGGGTGAACAAATTACAGTTGGGCAATTGACAAATAAAGAGGGCATGACCATGCACATACATATTATGATGAGTATTGTGAGATTTAATTGGGCATTACGACAAAGTACATAGACCGCTATCCGAGCATGCATCTATGCCTAAAAAGTCCACCTTCGAGTTATCATCCGAACCCCCTCCGGTATTAAGTTGCTAACAACGGACAATTGCATTAAGTATTGCGCGTAATGTAATCGGTGACTACATCCTCGAATATAGCACCAATGTTTTATCCCTAGTGGCAACAAGACATCCATAATCTTAGAGATTTCGTCACTTCCCGGATTCACGGAGACATGAACCCACTATCGAGCATAAATACTCCCTCTTGGAGTTACAAGCATCTACTTGGCCAGAGCATCTACTAGTAACGGAGAGCATGCAAGATCATAAACAACACATAGACATAACTTTGATAATCAACATAACAAGTATTCTCTATTCATCGGATCCCAACAAACGCAACATATAGAATTACGGATAGATGATCTTGATCATGTTAGGCAGCTCACAAGATCCGACAATTAAGCACAATGGGGAGAAGACAACCATCTAGCTACCGCTATGGACCCATAGTCCAGGGGTAGACTACTCACACATCACTCCGGAGGCGACCATGGCGGCGTAGAGTCCTCCGGGAGATGAATCCCCTCTCCGGCGGGTGCCGGAGGCAATCTCCCGAACCCCCGAGATGGGATTGGCGGCGGCGGCGTCTCAGTAAGGTTTTCCGTATCGTGGCTCTCGGTACTGGGGGTTTCGCGACGGAGGCTTTAAGTAGGCGGAAGGGCAGGTCAGGAGGGGGCACGAGGGCCCCACACCACAGGTCGGCGCGGCCAAGGGCCAGGCCGCGCCGCCCTAGGGTTTGGCCACCTCGTGGCCCCACTTCGTCTCCTCTTCGGTCTTCTGGAAGCTTCGTGGCAAAATAGGACCCTGGGCGTTAATTTCGTCCAATTCCAAGAATATTTCGTTACTAGGATTTCTGAAACCAAAAACAGCAGAAACATGACAATCGGCACTTCGGCATCTTGTTAATAGGTTAGTTCCAGAAAATGCACGAATATGACATAAAGTGTGCATAAAACATGTAGATAACATCAATAATGTGGCATGGAACATAAGAAATTATCAATACGTCGGAGACGTATCAGCATCCCCAAGCTTAGTTCTGCTCGTCCCGAGCAGGTAAAACGATAACAAAGATAATTTCTGGAGTGACATGCCATCATAATCTTGATCATACTATTTGTAAAGCATATGTAGTGAATGCAGCGATCAAAACAATGTATATGACATGAGTAAACAAGTGAATCATATAGCAAAGACTTTTCATGAATAGCACTTCAAGACAAGCATCAATAAGTCTTGCATAAGAGTTAACTCATAAAGCAATAAATCAAAGTAAAGGTATTGAAGCAACACAAAGGAAGATTAAGTTTCAGCGGTTGCTTTCAACTTGTAACATGTATATCTCATGGATATTGTCAACATAGAGTAATATAATAAGTGCAATATGCAAGTATGTAGGAATCAATGCACAGTTCACACAAGTGTTTGCTTCTTGAGGTGGAGAGAAATAGGTGAACTGACTCAACAATGAAAGTAAAAGAATGGTCCTCCATAGAGGAAAAGCATCGATTGCTATATTTGTGCTAGAGCTTTGATTTTGAAAACATGAAACAATTTTGTCAACGGTAGTAATAAAGCATATGTATCATGTAAATTATATCTTACAAGTTGCAAGCCTCATGCATAGTATACTAATAGTGCCCGCACCTTGTCCTAATTAGCTTGGACTACCGGATCATCGCAATACACATGTTTTAACCAAGTGTCACAAAGGGGTACCTCTATGCCGCCTGTACAAAGGTCTAAGGAGAAAGCTCTCATCGGATTTCTCGCTATTGATTATTCTCAACTTAGACATCCATACCGGGACAACATAGACAACAGATAATGGACTCCTCTTTTATGCATAAGCATGTAACAACAATTAATTTTCTCATATGAGATTGAGGATATTTGTCCAAAACTGAAACTTCCACCATGGATCATGGCTTTAGTTAGCGGCCCAATGTTCTTCTCTAACAATATGCATGCTTAACCATAAGGTGGTAGATCTCTCTTACTTCAGACAAGACGGACATGCATAGCAACTCACATGATATTCAACAAAGAATAGTTGATGGCGTCCCCAGAAACATGGTTATCGCACAACAAGCAACTTAATAAGAGATAAAGTGCATAAGTACATATTCAATACCACAATAGTTTTTAAGCTATTTGTCCCATGAACTATATATTGCAAAGGTGAATGATGGAATTTTAAAGGTAGCACTCAAGCAATTTACTTTGGAATGGTGGAGAAATACCATGTAGTAGGTAGGTATGGTGGACACAAATGGCATAGTGGTTGGCTCAAGTATTTTGGATGCATGAGAAGTATTCCCTCTCGATACAAGGTTTAGGCTAGCAAGGCTTATTTGAAACAAACACAAGGATGAACCGGTGCAGCAAAACTCACATAAAAGACATATTGTAAACATTATAAGAATCTACACCATCTTCCTTGTTGTTCAAAACTCAATACTAGAAATTATCTAGACCTTAGAGAGACCAAATATGCAAACCAAATTTTAGCATGCTCTATGTATTTTCTTCATTAATGGGTGCAAAGTATATGATGCAAGAGCTTAAACATGAGCACAACAATTGCCAAGTATCACATTATCCAAGACATTATAGCAATTACTACATTTATCATTTTCCAATTCCAACCATATAACGATTTAACGAAGAAGAAAGTTCGCCATGAATACTATGAGTAGAAACTAAGGACATACTTGTCCATATGCTACAGCGGAGCATGTCTCTCTCCCACAAAGTGAATGCTAGGATCCATTTTATTCAAACAAAACAAAAACAAAAACAAACCGACGCTCCAAGAAAAGCACATAAGATGTGATGGAATAAAAATATAGTTTCAGGGGAGGAACCTGATAATGTTGTCGATGAAGAAGGGGATGCCTTGGGCATCCCCAAGCTTAGACGCTTGAGTCTTCTTAGAATATGCAGGGGTGAACCACCGGGGCATCCCCAAGCTTAGAGCTTTCACTCTCCTTGATCATGTTGCATCATACTCCTCTCTTGATCCTTGAAAACTTCCTCCACACCAAACTTAGAACAACTCATTAGAGGGTTAGTGCACAATAAAAATTAACATGTTCAGAGGTGACATAATCATTCTTAACACTTCTGGACATTGCATAAAGCTACTGGACATTAATGGATCAAAGAAATTCATCCAACATAGCAAAAGAGGCAATGCGAAATAAAAGGCAGAATCTGTCAAAACAGAACAGTTCATATTGACGAATTTTAAAATGGCACCAGACTTGCTCAAATGAAAATGCTCAAATTGAATGAAAGTTGCGTACATATCTGAGGATCACTCACGTAAATTGGCATAATTTTCTGAGTTACCTACAGAGAATTTTGCCCAGATTCGTGACAGCAAAGAAATCTGAAACTGTGCAGTAATCCAAATCTAGTATGAACTTTACTATCAAAGACTTTACTTGGCACAACAAAACACTAAACTAAGATAAGGAGAGGTTGCTACAGTAGTAAACAACTTCCAAGACACAAAATAAAAACAAAGTACTGTAGTAAAAACATGGGTTGTCTCCCATAAGCGCTTTTCTTTAACGCCTTTCAGCTAGGCGCAGAAAGTGTGTATCAAGTATCAGCAAGAGACGAAGTGTCAACATCATAATTTGTTCTAATAATAGAATCATAAGGTAACTTCATTCTCTTTCTATGGAAGTGTTCCATACTTTTCTTGAGAGGAAATTGATATTTAATATTACCTTCCTTCATATCAATAGTAGCACCAACGAGTTCAAGAAAAGGTCTTCCCAATATAATGGGACAAGATGCATTGCATTCAATATCCAAGACAACAAAATCAACGGGGACAAGGTTATTGTTAACGGTAATGCGAACATTATCAACTTTCCCCAAAGGTTTCTTTGTAGAATGATCAGCAAGATTAACATCCAAATAACAATTTTTCGAGCGGTGGCAAGTCAAGCATATTATAAATTTTCTTAGGCATAACGGAAATACTTGCACCAAGATCACATAAAGCATTACAATCAAAATCTTTAACCTTCATCTTAATGATGGGCTCCTAACCATCCTCTAGCTTTCTAGGAATAGAGGCTTCGCGCTCTAGTTTCTCTTCTCTAGCTTTTATGAGAGCATTTGTAATATGTTGTGTGAAAGCCAAATTTATAGCACTAGCATTAGGACTTTTAGCAAATTTTTGCAAGAACTTTATAACTTCAGAGATGTGGCAATCATCAAAATTCAAACCATTATAATCTAAATCAATGGGATCATCATCCCCAATGTTGAAAAAAATTTCAGCAGTTTTATCACAGGCAGTTTCAGCAGTTTTAGCAATTTCGAGCGGTTTCTCGCGCTTTGCATTAGAAGTGGAAACATTGCTAACACCAATTCTTTTATTAATAATAGTAGGAGGTGCAGCAACTTGTGTAACATTAGCATTACTAGTGGTGGTAATAGTCCAAACTTTAGCTACATTCTTTTCTTTAGCTAGTTTTTCATTTTCTTCTCTATCCCACCGAGCACGCAATTCGGCCATCAATCTTATATTCTCATTAATTCTAACTTGGATGGCATTTGCTGTAGTAACAATTTTATTTTCAATATCCCTACTAGGCATAACTTTCGATTTCAAAAGATCAACATCAAAGGCAAGACTATCGACTTTAGAAGCAAGTATATCAATTTTCCCAAGCTTTTCTTCAACAGATTTGTTAAAGGCAGTTTGTGTACTAATAAATTCTCTAAGCATAGCTTCAAGTCCAGGGGGTACACTCCTATTATTGTTGTAAGAATTCCCATAAGAATTACCATAGCCGTTGCCATTATTATAAGGATATGGCCTATAGTTGTTGCTAGAATTGTTCCGGTAAGCATTGTTGTTGAAATTATTATTTTTAATGAAGTTTACATCAACATGTTCTTCTTGGGCAACCAATGAAGCTAACGGAACATTATTAGGATCAATATTAGTCCTATCATTCACAAGCATAGACATAATAGCATCAATTTTATCACTCAAGGAAGAGGTTTCTTCGACAGAATTTACCTTCTTACCTTGTGGATATCTTTCCGTGTGCCATTCAGAGTAGTTGATCATCATATTATCAAGAAGCTTTGTTGCTTCACCAAGAGTGATGGACATAAAGGTACCTCCAGCAGCTGAATCCAATAAATTCCGCGAAGAAAAATTTAGTCCTGCATAGAAGGTTTGGATGATCATCCAAGTAGTCGGTCCATGTGTTGGGCAATTTTTAACCAAAGATTTCATTCTTTCCCAAGCTTGAGCAACATGTTCAGTATCTAATTGTTTAAAATTCATTATGCTACTCCTCAAAGATATAATTTTAGCAGGGGGATAATATCTACCAATAAAAGCATCCTTGCATTTAGTCCATGAATCAATACTATTCTTAGGCAGAGATAGCAACCAATCTTTAGCTCTTCCTCTTAATGAGAAAGGGAACAATTTTAATTTTATAATGTCACCATCTACATCTTTATATTTTTGCATTTCACATAATTCAACAAAATTATTAAGATGGGCAGCAAGCATCATCGGAACTAACACCGAGAAAATTGCTCTCGCATAACAAGATTCAGTAAAGCAGGTTTAATTTCAAAGAATTCTGCTGTAGTAGCAGATGGAGCAATAGGTGTGCATAAGAAATCATTATTATTTGTGGTTGTGAAGTCACACAACTTAGTATTTTCAGGAGTGGCCATTTTAGCAACAGTAAATAAAGCAAACTAGATAAAGTAAATGCAAGTAACTAATTTTTTTGTGTTTTTGATATAGTAAACAAGATAGCAAGTAAAACTAGCAACTAATTTTTTTTTGTATTTTGATTTAGTGCAGCAAACAAAGTAGTAAGTAAAACTAAGCAAGACAAAAACAAAGTAAAGAGATTGGGAAGTGGAGACTCCCCTTGCAGCGTGTCTTGATCTCCCCGGCAACGGCGCCAGAAAAAGTGCTTGATACGCGTACAGCACGCGTCCGTTGGGAACCCCAAGAGGAAGGTGTGATGCGTACAGCGGCAAGTTTTCCCTCAGTATGAAACCAAGGTTTACCGAACTAGTAGGAGCCAAGAAGCACGTTGAAGGTTGATGGCGGCGGGATATAGTGCGGCGCAACACCAGGGATTCCGGCGCCAACGTGGAACCTGCACAACACAACCAAAGTACTTTGCCCCAACGAAACAGCGAGGTTATCAATCTCACCGGCTTGCTGTAACAAAGGATTAGATGTATAGTGTGGATGATGATTGTTTGCAGAAAACAGTAAAACAGTATTGCAGTAGATTGTATTTCAAGTATAGAGAATTGGACCGGGGTCCACAGTTCACTAGAGGTGTCTCTCCCATAAGATAAACAGCATGTTGGGTGAACAAATTACAGTTGGGCAATTGACAAATAATGAGGGCATGACCATGCACATACATATTATGATGAGTATTGTGAGATTTAATTGGGCATTACGACAAAGTACATAGACCGCTATCCAGCATGCATCTATGCCTAAAAAGTCCACCTTCGAGGTTATCATCCGAACCCCCTCCGGTATTAAGTTGCTAACAACAGACAATTGCATTAAGTATTGCGCGTAATGTAATCGGTGACTACATCCTCGAATATAGCACCAATGTTTTATCCCTAGTGGCAACAAGACATCCATAATCTTAGAGATTTCGTCACTTCCCAGCATTCACGGAGACATGAACCCACTATCGAGCATAAATACTCCCTCTTGGAGTTACAAGCATCTACTTGGCCGGAGCATCTACTAGTAACGGAGAGCATGCAAGATCATAAACAACACATAGACATAACTTTGATAATCAACATAACAAGTATTCTCTATTCATCGGATCCCAACAAACGCAACATATAGAATTACGGATAGATGATCTTGATCATGTTAGGCAGCTCACAAGATCCGACAATTAAGCACAATGGGGAGAAGACAACCATCTAGCTACTGCTATGGACCCATAGTCCAGGGGTAGACTACTCACACATCACTCCGGAGGCGACCATGGCGGCGTAGAGTCCTCCGGGAGATGAATCCCCTCTCCGGCGAGGTGCCGGAGGTGATCTCCTGAATCCCCCGAGATGGGATTGGCGGCGGCGGCGTCTCGCATAGGTTTTCCGTATCGTGGCTCTCGGTACTGGGGGTTTCGCGACGGAGGCTTTAAGTAGGCGGAAGGGCAGGTCAGGAGGGGGCACGAGGGCCCCACACCACAGGTCGGCGTGGCCAAGGGCCAGGCCGCGCCGCCCTAGGGTTTGGCCACCTCGTGGCCCCACTTCGTCTCCTCTTCGGTCTTCTGGAAGCTTCGTGGCAAAATAGGACCACGGGCGTTGATTTCGTCCAATTCCGAGAATATTTCGTTACTAGGATTTCGAAACCAAAAACAGCAGAAAACAACGAATCGGCACTTCGGCATCTTGTTAATAGGTTAGTTCCAGAAAATGCACGAATATGACATAAAGTGTGCATAAAACATGTAGATAACATCAATAATGTGGCATGGAACATAAGAAATTATCGATACATCGGAGACGTATCATAGACCCACTGGCAGTTGCAGGGTACATAAGAAATGTAATGGCATGGAGGCCAGAGCAGAGTTTATCAGCTGTAAACGAGCACCTTGAGATAAAAAGCAAGAGCTTGCTGTCAATTTCCTTTCCAGCCTACATACTAGAGGTGACAATTCTGTGATCGTCGGCTTCGTTGTACCCAGGGGTAAACCTAGATATGTGAAAGGCATTTTACCCACTTGACACCCAAATGCCCGAGACAAATGTTGAATTCTATCTTCAGACACATTGATGGGCAGCATATAAGACTTTTCATAATTTATCTTTAAACCTGTAGAAAGTGAAAACTTCTGCAGTGTTTCCTTAAGAGCTAACAACTGCTTCTCATCAGCAGGCAAGATCAACAAAGTGTCATCAGCATACTGTACTATGGGAAAATCATCATCATTAGTTTCAATGGGTCTACACAAAGTGCCTAGCTGCACCATATCATTAACTATAGACTGAAGCAGATCAGAGCCAAAAATGTAGAACAAAGGTGAAATTGGATCACCTTGACGAACACCACGTTTACAGTGAAACTGTTTCCCTGGTATTCCATTTAACAAAATAGCAGATGTCCCAGTAGACATTATAGTCTTAGCCCAATTAATCCATTTTTTATTAAACCCTTTAAACTCCATCACTTTAAGAATGGCTTCATGCTCAATTGTATCAAAGGCCTTAGCAAAGTCCAATTTCAATATGACAATTGGTCTTTTTGAGAGCTGACAAAGATAGAGATATTCAAAGGACCAAGCTAAGCAATCCTGGATAGATCTGGACCTGAGAAAGCCATACTGATTTTTATGAATGCATCTCAAAATTTTCCCTTGCAAACGGTTAGCTGCCAACTTTGTCAAGAATTTTACACATACATTAGTCAAAGAAATGGGACGAAAATCATTCACCCTGGCAGGCACTTGCTTCTTGGGTACTAATGTAATGTATGACCCATTGATATTTTCTAATTGTATGTTTTCAACATGGAAATCTGCAGCCAACTTATAAAAGTCATGCTTCACTATGTGCCAACATTTCTTAAGAAATAGGCCATTAAAACCATCAGGTCCAGGTGCCCTATCAACTGGCATTTCTTTAATTACTTCATCCATTTCTTTTTGATCAAAAGGTTTTGTAAGATCATCTAGATCATCCACCCTCTGAAGAATTCTGCCTAGATCAAATTGCATGGAAATACCCTCAGAACATCCCATTCTTCCTTTATATTCTGCCCATAACATCCCTGCCATGGTTTCATGATCATTTACTTCATTGCCCTCCTCATCTATCAACATAGCAATTGTGTTCCTCCTATATCTTTCAGTTGCCATCGCATGGAAAAACTTGGTATTATCCTCTCCTTGCTTGATCCATCTGATGGTGCATCTTTTCCTCCAGTAGTTACATTCTGCCAACAATAATTCATCCAAATGTATTTTGACAATATTTCTGAAGTTAAATTCAACTCTGAAAAGAGGTCACTTTTCCTCCAATGTATCCAAGACCAAGATCACTTCAGTGCATTTTTGTATCAGAGCTTTTAATTTTGCCAAGCTAACATGCCATTTTTTCAGCTCATATCTTAGCCTTTTCATCTTATCTGCCACTATAGCTGAACTATAGGATTTATGTGAACCTTTTTCCCATGAATTAGAAACACACTCCAAGAACCCAGGCATACTGACCCAATAATTATCAAACCTGAAAATCTTAGCCTTGGGTATATCTGTATCAATGTTAACAATGCATGGCACATGATCAGATCCATTTTTGGCCAATGGAAGAACCATAGTATTAGGAAAAGTAGTGATCCAATTTGCACTAGTGAGAAACCAATCCAATTGTTCTAGCAATGGATCTTTCTGCATGTTTGACCAAGTATATGCTCTCCCTTTAATAGTAAGTTCCAGAAGCCCCAAGTGTCCAATGATTTCATTAAATAAAAACATATCATTGATGTCCCCACCAGGTTTATTTCTATTATCTTGTGAGCGCATGAAATTGAAATCACCAAGAAATAACCAGTTTTCATCAGAAGGGACATGCAGATTAAATAACCAAGTGACAAAATTATCTCGTTCCACACCCTGACAAGGCCCATAAACACACACCAGAGTCCAAGTTTCATTGTTATGCAAGGAAGTGAATTTAATGATTATGCCATATTTTTCAGTTTGCACCAAGACTCCTAAGAAAATAGCTGAATTCCAGAGCACCAAAATACCCCCCGATGCACCTACTGAGGGAGCACAGGCAAAGCAATCAAATCTTTTAGGACAAAATTTTCGAATAGCACGCCAATCAAAACTCTCACACTTTGTTTCTTGCAGACAGATGATATCACATTCACCTTCCTCAATTTTTGATCTTACTTGCCTTTGTCTATTATCAGCATTAATTCCTCTAACATTCCAACAAAGTATACGCCACTTTCTTTTATGGAATGTACTCATAATTAAACAGTATAACAAAGACAGAAGACAATAACTGACATATAATATCAGCCAAAAGCAGTAACCAACACATAGACCAGTTTCCTTCATCAGTACTGACCACACCATCCATAACTAACATAGAAGAACATTTATCACTGTCCACATCCACATCCAAAAGAACACAAATAGCAAGGCAAAAGCTTTTCAGTACCAGTTTGATATGGCCATACACAACCCAGGACACTAATTCACACAAATACTGAAACTGATTCACACACCCTAACACCCCACTAATCACACCATAATCCCTGCTGCTTGTACTAATCATGCTTCACATCAGAGTTGGTTTTCTTCTTG